>NW_017731687.1:1195939-1232290 GCF_001890085.2 Hipposideros armiger
AACTTGGGCCAGTGAAGCAACGTCCTCCACAACTAGACTGAAGAACAAAAGGACAGCAACTTGTCTGTTCCCCTTCCCCCAATTCCCCAATAAAAAATCTTTAAAAATAAATAAGTAAGTAAGTAAGTAAGTAAGTAAATAAATAAATAAATAAATGTCATGCCACCCCTGAGATTGTTCTTTAAGGAAAACTTGATTTTAGGTTTTTAGCTTTAAACCCCTCCTGTGTCAAGAGGTATTTCACACTGAAGCTTGCAACTCGGGGAAGGTTGGCAGGTAAGAAAGCAAGGGGCCAATGGAGGTGTCTCAAAGCATGAGCCCAGTGTGGGCCTGACTAGCTGTGTGAAGCTGGGGGAGACATTAAATCTCCAAACCCCCATGTGCTGGTCTTCAAAGTAGGGGTGAAAATAGTTTACTTCCCCTTCACCTCGCATGGTAACCATGGCAATTAAATCAATACACTTAGGCAGTAGGTGGTGAGCAATAAGCATGGTTTTCATGTGAAAAGTGATGTTTCTAAAGCATTGATACGATCAACATACTCCTTTTGCTAAAATCCTGCATTGGTTTTCATTTGTGTTCGTTCGTTCATTCATTCATCCGACGTCTATTGAGCATGTGTCATGAGCCAGTCACTGTATTAGGTGGCAGGGAACAAAACAGACAAAACCCCTGTCTTGAGCTTACAATATAATAGAGACAATAAACAAGCCGAATAAGTAAAGCATAGAGTATACAGAGATGGTTTGGGTGTGTTTGGGGAACACGGATGCCCTTGAGCCTGGAGTGAGGGGGTGGGGGAGTGTAAATGGCGAGCTCTGAGAGGCAGAAAGGGACTGGGAGATGTCCCACACCACAGCTTTTACTCTGTGTGAGATGCAGAAGCCACCAGAGGGAGGATTTTGAGCAGAAGAGAGATGTGATCAGATGTTTTAACAAGCTCACTCTGGCTGCCGGGGCTGTCAACACACTACAGTGAGGACAAGGACAGAAGTGGTAATCCCAGCTAGAGGGGATGCCGGCTGGGACCAGATGGTGTCAGGAAGGTGGCGAAAAACAGCAGAATATGATATAATAGTTCTGTCATTTGCCCTTGGTGGTGTCTGCTGGCCCCCTCCTGTGGTTTTGTAATTGTGGAGTGTGTGCCCACTTCCAGCGGACACACTTTGCAGCTGGGGTTGACGGATGCCTTGCCAAGGAGGTTTTTCACACGTGCTTCTTCCGGATGCACACCCCCATCAACACTAGGCCATGAACTTACTTTCTATAACAACCAACAAATGCCGATTGATGATCATAGTTCGCCTGGCCCCGGAGCTTCACTTCTCTGCATCAGAGTTCTTCAACCACATGGGGGGTGTAACTGCTAACACGAAATATGAGTGCAGATGAGCTACAGAAATGAGTTCCTCAAGATGACGTGCTTGAGGGAGGCTAATTTGTTGGTGGGCTCCCAGGGCCGGTGCAAGGGTTTTTCTAATCCACCCGTCACTGAAGTTAGAGTCTGCTGATGGTCCCTGCTTTCTGGTGGCTTCCTCAATTATAACTCCCTGTCATGTGTGGGCCTACAGCCTTGTTCCCTGTCCCCAGCCAGCCCACTAACTCCCCAGCCTCTAAGTCGCCAAACCTCTGCACCTCCCCGACCCAGGGTGGCCACAGGCACCTGTGGGATTGCTCTGGTTGTCAGTTCCTGCTGCTGTTTTGTGCCTTGGGAACTTCCTTTATTTTCTTTTAGGAGCTTGGCTCTGCACTGAAATTAAGTTTTGTATGTTTTTCTCCAACATGTAGCACGAGGGTTTCCGGTTATCAATCCACCATATTGCTAGAAACCCGCCTGATTCCCTATGTCACCATCAGTGTCTTTGGACAGGGCTAATTTAAGGTATATCCACATCAGCGTCACCTTGGGAATATGTGATTAATAAAGTGCATATTCCCTAGTTTCACCCCAGAACTACCAGGTCAGACTTCTGGGCATTTGGCCTGGAACCTGCATTTTAACAAACGCCCAAGGCAATTCTGATGAACATACAAGTGTGAGCACTGCCTGCTTGGCGGTTCAGGTTCATCCATGAATGCAGTAAACATTTATGAAACACCTACTATGTGCCTGGCACTACACAGGCTTCACGGGATAAAAAAATAAGAAAGAACTTTTCTTCCTTCAAAGGGCTTATGGCATAGTTCAGGAGTTGGCACGCTTTTTCTGCAAAGGGACAGATAGTAAATATTTTAGGCTTTGTGGGTCACATGGTCTCCTTTGCAAAAGCTGCCATAGACAATGTGTAAATGACAGGTGTGGCTGTGTCCCTAAACATTTTATTTACAAAAACAGGTGGCAGGCTGACCCACCACGGTTTGCCAAACTCTGGTATAGATAAAAGAGAAACATGCCAAAGAATGGATCTTAATCCGAGCAGTTTGCTATAGCAGAGGTGTGGGCGAGGCGTGGTGGGACCAGCAGGGGAGTCCTGGGGGGCCTTCCAGGAGGCTCCCCAGGTGAGCTAACCCTGAGCTGAGCCCCTCAGCGATCCAGCAGGGCAAGCTGCAGGCAATCATTGAACAATTAGGTTGTTTGCATTTTTTGTTACTGTAAACAGTGCCTTCACGACCATCTTTGACTTTGTAAATTTGTCTGATTCTTTCCTTAGGATGAAGACACTGGTTAAGGCTTTGGTAGCATCTTCCCAGAACAACTGGGAAAAGGCAAGTTCTTATCAACTTCCACAGCCTCCAGGGGTGTGCAGGAGGGCACAGCTCCCCCCTTCATCCACACTGGGTCACTGACTTAATTTTTAAAAGCGTCAACAAATATCAATTCATGATATGACAGTCTGGTCTTTAATCACAAAATTAAAAACCTAGACTGGAGAACCGTGTTTGCCTTATTATTTTCACAAGGTAGTTCAGGGTATTTTGTTTTGGGTTTTTTGTTTGTTCTTTTTTTGGGTAATTGAGATATAACTGATATATAACACTGTGCAAATTTAAAATGTACAATGTGATGACTTGATTCATTTATATTTTGTAACCTGATTACGACTGTAGCTTTGGCGAATAGAGTTTCAGTTTTTGTTTCTTAGTATCAGGCAATGTAGGCTGCACACCGGAAAGCGTGAAGGGTTTCCTCCGGTATGGACATGACTTCGCAGTGTCTGACATTGGAGGAGGGTTGACACCTGATCTCTTCTTTGCTGTGTGAGCTGCTCAGTCCGCCCAGCCCACTCTGCTCAGAAATCAGCTTTTTACACCGTGGCTAAATGCATACCCACATCAGTAGAAAGGAGGCCTGGGGAGCCTGTTTGATCTCAGTGGAAAGCTGGCCCAGGCTGGCATTTTGACATTTGGAAACAGTGAATACAATTACCCATCTGTGGACCAAAAGGAGTTTTTTTTTTTTCCTTTAAGGGAATTGGAGGTATTTTGCCCGTGGTTGAGTTTCTCTCTAAGAGGCCCTTTCTGATTTGAGCAGTGTGAGGACTCCTCCACAAAGTTTAATTCAAAAAAGAGGGAAGGAAGAGGGCCTTCTGCCCGAAGGTTCATCTTCCTCTAGAGCTGACCTTCTGCCAGGGAAAGGTGGGAGGAAGGCCACAGCCCTTTACAGTTTGCTGGGGGCTTCTGCAGACATCGTTTGTCTGCCCCTCACCAGCCTGTGAGCAAGTGTGGTGTTGCATCATTGACAAATGAAGTCCATGAGCCCAGACCTGACCGATTGTCGAAGATGACACAGCCAGCCGGTGGCAGGGCTGGGATGTGAACTCATGCTTCCTGACTTCAAATTCAGTTCTTTGCCCACTTGTTATGGGTTGAATTGTGTTCCCCTAAAATTCTTAGGTTGAAGTGCTAACCCCAGAACCTCAGAATGGAACTCACTTGGACATGGGGTCTTTTCTGTTACAGTTAATTAAGATGATGTCATGCTGGAGTAGAGCGAGTCCTTATTTTTAAAAAAATCCATGTGGAGAGACGGGGACACGTACAGGGAAGACAATGTGAAGACACAAGGAGAACATCATATACAAGCCCAAGGAAGCCCAGAAGCACGGGCAGAGGTGTGGAGCAGGTTTCCCTTACAGCCCTCAGAAGGAACCAAGCCTGTGACACCTTGAGCTTGGACTTTCACCCCCCAGCACTTTAAGGCAATAAACTTCTATTGTTTAAGCCACTTGTCTGTATTAGTTTGTTGCAGGAGTCCCAAGGAAACTAATACACCACTCATGTGGCAGTACAGTTTATTGAGACTTGTGGTTTGGTCTCTCTCTACCTTTTCTCCTTGTACTTCAAAACACTATGGCAAGGATGGCTAACTGTTCTCTAATATACATTCTCCCACCTTTTAATAACAGAAGCCCCCTTTCTCATTTTAACAGGCAGAGACTACATTTCCCAGCTTCCCTTGCAGCTAGGTATGGCCATGCGACCACATTCCCACCAATGGAATGTGAGTGGAAGCATTGTGTGCCACTTCCCTAAGAGGAAATTGCTTTCCCTCCAACTTCTCTCTTTTTTTGTCTCTCTACAGGCTGGAACGGGGCACTGATAGCCATGGGTAATCATGTGGCCATGGAACAACAAGGTGGAAGGAAACTCGGTCCCTGAGTGACTTTGTGGTTGGAGACCCCTGCCCACCCTGGGCTGCCTGCCTTCCTCTGGGCTGCCTTGAGACAGAGGAATAAGCTTCCCTCCTGGTGGGGCCACTCTGTTTTAGGAACTTTGGGTTATAGCAGCTCCATTTACGTGTATGTGTTTGCCCTTCATTGCCTTTGGAGATGGTTGTGAAAGCAGAAGTTGCACCCAGGCTACCTGCTTAACTACTTTTAAAAACAGTTTTCTTGGAGTATAATCGACATACAGTAAACTGCCTGTATTTAAAGTGCATGATTTGAAGACTGACATATGCATATACCTGTGAAACCATCACCACAATCAAGGTAACGCACCATCCCCTTGACAAGTTTTGACACGCTGCTTTTTTCCCTAGAATCCCTAATTCCTGGATTAGAAGAGGAGAGAAACGAGTGCTTCTGAGAGTAGTTAGAGGAATGAGGGTCCCTGGAGCTGGGCGTGGGACAGAGAAAGTGGGGTCGTTATATTTGGAGGCTGAGATTCAGAGGGCCTGGAAATCTGAATTATTAAGGAGTCTCTCACGTGATTCTCACACCCAGTCAGGGTGGGGGGAATCTGGTCTCCAGCCTTTTCCTGGGAGGCAGCGATTCCAAGGCAAGCAAGGTTTCAATTCTCCATCCCCTGCTCTTTCCACACATCCATGTGGCCTCCCTAAACAGAGTATTAACTTTATGTTCTACAAAGAAAACAAGGAGAAAAAACTTTTGTTATTCTTCTGATTAACAGGGAAGTTGTCCAATTGGCTACACTTGAATTATATCCCCTGAATATTAAACTCAGGCTCCTTTAGTTTTCATTTATTTTATTGGATTGTATGGAGATGTTTTAAAAGAGGAAGGCGGGGGGCGGGGTGGGGGAGGATTCTGGGACGGTGGCCATTTTTGCCACATGCAGAAACCAACACTGCTTCTTGAAGACTTAAGTAGACACAAGGATTCCTTCACTCAGTGAAAGTTTTTCTTTCTTCCAGAGAATATCTGGGTTCATAATTTATAACAAGCCGAAGGCTTTTCTGGTTCCCTGTTTAAACAACAGATTCCTTGCTGCACAGTTCTTGCTTCTAGCTTCCTTCCCGCAGCGGCAGTGTGGCTGCTTAGAATATAAATTCTTAAAGCGTTGGCCAAAGACCACAGGCACTTATGTTCTCCACTGCTCTTAAAACGTTGTGATTCTCAATAAATAACCCACAGCCAAAGCATGGTGTTTTGTTTTGATTTGTCACAAAGAGTTTTCCAGCCTGTTTTTATTACCCTAAAGTGAGAGCATTTCAGTCTCCGGCAGCAGATTCTGTGAGTTGGCTGCTGTTAGGGACACTTGCTCCGCTTGGTGAGGGCGCCCAGGTGTCTGTCCTGCAAAAGCATTGTGGACACACAAGACCCTAGCCCCACGTGCCTCTAGCGGAATCAACGCCGGCATGTGGGGGGAAATTTCATGCTGAGAAATAGCAGAGTGCTCAGGACCGGTGACCAGCTGAGCAGTTGGTGATCCACCTGGTCTAGACACAACGGCTACTGGAGAAGGATCTTGCCCTAGGGCTGCTCTCCACACTGAGAGCATGGTGGGCAGGAAACAGATAGGCAGGGTCAGCCTGGTTAGAAAGGGGCATCTTGAACTCAGTGTCTGCCATCTTCTTTTCCGTCCCTCTGAACAAATGCAGACCTGCTGACCTGGCTAAGCTCTCAGGGAGAAGGAACGAACCCCAGAGCCTTTGGAGTTGTCTGTCCTCTATGTGCTGCCTTGTGACTCTGTGTGACTTTTCCCTGACCTTACCTGGCAAGGGGATGACCCTTTCATCTGAGTGCCTGGCGCACTCTCGCTCTGTAGTTGCCTTTATATTATATTAGAAAATAACATGTTTATGCTGCTACTTCTTGGTGTTTCTGTTTTGCCATGCCACGATAGAAGATTGTTAGTTTTCTTTCCTCCTCATCTCTCCTCTCCCCTCAACCTTTGAATGCTTCCAGCTTCTCCGTGCATTTTAAACTTAATTTCCTTAGATTAATATTTGCCTTTACATTCTTATGACTATATAAATGCTCTTCAGACTTATTGGGTATTCTATACATTTTTATTCATGAAGAAGCCTCCCCTGGAGATTTCTGAATTGAGCCAACGTAGGCTTAGTGTAGAGTTATAGGCTGGGCTCTCTCTTCACCATCATCCTGGGTGTTCCCATGGCCTCTCCCCAGTGAAGGGCCCTGTTTTCCTACACACCATTCCAATTGGTTTATTCCTTTTGTAGGAGTGCATCTTCTTGTAGCTTTCTGAGAAAAAGCATATGGGAGATAAATTTTTAAAGATCTTGCATGTCTGAAGATATTCTGTGCTCACCCTTGATAGAGAATTGGGCTGGGTATAGAATTCTAGGTTAAAAGTCGCTTTCTTTCAGAATTCCCAAGGCGTTATGTGCCACTGCTTTCTACATGTCGGGTTGTTGTGGTGGAGATGCCTGACGGTGTCATGACGCTTGGTTCTTCGCATGTGATTTATTTTTCTTTCTCTCTAGAAGATTGTAACATCTTCTCTTTGTCCCCAGTGTTCTGAAATTTCATGATGATGTATCTTGTAGTGGGTCCCTTTTGGTCCATTGTGCTGGGCACTCAGTGGACTTTTTCAATCTGAAAACTCATGCCTTCGGTTCTGAAAAATGTTCTTGAAAGCAATTTCTTTGAAGATTTTCTCTTCTATTTTGTCTTTTCCTTTCTGATAATTTCTATTATTCATATATTCAACTTTCTGGACAGTGTTCTCATTTTCTTATCTTTTCTCCCATTTTCTTCCATTTTTTTTCTTTGGCACTTTTCTCTATTTGCTGGGAGATTTTCTCAAATTTATCTTCAAAATCTTTAATTTCTTTTTATTTCTACTATTATATTTTAAAATTACAAGACAACTTCTTCACTTATTATTATTTTTTTATTCTCTGACTGATCCTTTTACATAGCAACCTGTTCTTGTTTCATGGATGCACTGTCTTTCTTCCACAGTCTATTTTCTTAAAGTTACTTTCCCCTCCTTTTGTTTGTATCTCTGTATTTCCTCTTCAGGGATTCCTTACATGTCTGGTGATTGTCTCCCATACCATCTCTCCTCTGCCTTCATTGCTATGATCATCTCTGAGTAAACTTACTAACTATGGGCTGTCTCATCTTCTAGTCCATTTGGCATAGTCCTGCCAAATCACTCTTTCTTATATGCCAATTCACTATGTTATTCCATTCGTGAAAAGCCTTCCAATGGTCCCCCATTTCCTACTTCATCAGACCTAGAATTTGCCATTTTTAATGTTCCCAAGCCCTGACTCCACCAAAGCTATGCACCATGTCTCTTGTCCTTGTAAAGTGGGCACTCTGGTGTGGTCAGAGTTGGAGGTGAGGAAATAATTATACTAAGAATACTAAGAATACTAATAATCAATGATGATAAAGACCTGATACATTTACAGACGTTCTTGACTTCTAGCAGCTCTGTCATGCCTACATCATTATGCCCATCTTGCAGCTAAAGAAATGGAGGCTCAAACAGGGAAAATGACAAAACCAAGATAACACAGTGGGTAAGTAACAAAGTTGGCTAGATCCATGTTTCAGTGCTCTGTCCATGACATTGTCCACTCATTGACTCAGGTGATTCACCTGGGTGATGAGGCTTCTTCCGGGCCACCTACTGGTAAGTGGCACTACCAAGTTCATTGGCCATGAGCTCCAATGTCTTCCTCTATGCACCACTCCTCTCTGTACATACAGTGACTTTGTACCTCACTCACACACGTGGGAAAAGCTTTGTCTATTCTGGTGTCAGGGCCAATAGGAGCTACTTTCCGTCTTTGAGGACCATCAGGCTTGGCCTCCTGCCTTCTTTCCATACAATTTTTAATAAACCAGTAATATCTCTCCAAGCATTGCAGACCTCTGGCGTGGACCAAGAAACCTGGATCTGTTTAAGAGAACATTAATTTTCTATGAGCTAGGATTACAGGCCGTCTAGAACTTCTTAATGAACAGCCACACCACCTTTCTGAAGCATTTATGTGTTTGCCAACACAAATGTGAAGGGTGTACAAAATATTGTAGGTTGTCCTTTATGGAAAGTAGGGTCTTCTGGAAGTTGACCGGCGAGGGACCCTTCTGCCTGGTCATTTCTTTGGTGACACATGAGGACTGCTTAATTCGTCCTCTCTCCCTCACATGTCCCCCTGACGTCTTACTCTTATTTTTATGGGGTTTTGGTACATGAAACATTTTAAGACTCAATCCTAGCACTTCGCTGAAGACGCAATCACATTCAAACCTCGTTTTATTTTATTTTTTTCAGCTTCTTCTCCCTTGGACTGGACTACTTGAGCAAACCAGAAAATTCCAGGTTCAGACCTGATGCTATTTGGCTGAATTATGTTGGACAAGGCAGCACCTCTGAACTTCAATTTCTTGATGAGAGTTTAATGGATGATTCTCAAACCAGCTCTAACACTCTATAAATTAAGCACACTTGCTTCTGATTTCACAGTTTCCATGGAATTAGGACATTGACATGGCAATGAACCCTCCTTGATGTCACCCTAAGATTCTAAATTGAATGTTGGCGAGGACCCTGTTGGGAACCTTTCAATGGCACCTTCTCCAAGGAGGAAAACTGAAGAAAACTTTTCAGGAGAGACTGTCCTTTTCAATTTGACCTTCTGATTTCAAGCACAGTGGTTCTGCTAAGCTGCTGCTTTCTCCTGTGAAAATAATTTTGTGGGAAAATGTAACCAGTGCGATTATAGTGAACTTTCATAAGATGAAATGTTAATAAAATGAATGTTTGACCAATAAAATACTTGATGCCAAATTAAACGGGCCTGAAGGGAATTCTGCTTTGGAGCGAACTCCATGGGAAACAGGATGAAAAGGAAAATAATATTTTGGAGCAACTATATGAATTTCCCCCAGAAATAAAAATATATAAATGGAACATCTTGGGCTTGCCTAAAGGGAATAAAACAGTGGATAAAGATGTGGAAGCTAAGGACGGATTTCTTGAGCTCGCGTCCCCACTTGGCCAGTCGTTGTCTGCCAGCCTTGGGCTCATCACTTCAACTTTTAGTGCTTCAGCACCCTGATCTGTACACTGAGGCTAACTGTCTCTGTCACGTTGTTGTGAGCACTGAGGGTCTACAGCGTGATGCCGGGTGCCCAGGGAGTGTTCAGTCTACATTAGTGATCACCATTCAAGAGTCACAGACTTGAAATGGTTCTTGAGAGATCATGTGTTCAGATCTCTTGCCGTGGGGCACACGGTTTGGTTCCCTATTTTATTCGGGGGGCATCAGGGACCTTGAACTGTTGCAGGACTTTCCCAAGGCCACTCAGCTGGTCTGTGATGGGAAGAAAGATATGTTAGCATTCAATATGAGTGACCTGTACATGCCACGATTCTTGCTCCTTTGTATAGCAATGAAGTGATGATCTAGAACAGGGGTCGGCAAACTGTGGCCCCTGAGCCACATGCAACTCTTTGGGCATGTACATGTGGCTCTGAAGTAAAATTGAAAATGAAAATAAAACTATCATAGTTTAATTTATAAAATTTTTAAAGGCTATTATTCACATAATGATGATTATGTAAAAATATATTTATGGCTCTCGAATAATTTTTAAATTGTTGTGAGGGGCAGGATTGGCTCTTCCAGGGGTCGGCAAACTTTTGAGACGGAACGTACCCAAAGAGCCTCATGTGGCTCGCGAGCCACAGTTTGCTGACCCCTGATCTAGAATGCTTGGGGAAAAACCAGCCTGGATAGTTAAGCTTTTGGTTAGCCAACGGCCACTTTTTCCTAGGGTGGCTGGACAAGAGCCACTTTGTCCAGGCTGTCTCCCCTTCCTGGGGACAGTCCACACCCAGGAACTGGTTGATGGGGGAACAATGACCCTGGGCCCCTGTCTCAGTTGTACTTGCTGAATTTTAATTTATAGAGATGACTGAGTGAGACCCCTGAAAAATTGTTATTCCATTTCCACAGAGGAGGGGGCATGCCACGCCACACAGAGCCACGTGGGGAAGCACCAGTGTTGCTCAGCAGGCAGATGTTGGAACAACGGGGAAACCTAGGCCAGATCCTCTCCTGGGGTTTCTGCAGAAAAGGCAGGATGGGGCAAATTTTAGGGTAGTGCCTTAGGATTGGCTAGTTTTAATAATTCTGGTGGGCTTTGGGACACAGGGGTTTGCCCCTAGTTGTCTGGTAGCTGGTCCTGGGTGGCTTAGGGTAGCAGGAATATTGGCTTGGTGTGTGAGAATTAGATAATGAGGTGGTTCTGAGTAGGGGCTCAGAATCACAGGGAAGACGCCAACAGCTTTGGCTGTTAGTTGGCCCGGTAACTAATAAGAGGCCATGTAGACAAACACAGACTCAGAGAAACCCCCCCTTGTCCCAGCTGTCACCCCAGCCCGCGTGCTTGACCCTTTGGGACTAGCTGAGACCTTTTAGGAGCTATGTTGCTGTGTGGCTTCTCCCACTACCCAGTCCTGCCTTTTTCACCCCCTCACTGGTACTGATTCTGTGATGCTTGGTGTCCTGTACCCAAATATTCCTCCTCAAGTTTATCTGGAGGGAACCTGCCCTGCAACAACATCCACCTAAATACATTAGAAAAAGGACAAAAAAAATAAGTCCAAATAATATGCAAAGGGAGGAGATAATACAAGTTAGAGTAGAAATTATTACAATGGAAAATAAACACGCAGTTGAGCCAACAAAGCCAAAAGTTTGTGATTCGACTAGGTCGATAAAATTGCTAACTCTCTTGTAAGGCTGACTAAGCAAAAGAGAAAAGGCACAAGTGATTACTCTCAGGAATAGCTATAAACTTTATAAACAAGAAAAATATAATATAAGAACACTGAGCAATCTGCAGCAAATACGCCTGAGCATTAATGTTTGTTAAACTTAGGCAGTGGGAACATAGATGTTATTCCATTTATCTGTGCATCTGATTCTATCTCGGGATAGCCCAGACTGTAAAACAAATAAATACATATCTTTAAAAAGACCAACTTGGTTTTCTGACACTTAGTCCGGATTTCGTCTACTGGCTTGTTTTCTTCTTTTCGCGATTGTCAATGAAAATAACAGGCATATTGAGCGTCTGTGATGGGCTGGGCACTGCTGTGAGGACTTTCCATGGCATTTCACTGAATGGTCCCGGCAGGCAGCTCAAGGAGATAGCACCTATTCTGTCTGTATGACGGAGGGGTCGAAGGAGACTCAGAGACTAGCTGTCCAAAGTTACTCATCCGTAGTAATTGTAGGAGCTGAGATTCAGACTCGAGACTGATTGATGTCTGAACCCCAAGTGTCTAGGGATGAAGGTGTATAATACAACTCAATAGTATTCGCCAAACGCTGGGGGTACGGGACAAACAGGCTAATGTGCTCCTTGCCCCATGGGAAGATGATTGAGTGGTTCTTGTGGGAGGGGGTGCTGAACCCCAAAATACGTTGCTTTCTGGTCCTGCTTGGTGGAGAGACAGTGTGTTAGGGTTTCTATTTGTTGGGGTCTTTGTTACTGTCCTGAGGCTGCTGTAACAAATTACCACAAACTGGTGGCTTAAAACAACAGAAATTTATCCTCTCGCAGTTCTTGAGGCCAGAAATCCAAAACCAAGGGCTTGGCAGGGCCGGGCTCCCTTCCCATGATCCCCGGGAGAGTCTGGCCCTTCTTCTAGCTCCCAGTGCTGTGGGCAGTCTTGGGCGTTCCTTGGCTTGTAAGCACATCACGTGAATGTCTGCCTCCGTCTTCACCTCCCCTTCTCTGCACTCATGTCAAAGCGCTCTCTGCCTCTCTCATATTAAGGACACTGGTCGTTGGACTTAGAGTCCACCTAGACCGTCTAGCAAAAGCACCTCCTCTCAGAATCCCTGACATGATCACCTCTTTTACCATATAAAATAATATTCACTCCTTTACCGTATCAGGTCATAGTCACAGGTTCCAGAGGTTAGGGTGTGAACTAGAGGTACCGTTCAGCCCCCTAAAGAGTTTATGGCCTGTTTGGTTGTGGCCGAGTCAAGGTTGATAGCTTAGCAAATCAGCTGCGGTGGCGAAGAATCACATAAGGTGGCAGGACATGGGAAGAGGCTTTGCAAAAAAGAACAACAGCTATAACTGCAAAGGTCCGTATTCTGCCATCGGGGGCACTGGCAAACCACTAAAATATTTCATCTGTGGCAATCAGTTGAAGTGTTCTGATTCAAAGGAGATGGCTGGATATGTATTGTTTTCCTTCGAAACAATACACTTATTACAAAATTATGGGCAGTTCAAATTTTCTAAGTGGAATCAGTTGCTTTAATGTAAAAACCATACACAAGGTAAAGTCCTTTTGTTCCAGTGATATAATGGATGGGAGTATGTAAACTTTTTGAGTCAGACTTGAAAGAAAGTGAATCCCGGCTTCAGTCCCTGACTTGTCATGGCATTTCCAAGCCTGGCCTTTCCAAGCCTTGGTTTCCTCATCTGCAAAATGGGCCACTTGCATGGCTGAGTTTTTACCATGTGTGCCTGGCCTTGTGTTATGTGCTGGTGACAGATAGGAGCCAGCCCCTCTAGGACCTCGCCACAGGGAGCTCCGGACTAGAACACAAAAATAAATATTCACAACTATAATTCGCACGGAATGCGGCAGGGGCGTGTTACTTTGAGGCCGCCATACCTTCTCTGCTGTCCTTTCTCTCAGCCTCTGGAGCCAGGACTGGCTCTGCAGGTGGTGGGGCCCAGGGCAAAAATATACGTACGGGGTCCTTCCATGAATATATAAGTGGCCTTCAGTTCAAAAATGATGTGGGACTTTAAGATGGAGACAGCAGAGCACGAACGGAGCTCGAGGCCGTTCTGAGAGTGGGAACCTGTGCAGGCTGACAGGCCTCACACCTGAGGCCAGCCCTGTCGGAGCACGCAGACCTTCTAACATCACATAGGACTCACTTCTTGTTGCGTATTGTCTGTTTCATTCCACAAGAACGTACACTCCTCAAAGGCAGTCACTTTTGTCTCTTTCACCCAATCCTCCAGAACAGCTCCAGGCGCATAGTAGGCTCTCAATCAACTCACGTTAGCCAGCCAAGGTCGGGGGCTAGAGTCCACGTCCACTTGCTCCGGGGCCCAAGCCCTGTCCTCCTTACCAACACTGCACAAAGCTTAGAGGGGACACGCCACGAATTCCTGTCGCTCATTCCTAAAGCATCGAGCTACTCCACCTCTCTGGCCTCAGTTGCCTCAACACACCCACCACTTGAGATGGTTCGGGAATTAAGTGACAACGCATGAGACACTCAGCACAGTGCCTGGCACATTCTGTTAGCACGTCTCCCTCCTGGTCCTTATCTGGGTGTCTCTGCGCTCGAGGCTCTCTGAGAACAGAATGGTGTGGGGGTGTCGTAGTGAATCAGCTGTCCGCTTTCGGAGGCAAGAGAACCAGGGACTCACAGTGTAACACACGTCAGGGGCACGCTGCCTGCGCTCGGGGCGGGTCCACGAGCCCTGAACGTGTAAGCGCCGCCCGAGTGACAACAAAGAAGCTGCTCCGGCTTCCTCCCCTGCGGGCGCCTCTGTTTTGACTTACAGGACGCGTTTTGAAGACTCTAGCAAATAATTGATTTTGAAATATTTGAATTCTGGAACATGCATGGAACCCGTTAAGCTTTTCATGTACCCTCCTCTTCCCCATAACAACGCGGAGCTTGTTTTAAACTCCAGAAATAACAAAAAGAGCTGGGGGACCACCCCCTTAGAACAACTCCCAGCGGGCCGCCAGAGGCAAGCGGGTCAAATTCACTTTGGGATAGAAAGGGGTCTGAAACATGGATTTCCACAATGTCAAAATGGGGTCGGCCCGCGGATTTTCACAAGGATTAGCCCAGCCTGCCCTGCCCTGGGACGGACGCAGATGGTCAAATCCATTTCACTGGAATTGCTAAAAAATACTTTCTTTTCGGGGAGGGAGGATGGTGAATGATTTAAAACAATGCAGAGTTCTTGAACAAAATTACTTGTCAGCAAAACTTTCTTTTACTTGAATAGGCTATTTTTCAGAGCAGCTTTAGGTTTATAGACAAATTGAATGGAAAATACAGACAGTTCCCATGTCCCCTCACCTCACCCCCAGTGTCCCCATTATTAACATCGTGCATTGGAGCGCTCTGTTTGTTACAATGGATAAGAACCAACATTATTTCACTAGTATTACCTAAAGTCTGTAGTTGACATTAGGGTTTATTTTCTGTGTTGTACGTTCTGTAGGTATTGACAAATGTATATAGTCCTGTATCCCCCATCGTCATATCATACGGAGCAGTTTCACGCCCTAAATGTCCTCTGGCCCCCCCCCTCATTCACCCCGCTCGCCCCCCAAGCCCCTGGCAGCCACCGATCTTTTTACTGCCTCCATAGTTTTGTTTTAAGTATTGCCTTAATTCGTGTATTATATCTTAAAATATTAGCCAATAATAGTAGGATACTTACTGGATTTATAAAGAAATGAACCAGCATATAGTAATGGCAAAAATTTGTTTTTATTAAATGAGTACCAGGTCAAAAAAATCTGGAGACCGCTGCCTTAGAGATCAGCTTATAGCCCAACAATTTTCAGTGTGTGTGTGTGTGTGGATGGGGGGGGGTCTAGAAGCCTACACGCCAAAATAAAACATACGTTTTTAAGAATTATAATATTTCACCATTAAGGAGGTGCATATTTGAGTTTGCGAAGTGCCTTGACCACCATTTTCTTGTCTTCTTCCTCTGTGGGGTGAGAAAGGGAAATATTTTTATCTCCATGTTAGTGGCAATATTTAAGTGACTTCCTGGCTCACCTGCCTCTCTTCCGGCCCCTCCTTTTTCTCTTCCTCTTGTAGTAATGGGTCAGTAACAGAAGTTTTCTTCCACGAAATTCAGCTTGTCTTCCGAATATCCCAATTCCATTGTTGGTGGAATTATTTTCCGGCCAATTCAAGGTAATTCAGTCACTTCTGGTTTTAAAAAAAAAACACCTCGTTGGAACCAATACTCCATTAAATCTGGATTCTTCCCTTCCTCCCAAACTTTTCTCCCATGTGGGGGTGATATAAATTCCGGGGCTTGGGCTGCCATGATAGTGCCCAGAGTTGCACTGTCAAGAAATCCTCCATGTCTAGATGGTACCTTGTGCTCAGTAATGTTGAACAATTGACTCACTGCCTGTTCGGTCTTGGCTCTGGGAGGTTAGACTCAAAAACTCCCCAACCGACCTTGTGTCTTCCTTCTCCATCTCCAGCCAGCTGCTCCTTCTACAGTGTTCCCCATCGGAGACACGATCCTTCATTCACCCAGCGGCTCAAGCCAGAAAGCAGGGGTCACACTTAGGGGTCGGCCCTGGGTCCCCGCCTTGGCTTGGCTTTCACTCTCTCCTTTCGGTCCAGAGAAAAATCGATGGGCTATCCAATAAAAATCCTTATCGGCAGTCAGCTCATAGAATGGTAGAGACCGTCATTTGTGCAGGCGGAGTTTTTCGTAAACCTGTTTATGCAACTATCCGTCTCAAGTTCAGACTTCGTTGTGGGACACTGGTTGGCTAAGGCTTACCTCGGTTATCCGTGGGGAGGAGTCCTTTGGGATGGAAGGAGATGAATCTTCCGATGACTATTGCAACTCTTCACCCCAATTTTAAAGGAGATCTCCCTTTTCTTTGAAAGGAGAAGTTCTGTCTCCCAGAGCTCAGAGAAAGCCCTGCCTTTCAGCAGTGGTTGAACACATTCACTGGTTCTCTCACTTCTCTGCTGTTTGCAAAGCCAGGCGCCATGTTCTCCTGGCCTCTGCAGGGAGCTTGCAGGGTGCACGAGGGCAGGGCATCTTGAAGGACACAATTGACCTGAAAAATCGATTTTAAGAATATTTGCTAGTTTTATTCCTTCCCGACTCTACCAGACAGAGCTGCCTATGCTCCTGGAGCGAGAATGTTCTGGGCTTCACGAGATGAGCACTGGAGTCCGGTGAGGGAGCAGGAGAGGCCTGGCTAGAGGTGGAAAACTCCGGCAGTTGTCCAGCCATAACTCTGTCCTTCTCCAGCTCGTCGAACAAAGCCCCTCTTGCTCAGTGACACCGAGGTTAGTGTGGGTCCTCTGGGTGCTGAGGACCCTCACGGGAGGTGGCACCCCCAGCAGTCTGGAGTTGGCATGTGGGGAGGGCAGTTTTGCTCCAAAACCTTGCAATGGCCAACGACTTGACTTGGGGGTTAGGAGCATGAGGAGAAAAGCAGCCAAACCTTGTTTTCAAAGTGACGGTCTTGGTGGCCTGCTCTGCCTTGTGGCCTTATCATGTCTTAAAATAAGCTACTTCATATTTTTACGGTAGGCCTGGGCCCAGCGATATCATCCCTACCTTACCCATGTGGAAAATGCAGATAAGAAAAGGCCAAGGTCGTAAATGAGATTGTCCAAGATTCCCTAGCCTGTGGCCTCAGAGCCAGGAGCAGCGTCTGGCGGGGCCTTGTAAACACACCCGTTGTAAAGGTGTTAGCAGTGTGGATCGAGGCGGGGCCTGGGGGCCTTGGTCTCTCTGCAGCAGCCTTCCACCCCTGGGGGCCCCTAGGGGGACTGCAGGACCAGAGTCTGAGGACTACGAACTGGACCTTGGGGCTCTCCACTCAAGCTTCTCATTTTTAGTGAGACTTTTTAAGCTGAAGGGACTTTCGCGATGTCATGTATCTAGCTCATGGCAGTCTGATCACAGAGGTTTGGGACAAAGTCAGAATTTTCTGCTTTCCCCTAACAACCAGATGGAATAAACACTGAGTTCTCTATAAACTTTATTCAAATACAAGAAAGGCAGGATGGAGAAAATTATTATTTTTCCCATCTGGAAGAGGCATGGCAATTAGGATTTCTGGGCCTGCATCCATTTTTCATAAAGGGATGATGGGGGAACAATATGATAAATAAAGATAATATCAAATTTTCATTTCGGGATCCTGGTCGACTTTTGCTGGAAGTTAATAGCTTGGCATTGCTAAGCATACTCCCTAGAAACTGTTTTGTTCTTGGCTAATCAAACCAAAAAAAAAAATGGTTATAAGAGTTTGGAGCGTAGTCTGGCCCCAAGATAGCTGAAATAGGCTGAAGATTAAGGCACAAATCCAATTTTGCTTTTCTATTAAAAAATAACATTTTTATTAAAATGTTATTATGGACTCTGAGGGGCATATTAGCTTTACCACTGACCGGCAGTGTGACCTTGGAGAAGGGACTCCCCTCACTCAGCCTCCCTCTCGTGGTGAAACGTGCGACATCCACCGCCCCGGCGTAGCAGAGCATCCGGTTAGGTTAGAAAATGGATCAAAAGTGTGCTTGGTAGGCCCACCGATGGTCCTGTCTGTGATTGCTTCCGATTGCCAGGGTTCTCAGCCCCTGGGAGATGGAGCCACGAACCTTGAGGGGCCTCTCTGAGCCATAAATATAAGTCAGAGGAGCTCTCGTTGCTCCGACAATGGGAGGAAGGCGCTATTTTGCTAACAGAGCCCTGGGACCCAGATCCCTGGGCCAGTTTTCTGAGATTCCAAGTTGAAGAACACTGCCAGGGAAGACTGAGGTCAGCCTGATCGACACCTGTGGGCAGGAAAAGGCAGCAGGGGCCTGAAGAAGAACTTTCCAGGCTGCCGGGAGTCAGGACTGGGACCTGATTGACACAGGATGGAGGATGTATTAGTCAGGATTCTCCAGAAAAACAGAACCAACGAAGTGTGTGTATAGAGAAGGGGGGGATAGATTTTAAGGATTGGCTCACACAGTTATGGAGGTTAGCAAGGCCAAAATCAGCAGGGTGGACTGGCAGGCTGGAGACCCACAGAAGAGCCGCTGTTGCAGTGTGAGTCCGAAGGCTGTCCGCTGGCAGAAGTCCCTCTTGCTTGGAGGAGGTCAGTTTTTTATCCTAGTCAGGCCTTGAACTGATTGGACGAGGCTCACCCACCTCACGGAAGACCATCTTTACTCAGAGCCCACTGATTTAAATGTGAATCTCATCCAGAAATACTCTCACAGAAACATCCAGAAGAATGTTGGACCAAATATCTGGGCACCATGGCCCAGCCAAGTTGACACATAAAATTAACCATCCCTGAGGATTAACTGGGAAAGAGCTGGTTTGGGCAGAAGTGAAGACCTATCCTGAAAATTCTTTTGGATCCAGTCACCCTTGCACAGTGGTTATGTCTGGGGAGCAGTGGCTGAGCATGAGAACGTGGGAGTGTGAACCACAGGATTTACATGGTTGGTGCCCAGCATGGGGCACCGTGATAGATAGCCCCAGCAAGCAAGAGAGTGTGCCCAAGGCAGGGACAAGTGTTGTTAGCCAAGCTGCACCAAGCCCGTCTTCAACAGTGACATCTAGTGGCTTTGAGGAGCAATGACAGCGGTGGACAGCCCAGACTCCACTTCTACAGGACCTCGTTGTAGGACCTGCCTCTTCTAGACTGAGTCAGCCTCAAGGATCCAGACGATTGTGAGACCGGCAGTGGGTCAGGTTCAGGTGTGTGCAAAGGGGTGCTCAAGAAGGAGATAAGAACTTCCTGCTAGTTGAGCACAAAATCCTTCAGTGAGTTACTGGGAAAATACAGTGTCAGCTGCACTCTGAGCTGGTGAAGCAGAGTGTACAGGCTGCCTTGTTAGAGTTAATGACTAGCTACGTCTTCCTTTACTGCCGCATACACAGACGTGGCAGAAGCCTCCCAGGAGTCCCCACGGTTTAGGTGACAGTTTGAGCTGCAGCCTCCTTTGTGTCTGGCTTTTCCCAGGAGGCAGTGGAGGCCAGGGAGGTGAGACAGAGCTTGGTTTCGCATCGCTAAACAGGCTCCCGTATGTTCAGAACCACGGCAGCGCTTGTCCACCAGTTGGGAGGTGTCCCCTGCGGGGTCGGGGAGGGGGGTGTGTTTGGAAGGCCAGGAAAGTGGCATTTAGCAAGGCCTGCCACGTGTCAGCACTGGGCGAGGCGCTTTGCCTTTGTTCTGTTTTTCTATCTGCACACCACCCTGGCAGGTGGGTCTCAATGCTTTCATTTCACATGCAGGGAAACGGAGACACAGAGAAGTTTAGTAACTTATCCATAGTCCCAAATCCCACAGAACCTGGAAAAGCGGATGGTTCCCCCTCCCTGGAGATACTCGAGAAACAGGATGAATTCTGTGGGTGTTTTCTTAGGAAGCAGGAATGTCTCCCCTCCCCAAGAACCGCTTGGCATGCAGGCGGCCTTTTCTCCACCACAACAATTTTCTTTCAGGATTCTTCGCCAAGGCCAGCAGAGGCACACGGGTATGATCATTTTTCATGGCTCAGTTACCCAGCAATCTGCAATTACAAGATGGTGGGCAAGTTTCCTCTTCCTCTGTGGTAAGTTGGAGCCAATCCTCGCATCTCTCTGAGGACCGGGGGGAATGGCAGAGAGGGCTTTATCCATCTCCCCTCGGTGCCACAGACCCTCCAAGGGGAATATGCAGAGAGGGGCTCATCACAGAAAAGTCACACGAACACAGCAAAACCACTTACGAGCCTGTTCTGGAAAGGGCACACCTTACAATTTGGGGTAGGTTCTTCACATAAAAAGCACCAAGCTGCTCTGAGCAACAGCGGCTCGATGCCTGGCCCGAGCTGAGCTGCCGCTGAGCTGCCAAAAGGTGGCAGGGTGGCTCAGCTAAAAAAAAAAAAAAAAAGCACCAAGCAGTTTCCTACCCATCATGAATTTTTCTCAAAAATATTTTTCCCTCCAAATAAAAAAGTCTTATTCTCATGACCGTTTATGTAGGCTTTGAGTTTAGACATTTTTGGATTAAAAGTCTGACACTTAGACACTGTGTGACATGGGGCAAGTCATTTAACCTCTCTGAGCCTCAGTTTCCTCAGCTCTGGAAGGAGCAGTGACACCTGCCCTCGGCTGCTGTGGGGGATGAGGCGTTTACAGAGGTGAAACGTCTATAAATTGTGAAGTGTGAACTCAGGTGGAGTACTATTAGTATTTTCATAGCTACAATATATGGGTCTTAGGACAGAATAAAGGATTTTTGCTCTTCTGGGAACTGGCTGAGTTGGTCACCAAATTCGTGCACACGGAATCCCTCCATAAAGGATGATCAGAACGAACAGTGAAGGGCGCTGGCCTGGCTGTGCACCTTTTCTAGGTAGGGGCAGGGGGTGCTGGGGCTCCTGGCCCCTTCCCTGGGGCAGCTATCCAACTCCCACGAGATCAGAAGGCGTGCCACGTTCTCTCCAGCCCGCCTTCCCAGGTCTGAGTCCTGACCCTGTGGTTTCCTAGCTGTGCGACTTTGGACAGTGGCTTGTCACCTGTGGGTGCCTGGCTCCTCAGTGAAATGTGGATGGTGATGGTAAGTATAGAATGATCCTCATGGGGTTGTTGTGAGGATGAAGATGGATACGCAGAGCGTGCGGTGCGGATCCTGACACAGTAAATGCCGAGCCAGCTGGATTTGGGCAGTGTCCCATCCAGAGCACGGCTCTGTAGTTCTGCTGTCACTTGGTCACTATAATTCCTGCCTGGTGTCACCTGTGACAGTGCAGAAGGCAGGGGCAGAGCCCACCCCCTTCCTTGCTCCCCAGCCGGGAGCCCGGCATCAACAAACACAGGCTTTGGAGGAACTGTGCTGAGGTCAGGGCTGTCCCCCGGGCCACTGCAGCCCAGCAGGGACAACACTTGGTCCGACTTGGGTTTTCTCTTGGGTTGCCCAGGACTTGGGCCTCCACGGGAAGAGCTCTGGCCCGGCTCCCCCGCCCTCCCTGGCCCCAGACCCATTCCTTCTCCAAGTCTCACAATAAGAAGTTCCACCTCTTTTTGGAAACAGATTCATGCCACAGATGAGCCTCATTTGGGGCTCACCGTTGGGCTGGCCTGGGTCCTGCAGTTGGGGGACATGTCTCAGCCCTCACCTGGGTGAGCACCGACGCTTTTCCTGCTCATTCTACCTTGGGCGGTCGGCTTGGACAGGGTGAACGCGCACCTGTGGCATCCCAGCCTCCACTTCCAGGTCCCCGGCAGGTGCCAGTGGCAGGCCGGGGCCCCATCCCCGCCTGTCTGTCAGAGATGGGTACCGCCTGCCTTGGGTGACTCCATAGCCTATCTCCATCTCGGGAAAAGATGATTTCTTCTCCTGGTAAGGCTGGGGCCCTGCCCTTGGAAACACGGGGTCCCATTATTCTATTTGATTATTCTATTTGAGCACCTTGCTCTGAGTGCATTGTTAAGACCCAGAATCTCCCTCTGAGGGTGCTGATTTGGGGGAGGGGCCGGCAAACCCCAAGTCCAACTGCCTCTCATTGCACACCCCTTCTCCTCTGGTGAAGGCACCCCCTGTCTGATCGAGAATCCCAGTCATTACCCAGCTGTCATATTTGATTCTTCGTCCCCCCTCAGCACCTCCAACTGGTCAGCGACATCTGTTGGGTCAGTCCTTACTCAATCATTCGACAAACACTGACTGAGTTTCTGCCATGTGCCCGGCTCTGTGCCAGGCTCTGAGAGCACCACACGGTCCTGTGCTCACGAGCCTGTGATCTAGATGGGATCGAGACACAGGAGAGGCCGCTGAGTCCACAAACCAGACACCGAACCAGGCACCTCGAGTTGTGGGGACAGAATAGGGGGGAGACAGAAACTCACAGAGGCCGTGACGCCTTCTTCCCACCACCCAA
This sequence comes from Hipposideros armiger, assembly GCF_001890085.2. NCBI lineage: Eukaryota > Metazoa > Chordata > Mammalia > Chiroptera > Hipposideridae > Hipposideros > Hipposideros armiger. The sequence goes on from NW_017731687.1 coordinate 1,218,264, forward strand.
GATCACAGGGAGTCGTCGAATGAGCTCTGTCTAAAGCCGGCCATGCTGGAAATCGTATCTATCGCTGGACTGTGGTGGGTCCATGAAGCACAGAGCTAGGCCCCTTCCCCAGCTTCACAAGGGTGGGCTCAGTTGCCCCCATGGGCTGTTCCAGCCCCAGCATTTCCTGGGCCAGGATTAAATGTTAATTTATAATGGGGTCTGCTGAAGCCATCTCTGGTTGCAGGCCGCGAGGCAGATTACTCTGGAATCTCAGTGGAATGAATCGGAGCCCTGCGTTTGGCAGCCGGCATCTGAGAGTTAACCAGGGAAAGATGACAATTTATGCTGTGTCAAAGAGATGGATAACTTTCTTATTTTATTGCCAAGAGAACACCATGAGCAGGGGCCCGGGGATGGAAAACCAAAGCTGTGTCGGCTGGAAAACTTTTGTTTTTATTTATGAGACTGATTTGTATATGTTAAGGCCAATTGGTAGAAATTGGTCCATTTGCAAACTGGCAGACAGAGAAAAATCTTGATTTAAGACCAAAAGCAATGAAACTGAGGCAATAAAGAGAGAATCACTTTCATTATGTTAAACAGCAGACCCCTACTCAAACTCTTTTTTTCCTTCTGAAATCCTTAACCTTTCTCCTTGCGAAAGGGTTGGAGATAGTTTTAGAGGTACACTCTGATAGGATAAAGAGAAATAGAGTAAAAAATCAGGGACAAGGGACGCTAAGGGTAGGATAACAGAATAAAGCCAGAGAAAAGCTAATATACAGAAGTATAGGATGCTCTAGGGGCATTCAAAATAACTAACTTGCTTTTTATTTATTTATTTATTTTTATTATTATTTTTTTTATTGGGGACTTCGGAGGATGGGAACAGTGCTGGGGAATTGGGGGAAGGGGAACAGACAAGTTGCTGTCCTTTTGTTCTTCAGTCTAGTTGTGGAGGACGTTGCTTCACTGGCCCAAGTTGGCACCATCATTGCGCTCTTCCTGGGCGAGGCAGATCAGTCGCCGGCTTCTGGACGGCCGCTCACTGCGGCTTGAGGGCCGCTCACACTGGCTGCTGGCTACACACGGTAGCCCATGGCAACCCACTGCCACAGGGGCTGCAGCCGATGCCGTTGCCGGTGACTCACAGCAGCCCAGCTCCAGGTTGATCTGTTGTTCAGCATCTTAGCTGTAGAGGGCAATGTCACTGGCCCTCATATGTGGGATCCGAACCGGGGCCCTCTGGCGTCCCAAGCCAGCTCTTAACCAATGCGCCACTTGGCCGGCCCGCTTTTTATTTTTAATTGCGGTATAACATACATATATTAAGTACACAAATCTTATGTGACTAGTTCAGCTCCATGAGTTTTTACCTGTGTACATACACAGGTAATCAGCGTCTAAAGAACTTGCAGCACCCTTCCCCTTCTAGACAGGATCACTGACAAGATAATCACTTTGGGGGCTTTTCTTTTATCAGGTATTAGTTTTGCCAATCCTTAAAATGTCCTGTAAATGGAAAACCCTAGGTACTCTTTTGTGTCTGGCTTACTTCTCTCGATACTACCTCTGTGTGCCCGTCCACGTTGGTACATGGAACTGCCGCGTGTCCTTTTTCACCGCTGTGTAGCTTCCCGCCTGCATGGCTTCACCTAGATCCTCCCGGAAGCTGAACCGAGACACAGATTTGAGGACCGAGGGAAAGTGAGATTGGAAAGGCAAGACAGTCGACGAGCAGTACGTTATAAAGCAGGTTACGGCTCATGCCCACGGGAAGCTCTGGGGAGCTTGGACAGGCAGCTCAGACATAGCTCACCCGAGGGAGAGGGAGCTGGGGTGTTCATCCCTAGCTTCCCTGGGGCACTGCCTCTGCTGCCCGCTACCCTGGAGGCGTGAATTCCCTTTGCACTCTAGCTGTGTCTGTGGGCCAGAGAAAGCCCTCGGGCAAGGAGAGACAACTGCTGGCTTTGGGGAACCGGTGAGGGCGACGACCGCATCTGTCCCACAGCCCAGATGTGACCCCTTCCTGTTACCCACTGTCCTGAGGAAGCCACTCTGAAGTCAGAGCACCTGCTTTGTACCCACTCTGGATCTACTGCCTCTTTTGCTATGGGACGTCACCCAATTCCCTGTACCAGGATGAACCTGCATTTGCTTGGCCATGAAATGGGATGGCAAGCCACACCTGCAGGTGGCAGGCAGGGTCCTCGGCTCCTGGCAAGGGTCTGGCCCCCACCCAGCAAATGTTCTAGTGCAGGCTTCCCCACTCTCCGCTCTGAAGGCCGCTGTCCCTTCCAGCAGGGTTAAACCACACTTTTTCTTGTCCTCCAGGGTCAGATAGCAAAATAGAAGCTCAGCGTGACATGTCTGAAGCACGTGTTGTTTAAAATGTGGGGGAGCTCGTGGACACCTTCTCTCCAGGCTCTTCTATAATAATTGTGCTTGTGGAGGCCACACCTTTCCCACGTGTGTGCACGGGGAGGGCACGAGACAGCCTGTGGCCAAGAGAGGATTTAGACCTTTTCTGAAAAGTCTTAAGCAAACAAATAAATAGGTGTTCCCCCAAGCCACCCGAAGGAGAATACCTTCTCAGTTTAATTTCAAACAGCCCCTCTTTGTGGGGCGGCAGCCGCAGGCAGGAGGGGCTGCGCACAGGGCTCGAGCAAGCTTCCTTCTGGATCTCGGCAGAAGACTGAACCGCCTGGGGACAGCTCCCATCTCTCGGAAGGATAAAATTGCCCGGACTCCTCCAGGGCTCAAGCCCTTTAGAGTTTCAAAGACTTTTCTCCTCCAGCTTCTCCTTTGATCTTTGAAACCAGCCCTACTGTGAGCCGGCCAGAGTGGCTTCATTAGAGCCTCTTTAACAAGGATCTGGGGGGCCCAGAGAGGGAGAGCTACCCACCAACGGTCACACAGCAAGGCACAGCACAGCCAGAATGGGGACCCAGCCTCCCGACGACTCCTGGAGAAATCCTTTCCCCACCACGGCCCTCTGCACCCCAGTACCAAACCCCGAAGTTCCTGAAGGGAGGCGACCCTGTCCCTTCCTGCTTTTTAAAGAGACCTCTTTTCTCATCCCCGCCCCCTTCTTTTTAGTAAGTAGAACCATTAGTTTTTATTGACAGGACTAATGCTTTTCATTTAGGGCCAATTACAATAGGAAGGGAGACGCTTAAGGGTAACTGGGTGATGAAAGGCTCCCATTAGGAAACAAGCTCAGAGGCTGCTGTTTTCCATTTGTAACGCTGGTTCCACATGCCAGTCATATTCAAGCCATAAACGGTGGCGCCCAGGGAGCACTCGCGGACTGCCTTGAGAAACCCAATACTTTTATCAAATCGCCAGATGGCCCCGTATTAGAGAAACCATTTATTTAATTTATTTTTTCCCCTCAGAGCCGCTTAGATTCTCAGAAGCTGGCTCCACCTAAGCCCATGGACCTTCCAGTAGCATCTATGGTCCTGGTTGAAATAATTGTCCTTTAGGTTTTACTGGCGCCCCTGTGGCTGCTTGTAAACTCTTGCTCATTTTCCCCCCGGTTTTGTTTTGTTTTGTTTTTAATTTTGTTCAAGGCAGGAGATGATGACTATGTGCTCAGTGCTCACCAGCTCCTGGGTGCTGGGTTCCACCCTTCTTTTATCTTAAAGCATTTGGTCCTCGCATGTCCCGCAGATGTACCCATTTCACAGATGAGGAAATGGAGGCCCCCAATGGCCCCATAGCTAGCCTGGAAGCAGCAGAGCTGTCTGCCTCTTTTCCGGGCTGCAAATAATTTGGAATTTATGCTGAGGATTCCTAATAGTCTGATATATTGTATATTTACATAGTATTTTTCCCCTTTAAACCAGAGACTTGGCAGGACCCGTGATTGCGTAGAGGAGCCCCAGATGATTACGGTGTGGTGTCTGGGCTTCACAGAAGGTTTGGACATTTGCGATCGTCTTTTTTCCCCCCCTTAAAGTAAACTGGAGCTTGCCCTAAGGGAACTGAGCAAGTGGGGGCTGGAGAGCAGGGTGGGGAGCAGGGCTAATGCGGGCTGGAGGCCTGGGAGGGGAGGGTGAGCAGCAACAGAGAAACGAAGAGCGTAAACAGTAAATCAGTCCGGGACAGAGACTCCCAGGGTTGGGCAGGAAAAGGGAGGAGGTTGCAGTCTGCTTTGAATCCTGCAGATAGATTGAGCTCCAGGGGGGTGGCAACGTCCAGAGCGGCTAATTCTCCCGTTGAGATTCTGTGTTGGGAAGAGCCTGCGCTGAGCCCAGGAATTGCAATGACGAACCCAACTTCCAGGGAGTGAGTACAGATGAACAATGGAATACATGCACTGTGGGGTGGCCCGCAGTGGGGCTCCCGTTTCATCTGTACCCCAACCCTTTGCAGCACTGGGATTAGTCTCGTTTTAGAGATGAGAAAGGTGATCTTTGGGGAGGCTAAGTCATTGTCCCAAGTCCCCTAGCGATTAAGTGGGGGGCTGCGATTTGAAGTCCTCATCGGGTCCCCAGAACCCAGCTGTCATCACTGCACAGAGCTGCCTCCCAGGTAGAAGGCACGGAATGGGAAGAGGCACCGAGGAGGGGCGAGCTCAGCTTGAGCAGGTCGGGGGAGGCTCCCAGAAGATAGTGGCTCTAGATCCCAGTGCTGGCGGATGAAGTCACCCATCAGAGGGGAGGACAGGGCAATCTAGGCAGAGGGACCGGCCCTGGCACAGCTGTGGAGGCTTAAGTCCCCGCAGTGTGTTTGGTGAGGTTGAGAAGGGAACCCCAAGCGGCCTGCCTGTTACCAGGGCCGGGCAATCCGAGCTCATGATTGTCTTGAACTTGCGTTTTGTAAGAGAAGTCTGGTGGGAAAATGGAGCACGCACGCAGAGAGGAGGTGCGTGCAGTCGGCCTCACTTTCGTCATCCCTGGGTTCTTGGAAACCGCGACTTTGGTGAAACGACATGTAATGAAGCCAACTTGACCACAGGCTGATATAAACAAGAGCTGAGTTCCTACTCTACATTTTTGGTCACAAAAACATCACCAAACTTTTCAATAAAACCCCAAAACTTCTAATATTAAACATTGACATAAAGGTGAGCTACACGTACATTTAAGAAAGATTAATAAAAACAAGTAAGATCATTATTTTCCAACCCGCTTATTCCAGGGCAGGGTCGCAGGTGGCCAGAGCCTTTCCTGGAAGCTCAGGGTGCCAGGTGGGAACGCACCCTGGACAGGACGCCCTTCCATCTCAGGGCACACCCACACAGCCACGCTCACTCAGACTGGGACAACGTAGGCACATCATGTCACCTCACATGCACACCTTTGGAATGTGGGAGGAACCGGAGTTTCCAGTGAAAATCAACACAAACATGGAGGGAGGCATGCAAACCCCATACGGACAGTGGCCCCGGCTGGAATCAATTTTTTTTCTCATCAACATTGTAACGAAGCAATGTTGAATGAAAGGGCGTTATTCGAGAACCTCTGTATAATATGTGTGTGTCCTGCTGTTCTTGGAGGCCCTGTTTGAATATAGCATCCGTGAGGCTCCAGTTGGGGCAGGCAGCCATCATCGCATGATCAGCTGCAGGCTTTGACCTCTAACAAGCTCCAGGGCGGCTCGCAGAGATGTGCTTACTTAACGGTTATTTCGGGCAAGGCTTGGGGGACCCACCAGTGCAATAATTAATGTTAATGCCCTCCCCACTGCTGTACGCCTCATCTTCTCTGCAATCAAATTGGTCTCTAAGGTCACCCTCAGGACTAAGATACTGCACAATGGCCCTAAATTAGAAGGAACCTAGTGTGTGCTCTGGGGAAGGTTACTGGCTGGTTCAGAAAAAGTAAACCAATTCAGTTAATTGGTTAAACACATACGGGATCTCTATGTAGACATTCATTCATTCATCTCTTTGACAACTATCTATGCTTCAGTATGACCTAGACACTTCTGGAGTACAGGATGCAAGGGTGAAAAAGTTAGACAATGTCCCCGTCCTCAAGGAACTGAGATGAACAGAGATTAACCATCACGACACATTCATCAGGCACTTCATAGTCCAAAACACTTGCACAATAATTTCTAAACCTGGCCCTCAGCAGAGCCTGGTGAGGTAAGTATTATCCTCTCCATTTTACAGATGGAGAAACTGAGTCCAGACTGTTCAGTGAGCCACTCAAAGGGATTCAAACTACCTTGGATTCAAACCTGATACTGTTTTCCTACTAGAACACTTTATATATTTATATTTACATTTATATTTATATTTATGTAAATGTTTTTATATATAAATTTATTTTTTCATTCTTTTAATTACTATTTACTCATTCATTCATTCATTCATCAGGGCTGGCCAATGAGACAGAAAGAGAGACCTGCTGGGGGAAACCTACTAAAAGTTTTTTGCTCCTTGAAAGAAAGCCAGAGCGTCATGAATAAAACACTCTCCTTTTCCTCTCCTACCCTACATATACATATGCACCTCCTCTACTTCTAGTCTTCAACTATGTCTGGACCTCACAACTCAAATTAGAAAGATTGCATCAAGTGCCAGTGAGTTTGCAAAACAACCCGTGCCCTCACGCTGCTGGTGGGAGTGTGAACAGGTACACACACTCTGGCAAACCGTTTGGCAACTTCTTAGAAAGTTAAACACGTTACTTACCCACTCTACTCCCAGATACTTACCCAGGAGAGATGCAAGCACGTGTCCACACAAACCCTTGCATATGAGCGTTTATGTGTAATCGCCACAGACGGGGCTATTACCGAACGGACACCAGCAGGTGAATGCGTAAACAAATCATGGTCTGTCCATAGGATGGACAACCACTGAGTGCTAACCAGGAATGGACCATTCATGTGTGCAACAACACGCATCTCGAAAGCATTATGGACTACACGTCAGACTAAAGAGAATACATGTGTCTGATTTCACTGGTGCGAAGTTCCATAAAAGGCATCCATAGTGACGAAAAGCAATCTGTAGTTACCTGAGTTGGGGACGGAGAGGGCAGGAGAGAAAGAGTACAAAGGGGTCCGAGAGATTCTGAGGGTCCTGGATATGTTTACTCCCTTGATTGTGGGGATCATTTCCCAGGTGTAGGAAAATTAACCAAAGTGTACATTTGCAATATGCACAGTTCGTTGTGTGTCACTTATACACAATAAAGGTATAATGTCACAATTGGAACAATGTGAAGCACAGTAAACGACAGTTATTGTGAACACTTCGCAAGATGGGATCATTGAAGCTCAGAGATAAAAAATGACTTCATTCCACACCTGTCTTATTGGTCCACTCATCCAGCCATTTGCTCACTTCTTTTCACCCCTGCAATATTTATTAAGCACATACTATGTCCCAGGCCCTGGTCTAGGGTCCTGGGATGCAAAGATGGATGGCACGTCAGTGCTTGCCTTTCTGGGCCTCAGAGTGGCCACGAGTGAATGATCCTAAATGATAGGTGACCCTCAGCATTTCTGGGCCACAGTGGCCTTGCACGGGAAACACGCAGATTGGGTTAGCTGACGGGACTGCTGGGGGCCTATTTGCTTGCAGATCCATTTCTCACCGATCCCTGCTCTGCTCTATAGCTCTAGGCGCTGATCCCCACAGGCTTCAGCTCCCAGGCTCCCTGTCAGCTGGATGCTGGCTGGGTTCAACAAATGGAAGACTCTGGAGAGAGGCTTGAGGGCAACCTTGGGGTGGAGGGGTGGCTCTGGGTGCCCTCCCTTCCCTCTCTGCCTCCCCGCAGCTCCCGGAGCAGCCTGTCCTGCATGACTCGGTGGCCATCCTCTGACCCGCTCCAGCCCACCATGGCCCTGGCACCATGGGGTGGCCCTGGCCCTTGCTCCACTGGCACCCCCACTTTGTCCTCCATCCTGGGGGTGCCAGTGCTGGTGCACACATTTGCTCTCTTGTCAAGTCTGAAAGTGGCTTCTACTTGCCTGGTTAAACCTTGACTGAAACAAATACTTTCTAAGGCTCCTTCCTGATGAATGAGGGAAAAAAATCTAAGAATTCAAGAGTGGACTTTCGTGCATGATGTCAGGCAGTGAGGGGGATCTGTGGGGGGCCGGGAGGGCCTTCGAGAGGCCTTTCCAGGCTCATCACACAGACATCTGCTTTCCTCTGTGGCAGGACCCATGGGATTGCATACGTGGGGAGTGAACCCCACCCCCAGCCCCAAGTTCAGGGGTGTATCTGGCCGGAAGCTCAGATGCGTTTCCATTTAGAGCCCAACACAGATCGAAGTGATGTGGCCGCACCATGCTTTGTCATCTCGATTAAAATGATCCTAAGGTCCTTCGAAAGGACACGCTTGGTCCAGCCAGACTTTGCCACCGGCTTCAACTGGGACGTCATGGGGGGGCAGCTGCTGCATCTCTGTCCACGTTCGTGTCAGAGCATGTCTGTGTGTGTCCCCAAGTCTAAGATCCAGAGTTAATTCTTCTGCACCTGGGATGCCAACATCTGAACGTACCCAGATGTTTGTCTTCTCTCCCAAGGAAAGCTGGTACTAAGTCATGGATTCGTCTTACCCTTGGTGGTTGGTGTCTTAGAATTGAGGAACTACAGGTTCCCCTGCCCACTACAGTGGGTACAACACCATTCCTGTTAGTTTCCCCAGGAGCGTGCATCTTGGGGTTTTATTTATCCCAAATTTTATAGACTCTCTGTACCTCACAACGCTTCATTTTTTTTGGGGGGGGGAGTGAGTGTTTATATAAGGAAAATTATATTTACATCTAGAAAATGCAACACATTTTTCATAAATAAAATGATGAGTGGGAAAAGTCTCCAATTACATTCCAAATAAAATGTCAGAATCACACATACCTGTGTCAATCAAAGGAGAGGGTATTTCAGAGGACGATGGTGCTAAAAGAGGCCTTACCCACTGTTCTCCGTGTGAGCCATTCTCTACTGCCGTGCGCTTGTCCACAGTGCGACTCATATTATGCCCTTTTGTGTGTGCCTAGTGTTGACCAATATGTTCCCCCAAAAGCTGAAAATGGTGGCAAGAAAAATGGTTACAGAGGAAGATAAGATGCGACCGCCCAGGAAGCGTATCAGTCAGCTATTGCTGAGTGACAAATCATCCCCAAAACTCAGTGATGTAACGTAACAATCATGCGTCGTACAGGGTGACTGGAAGTTGGCTGAGAGAGGCCGGGGTCCACCGGATATCCTAGGATATGGTTGGCATTTACTGAGATGGGGAAATAACAGCTTTGGGGGACGGGGAGCCTCAGTGGCTGGGTGAAGGACTGTTAAGTTGGAGAGCGCTAGTAGATATCCAAACAGAGTTGTCAAGAGCTAGTTGGAAATTAAGCCTGGGACTCAGAGGAGAGGAAGAGTCTGGAGACCCCAGTTTTGGGGACCCTCTATTGGTATGTAAAGCAGGAGATGGGAAGAAGCCAGCAAGTGAGTGAATGTGGATAAGAAAAGAAGATACCTGAGCATCTCCAAGCCTGGGAGAAAGGGGCGTCGCATGGAGTATGTGAGTTCTCTGAGGTCACCTTGTTCCTAGGAGACTGAAGGCGAGAGAGTGGAATCAGTACCCCTCAACTGGTCTCCAAGCAGTGGCCCACGGACTCTTTTTTGTCAAAATGCATAGTGTTTTTCAAAAAACCCGAATTAGTCAACAACATTGAAAAACTGAATATTTTCACAAAAAAAGTCTAGAAAAAACAATTTAACAATTTCACCCAAAAGTCTAGATTTTCAGCTTCTCTTGGCAAATTAGCTGTGGGCATATTGGGCCTGTATTTCTCCCTAGCAACACTCAGCCAGCGCTGAGAAATGGTTGCCCTAGAGACAGTCCCCGGGCTCCCCAGTGCCCCCTATACCCCCCCCCACACCCTGTTGCCTTAGGCTGACCCACTTTGCTCGGTTGGGTTTCCTGCCTAATTCCTGTGGGCCCTTGAGGCAGCAACACCCTAGCTTGGCCTGTGGAATGTCTCCACACAGCCCCACCTCGTGTCTATCCACGGCCTCAGAACCTGTTGGGAGGTCACAGCCCCACAGGCCGACAGCTCAGGTCCGATGGTTTGGAGCACGGACTCGTCACCGAGGACGTAGAGTGCAGGTCTGTGTAAAAATGTTTTATGTGAGAAGAGGGGAACTTTCCTTCTCGGCTGTAAATAGGCTATGTCAGGGCCAAGTCTGGAGTTCACGTTAAGGACTAAACTCCCCCAGAGGCCTTTAGGAAATGCAGAAGGGACAGAGTGAGGAGGAAGAAGGGGGACATCATTCCTCTGCAGTCCCCAGGCTCCTTGCAAGGCCAGGTGGCCGTCCCCAGGGCCACAGGCCCTGCCCTGGGTGCATCGGGGCCTTGAGTGACCACAGCAGTAAATGGCAAAGCACATGTTTTTCCCAAGCGCTGTCCTCAACGTCCTCAAGGCCCAGAGGAATTTTAAATGGCTCCGGGTTGGTATACTTGGCGTAATCTGCCTCACGAAATACGAAACAGATTTCAGCAGCTGCAGCCACAGAGCCGTGAGGTGCTGGGCCTGGAATGTCGTGGGGGCAGAAGCCGCCATTCGGCTTGTGCTGGATAAGTGAGGAGCATCTTCGGGAGACGGGACCGTGGGGGAGTCACAGCTTTGAGGGACCCGAGAGCTGAGAAGTCACAGCACTGCAGTCACGGGCAAGTTACTCGACTTTTCTGGACCCCAACTTTCTCATCTCTGAAATGGGAAAGAAGTTGCAACTGACAATAACAACAACTGACAGTGGGCTCCAGGAGGCTTTTCGGAAGGATTTCCGCCGCAGCCCTCAGCGCAGCCCCAGGAGGCAGGGCGAGCATGTGCAGGCGGATGTGGCGCCACGCTGCCTCTGCTACCGATGGGCGGTGAGGCCTTGGGCAAGGCATTTGCCCTCTCTGGGCCTCAGTTTCATCATCTATAAAATAGAGATGGTGATACTCCCTGCCTACAATCCCTGGCATGGTAATAGCCCTGTCTCAGAGACGGGTAGCAAGGCTCCATCATGGTGATCCGAGGGCTCTCGGCAACCCAGCCGCTAAATGCTCTCGCCGTTAATGGGTTACGATCTGTTGAGCCTTCAGCACAGCGCGGGCACTTCCATGCCCAAAACTCACTAGCCATTGCACCGGGTTGAGTAACGTCCCCTCGAAATGCATGTCCATTGGGGACCTCAGAGTGTGGAGTAGGTCTTTGTGCAAGTAGTTAAATTGAGATCATACTGGATTAGGGCAGGTCCTAAAGCCAATGACGGTGTCCTTATAAAAAGGCCACGTGAAGCTGCAGAGACACAGGGAGGAGGTGGCTGTGTGAAGACGGAGGCGGAGATTGGAGCGATGATGTCACGAGCCCAGGAGCACCCGGAGCCCCTAGAAGCTGGAAGAGGCGGGAAGGCTGCTTCCCTGGAAACTTTGGAGGAAGCACAACTCTGCTGACCTCTTGGCTTCACACTTCCAACCTCCAGAAACTGTGAGATGACAAGTTCAGGTCATTTTAAGCCACCCAGCTTTGTCACAGCAGCCCTAAGAAACTACTATAGCCATGATTATTACTTTATGGGTAAAGGGAGAAACCATCAGCGATGTGGCGGGGGTGGGAGGGAGAACATCAATAAAGAACGCACAATTTGCCAGGTATTTGCAAGTTAAAAAACAAAACAAGAGGGGAGGGGGAGGAGGGAGAAGGAAGGAAATTGCTATTTTTTTAGTGTCTCTGCTGCATCAGGCATTTCACTAGATAGGATTTTATCCCTGTTCCCTATAAGGAAATCAGGGCTCAGAAAGGTTAAGCAACTTGCTCCTGGTCACACAGCCAAGGGAAGGGAGGCTGGGTTTCACACGTTGCCCTGGCAACTCCACGGGCCTTGTACCTTCTACAGTGCTGTGCTCCCCCTCTGCCCTGCTAAAATGCAGGCTCCACGAGGGCCAGGCCAGACTTTGAATCCTCCTTGTAGCCAAGAGTCTGGCACAGAACAGGCCGTCTGTACATGTCAGCTGATGAATGAAGGAATGAAGGAAGGAAGGAAGGAAGGAAGGAAGGAAGGAAGGAAGGAAGGAAGGAAGGAAGGAAGGAAGGAAGGGATGTCTTGAGTTCCTTAACAGCACCGCTGTTCTGGGGCTATCATTTCCCCTCCTGCTCTGTTCTGAATTTGATTTCCAGACCTCAGTCTCATGATTACGCCCTGGGGAGACAGTAAAGGCATTTTCTTCCTGAATGGAACTGTGGCCCCAAAGTTGTGTCCACTCTGGGGGCAGCCACTCAGATCTCCTTTTAGGAGGGAACCAGCCATGAGGGTGAAATGAGCCGCAGCCTCCGTCTGCCCCCTTGGGACCTGCTGCAGGACCCACTGCTCATGGGGTAAGGGGTGGACAGAGCTGGCCATCCCTGCCCCGTTCCTTCAAATGCAGAGTTCTGGTAAATAGAACAATAGAAACAACATATTATCCTGCAACAATAGCATCTACTTATACGGCCATACAATGAGGGCACAGAGGTGGTTTTCAACACAGATATTTAAAATAAGGAGCTCTGTCTGAGATTTGCTCTCCTCGCCTCCAAAGCTCATTTATTTCTGATTTCTGAAGTCCATTTGGATTCTTGGTATTGAAAGTAATTCCCATCTGCAGAGATAAATAGCTGCAAGTGGTAACACTTTTCAAACAGCTTGTCTAGTGGTCTGGACAAAAATCTAGTTAACCCGGCAATCCAAGTTATAACACATTTGTGGTGGCCTCCAGTGTGTGAAAATCTGGTTCTCCGTCTACTTGAGTGTGTGTCATTTTTTATTCCATTCCTATAATAGTTAACAACTGTATTACAACATGGAAATATGAAACACACATCTGAAGTGCTCCTAAAGCAGTTTAAATCCCTGGGTGAGATTTTTCCTAGGGTCCTTCCCAGCTCAGACAAGCTCGTGGTGGGAGGACTCGGTTATTTACTGCCACAATAATACAACCTAACAGGCCACTCCAGCACTCTGTCTTAGTTTTAAAACTAAGTAAGCATTCCTTTCTCTCCTGAGTAGGCTGGTGATTTAGGCTGGGCTCAGCTGGGCGGTTCTTCTGGCCTCGGTCACGTCACTTTCATTTCTGGTGGCTGGTGGCAGGTTGGCTGATCCACAGTGGCCTCAGCGGGGACAGCTGGAGGATGGGACTGCTCCACACGTCCCTTCCTCCAGGAGGCTGGCTCGGGCATGCTCTCACAGCAAAGGCAGAGTTGCAAGAGCAGAGTGGAACTCCATCAGCACTTTTCCAGCCTTCTGCATGTGTCCCATTCGCTCACATCCTTTTGGCTAACGTACGTCACATGGATGAACTCAGGGGTAGGGAGAGAGACCCAGTTTCTTCAGTGACAGGAACTGTGAAGTTGCAAAGCAAAGGAAACGGCAAGGGGTGGAAATTCAGGACCACTGGCACAACCCTGTCCCTCTGTCCTCTCCCCAAGTCCCTGCATTTGCCCCTTAGAGGAGGGAGGTTCAACCAACCCTTGCAGTGTGTCAGGGATCTCGCTACCCCTTACAGGTAAGTACCCGCTCTCTGCAACGCTGCCACACAAGCCTAACGAGAGCTCGACACCCACTGTGCCCAAGGCTAGTGGCTGGGGTTTCCACACCTCCAAAGAAGCAGGCTCCGCCTCCTCGTTCTCTGTGTCCCCTGCTGTCTGAGGCTGCCTGCCTGTCATGCACTTCCTGTTTCCAAAGGGAAGCTCCCAATGGGGTCTTTCCATCCTGTAGAAAAGTGGGTCCCCATGCTCCCGCTTCCCAGCCTGGAACTTGGTGGGCAAGCCCATGAGGCTCTCTGGCCTAAGCCCTTGTCCTTCAACCCAGTTCCCTGGGGGGTCTTGGAGTTTTGGGTCATGAAGTCGATACCTCAGTTGGAGCTTGGCCCAGTTCTGTGTGTATCTCCCACCTGGAAGGAAGAGGGTGGGTGACAGGCCTGCTCTAATTTGTAACAGTCCCACGACTGTCGTTGAGAAGGAAGCCCCTGGGCATGTCCAGGGCAGGTTTCTCAGATGCTCCCAGGTTGGTCAGTGGGGCGGAGGCCCACTTCTCTGAGCCCTGCTCT
>NW_017731687.1:1236065-1240082 GCF_001890085.2 Hipposideros armiger
AATAAGCATCTTTGGACAAAGGATCATCCCGATATTATCGGTATTATTAGAAGAACTGGAAATCACTTCCGCATGTTGCTCTGGTCACGTGGGTGGGGCCTGGACCCCTCCCTGCTGCCCGGCCTGGAACGGCCATGATGTGTCGTCTTTGCCTCTGCTCCCTGGAGCTGGTCCAGGACCCCACTCCAGGCCAGGCCCTCCCCAGTGACAGGCACGAGAGACCTGGCGCCGAGGGGACAGACGCCCAGACCAGCCTGTGCAGGTCCCGGCTCGGGCTGACTTCCCCTTTCCATTAAAATAGCCTTGGCCCAAAGACAAACAACCCAGCCTCAATTTATGGTCTTGTTAGCGCCACAGCGGTGAAGAAACTTTTCTGGGCGGTGCCTGCCGAGGGTCCCTGCAGCGGTCCCCTCCTGCTGGAGAGGGAGCTCACCAGGGCCGCCCCAAGGAGTCGTTCTGGGTGCACAAACCTCATGGCAGCCCCTCATTCGGTTCGTGGGTTGGGGAGAGGCGAAAACCAACCAAAGGCACTTATGCGGAAAAACCAGGACACGATCGATTCCCAAAGGCAGTATTTTATTTGCACCATTTCCTTCAAGTCTGAGGCCCAGGCAGGCAGGGGTAATATATTAGCTCCGTTGGTTTAACTGGACAGCAGCAAGAGCTTGTAATAAGGATGTGGTAATACACCACGAGAATCTGTAGGCTCATAAAACTTGACCTTATAAATCTCCGCGTGTATCAATTCCATACAGCAGCCACTCCCCGCGGTGGAAGTCCCAGACTTATAAAGTGGCCGTTGATAACAGAACAATTTATCCCCACCCCACCTTCCTTATTTTAAACTCCTCAAGACAGACTAATCAGGGCACATTAATAACTTCTTTTTTAAACAGGAATGCCACATCAAAACACATAAGACCCAAACTGTTCTCTAGGGTCAGGGAGTGGGGNCATGACCTGCTCTTCATAAGGCTGTAATACCATGAAAGAGCAGGAGGAAAACCAGGCAGTGGCTGGAATTCCTCCAGAGCTTAGTGTCATTTTAAGGCTAAGATGAGGACTGAAGAAATTCTTCAGGATGACCGTGTGGGCTCTGGCGATCTCCATGCCCATGCAATACGGCTCTTTGCATTCTCCGTTCCTCTGCCTACCTGGCTCAACGTGGAATGCTTGAAAAACCAATATGTCTCCTTAGGAAAGATGTTAGAGCAATCTTTAGGGGTGAGGTGGGGGCGGTGGCAGGAAGCAGATGCTAGGGTAGCAGGGTTTGACTTATTTATATTCTATTTATTTTTAGACTTCTGCCTCACCTTTAAAAAGATTTGAGACATCCTACTGAGACATATTTAATGCAATCAGAAAGGGAAAAAGCTGAGAGCATTTGGGTGCAGTAGGAAAATACGATGGAGCCAAGCTAAGGTCAGTCCGTGGCACATATACCATAGTGTGTATTTGCTACAGGTGAACCGCAGGATGACTGTTTCCTTGTGGCCAAAGCAAAGACGTAAACAGGATTCACAGGGTCTATAAGACACAAATACTCGCTCAGGGAAAGCTCAGTCCTTCCTGGTACAGACACCTGAGAAGACATTTTTCCCATCGGTCTTCAGAAGGGGAGCCTCACCGGCTTAGCTCGGTGGGGCTGGGAAATCAGGCCTGTTCTCCGTTTGCATGGGGGTCGCTGCAGTGGGAGGACAGCCAGGAGCAGAGAAGAGAGGGCAGGGGACTCTCTGTGTGTCATCAACACCCAGACGCAGAGCTCGCCGTGTGCTGGAGGCACCCTGGCTTGACCTCAGCTTGCATTTTTCAAAGTTGGGCCACTTTTCGAGCCAGAGGACGAGCAAGGTCGCTGAGCCTGCCCGACACTGCCAGGGAGGAGGGACCAGGTCAGGGGAGGCTCTGGGTGTCCGGAAACTTCGAGGTGGGGAATGGGAGCCCCTGACCTCAGGCAGAGAGAAACGTGGGGTCTGTGAGGTTTGGGGTTCTCTTCCTCAGGGTAGAGGGAGAGTTTGCTCTCAGTTTGAGATGACCTCTTTCCAGAATTCGTGGGCGGTGGGAGTCATTGCCAACACCCCATGTCCTCTCCTTGGAGGGTTCAAGGAGGCGGCTCTTTCAGTCCCTTGTACCGGAGCCACTTGACGGTGCTGGCCAATTGGGCGAAGTGGGAGGCCACGCCCCTGAGCCACACCCCTTCCTGTGGGCTGTTGCGGGGCCAGGCGCTGCTGCCTGGCTGTGCTCTAACTTCTTGGTATTGAAGATGCAGGAACATTCCCTGGAAGACCACTGAGTCCCCAAGTCGCTGCGTGAAAAGGCTACTTGGAGAGCCACTGGGCCTGAGGCACACTGTGTCCTTAGGATTTCAGGCTTAGTTTGTTATTGCATCACATCCAGTGGCGACTAAGGCACAAAGAGAGCAAATCTCAGGGCACCGCGTGGTTGAGGGACCAGATGGCCGAATTCCAGCCTGCGCTGGAGCCTATCTGCCTCTGTTTGAATCTCAGCTCTGCCACCCACTAGTCTGTAACCTTGAACAAGGAAGAATACACCCTCAGTTTTTCCACCTGTAAATAGGGGTAATAACAGTGCCTGCTGGGGAGGCACCAGTCAAGGATTTCTTGAGATCCTAGAAGGGAAACAGCTAGCACTTGGTGAGCCAGTCACACGTGTTCATTCTGTCATGTATGTAGTGTCTAGCACAGTGCCTGACTCATAAGAAGGCTGCACCCCACTGCCCCAGCCTTCCCTAGCCCCGGTTAACCTCATCCTATGCTGAGATAGAGAGAGTCAAAGAACAGCAATAAATACAGCAGGCCCAAGCGGGTGTTCTGGGCTAAGTGCCCAGCAGCGTTGGTGGGCTCCGTAAGGTGGGCCTTCCTGGGCGCACGTCCAGGCAGCACCGACTTGCTGTGTGACCTTGGGCAAGTCCCATAACCACTGTGCCTCAGGTGTCTGTAGACTGAGGACCGGTGCACGGATGACACCTTGCTTGAGGGACTCCATGGCCCTCTTGTTTGCCTGTCCCCTCCGTGACTGACAGCAGGTCTGTGTGGGAGCCCTGGGTGCCGGATGGCGTCACTGCCTGCACTTAACCCAAGGAGTTCAGTCCAAAGTTGTCCTGCCGTGATGCATGCGAGACTGGATTCAGTCTCCGGGTGGGCCTGCAGCTCGCCGTTGTGGGGTGCATGGAAAGAGGAACGTTAATTTCCCGGGGTTTGAACCCCAGCACCTGTGTTTTCCCCAACTTTGCAGTGGCCAGGGTTGAGGCCCCTTGTATCCTGCTTTGTCCATTAGCATTATAGCACGTTTTCCTCCTGTCGTTACAAATCCATTACAAAGATAAATATTTAATGACTGCTTAGCATGCCATTAACTAGATGACCCTAAGCTTATTTAACTGGTCCCCTATGGTTGGATGGTTATTTCCAATTTTTTTTTAACATAAATAACACTCAATGGATACTTTTATCCCTAATCTGTATCCAAATATCTAATTATTTCCATAAGATAGATTCCTAGCAGTAGAATTCCTGAATCAAAATGAGCTAAGGCCCTTTGTACAGGCAGTTGAATTGGTTTCTAGAAATGAACTTTCATTTTAGGGACACAGAAGTGAGGCCCAGAGAGAGGCTGTGAGTTGCCTGTGGTCACAAAGCAAGTGGCAGCGAAGCAGCATGAACTCAGTGATGCTGGCCCTCCGGCCAGTACTTGTCTGCGATTGGCCACTGGCTTGGAGGGAGAACCTTGGATTTCACTGGACCTGGATGCTGACAGCACCTGGGGTGGGGTGTGGCCAAGGGAAGGTGGACGGGCGAGGCTGTGGGGACTACAGCCTCTCAGGGCATTGTCTCAGCGGCTGTCATCAGCATTTGCTTTGGCTTCAGTACCAGGTGTGTGCGTGTGCGTGTGCGTGCGTGTGCGTGGGTGTGTGTATGTGTGTGTGTGTGTGTGTAGATGAGTTCATTTATTCAAAAGAGGAGCAAATGGGCCGGCCGAGTGGCGCGATGGTTAAGAACT
>NW_017731687.1:1241971-1254573 GCF_001890085.2 Hipposideros armiger
ATTCCACAGATGAGAAGACTGAGTCCAGAGAGGTGAAGTGGCTTCCCCAATGTCCTAAAACTAGTACAGGCGGAGTTGGGATTCGAACCAGCAGCTCTTGGCTTGAGCGCACTGAAGGGCAGAAAAGTAGCAGTCACCAGCAGAGCCCGACTTCAGGATTGTCACAAGGATTAAATAACACATGTGGGAAGCTTCTTGGGAGACTCTAAAATGCTGAGTAAATGTTAGTTTATCTAATTTTCTTAAAGCGTCCGGGCGAATGGCTTGACAGGCCTCTTGTCTGAATTACAAGGCTCTATGTTGGCATCGCCGTCGTGCCGTCCCCGGCTTTGGCAGGAGTCCTCTGCAGGTGGAGCGGAATGTGAATCTGATTATAGTTCCCAAGCCTTGGCTGAACAGGCACAAGAGCTCTGCGGGCCGCCTGGCCCCAGAGGGAAGGCTTTTGAACCCACTGGGACAGCCAGCCGGGTGTAGGGGGCGGGCTCCCGGCCGGCATTTAGAGGTGGCTCCCGGCACATGGGGTTCTGTTTAGGCCAGCCGTTCCCCGTCTGGGCAGATGGCCTCCAGGAACGGGGCTCCGCTGATCTGGTTTCAACTAATTCTATTAAATGAAAAGTTCTGTGGAGCAGATTCCTTCGCGAGCCTCTGTCCACATGGTGATTTAATCGAGTAAATTAAAACGTGGCTGCGTTCTGTCCGCATTGCTGTGGTGGCCTTCTGGGGAAATGGTGGGGGAGGGGGGAGGCTGGGTGTGCAGGGGCTTTGGCCAGAGCGGGGAGGGTGCAGAGGCCCCTGGACACAGAGGCAGGGCTCAGAGAGGGTGACAGGGGCGTGGCAGGAAGAGGGCCTTGGCGAATTCGGAAGTAAGGTGGCCGAGCTCACAGGGTGCTCTCATGATGTACACGGGGAAACTGAGGCCCAGAGACGGAAAGTGACTTGATTAAGGTCACCCAGGGAGGCTGGAGACAGGAGAGCTGAGGGCTCGGGGCGGGGGGGGGGGAATCTGAGCAAATCAGATGCAGGGTACACTCACTCGTGTTCTGGGACCCGTTTCTCTCAGAAATCTCAGCGGCCAGTGTGGCATTGTCATTGCCTGGGAAAACGGGGCTTTTTTCCCCCCTTTTTATTCAGCAAAGAGTTTGGCTTCTGCATCTGTCATGCTGCCTGGGGTTATTTATGGGGGTCTGTCTCCCCCACAAGTCTGCCGGCAGCACTGTATGGTGTCGTGCTGTATGGTGAGGCTTCCAGACCTCTCTGTCACGGACTAGAACCTTCCTGTGCTGTAATCTCACAATTCATAAAGCAGGAAAGAGAGGGGCTGAGCTGGGGGACCCCAAGCTCTGTTCACTTGGCCCTCCCCCTTTGCCACCCTATGGACAGCCCGCAGGGGGTGTTCCCCCCCCCCCCCCCATGAAGCACAGTTGGAAACTGTATTTGGAAGAATACAGATTGGGGATTGGCTCATTCTTTGCAATCACATGGGTCGAACCAAATAAAGCTATGTTGCCTTAAATTCTCTGAGGCTGCAGTGTTCCTGATAACATAGTGATGCCTTTGATACATGTACCCTTGACAGTATGCACATCACTTTTCACTCATCATTTTGTTTCTTTCCTCCCCACGTCCTTGTGAGACAGCCAGGGCCATGGCGTTCAGGTCCTGCCCATTTCATGGGTGAGGAAGTTGAGGCTCAGAACAGTGCTCAGATTCATAGCTGGCTGCTGTCATCGGGGCTGGTTGTCCCCAGCCAGGGACAGAGGCAGCTTGTAGTGGCCCACGGCATGGGGTGGACATGGGGGTGTGGGGTCAGTGCAGGGTCAGCCTTAGCAAAACTGCAACTAGAAAAGATTTGGCGTTAAGCTCCCTTCCCCCGCTCACGGCACATGCCCACCAACTATGCCCTGTCCTCCTAAGTTTCCTGCGGGTCAGCTGGTAACTCAGCTGCTGGCAGTTAGGAGGAGCTTAGCAAGACAAGGTGGGACTGCAGTGTTCTGACAGAGGGTCACCCACTTCCACCTGAGGCGGGAGAGCGGCTCTGCCTGGGCTCTCACGAGGACCCGCAGCGTCAACGGGGTGCGGTGGACCCACTTCCATCATCAGATCCCGAAGGGTGCAACGATCTCATTCTTGCCAAAGGTTCAACTGGACAGTGCCAGGCTGCTCGCCCTACAGATTTCAAGCCCACCGTCAACAAACCTCGATTCTTCTTTGTCCTAACAAGGGTGTCTCTATCTCATGCTTAATATGGACCAGGGGCATGGCCTAAAGTGTCATACATGTGCAGAGGGGATCTCGGTATGGGTCACCAGGTGTCCACTGCTGAGGGGCACAGCCTTCTGGACACGTCAGGCTAATGGCTGAGGAAGGTGCTGAGGTGGGTGTCTGGGCAGCTAAGGGGCCTGCTGCTAAGGATCCATTATTTGCTTATGCACGTATGGCGGTTGGAAGAACGCTGCCTGATGATAAAGCCCAGGTCCCTAGAAGAGAGTGACCGGGATTCCAGGACTCAGATGACAGCCTCAGTCAAACCCATTTCTCGAGAAGAGATGGCCTCTACAAAGGAAAATGGCATTGATTCACCTGTGCCTGCGGGGACTGGGACAGCCCTGCAGGGGACCCGCTAACAGTGTGACCCGCAGGGGGGCCAAGGATGTCATTCCTCCAGCTCCGAATCTTACCACGGAGCACCCTCCCCATGGGCACCCTGACAGCCGAGGGCTTCGGCGGTGGCATTTGGCATATGAGCCAGAACCACCATGAGGACACAGAGATGCTATGGGGTCTGGGGAGGTGAGCTGTAGCAGAGCCTGGAGGAAGAGGACTTCATCCCATGTTGTCCCCTCAAGTCTCTCAAAAGTGCTGGAGGGTCCCTTTTCAGGCCACTGGGGGCCAGAATCTCAGCCAACTGGGTGAGCTGAGGGTGAGGGCGAGGAACTGTGACATGTGAGGGTCCGTGATGGTGAGAGTCTCCTGGCCCTCAGAGGATCAAGACGGAAATCCTGTCTCCAGATCCCTGGATTTGGGGGAAATCAGGTCTGCATAGGGGTGTGATTGCTAATCCTGAAAACAACCCTACAAAATTACAGATGAGGGCCCCAAACTCACTCATTTGAGAAAGGCATGTCCTTGGGGGTCTTTTCCCCCTGGCTGGTAGCACAACATGCATCACATGAGCTCTGAGAAGCAGCGTAAAGCAGGAGCCATGCGCAAGGGTTTTCGAGCCAGAAAAATACGTCTGGATCTTGGCTGGCCCGTGGTCAGGTGGGGCCCCGAGCAAGTTCCTGCACTCCTCGGAGCGGCAGTGGCTTCATCCACAGCACAGGGAGGCTAGTGTGGGACCCCGGGACTCAGCACAGAGATGAACGGCCAACGCGAAAGGTAGCTGGTACCTTGGGCAGATAGCGTGCAAGCAGGACTCCCCTTGCCCTGGTAAGCAGAGGGCCGGATTTGGCCTGTCGGAGAAGAAGCTTGCTTTCATATCTGCTCTTGCACAAGATTTATGCCTCAGTCAGCAAACCTGGACAAACTGTCACTCAGGAGGCACATTTGTCCTCTGGTGTGGGAAGTGCTCAGTTCAAATCCCTCTGCCGGGCCAGCACAGGCCCCATATAAACCTTTGGCTCAGACATGGAGAAAACAGAAAAGTGATTATGTTCCCGTTGACTTCATCCAATTCATCATGTCCACCACTAACCAGCGAGGCCCCAACAATGTCCAGTCCCTGGGAGCGTGAAGCTTGGGAAGACAGCACCTTTGACAGGGGCTCTCAGACCAGCTGGGTGGCCGAGGTGAACCCTAGCGTCACAAGGAGACCTGAAGGAGGTGCCATCCATTCCAGACTGGCTTCGGCCCTCTGGACTGGTTGGTCCCTTTCTGGGGAACAGAGTCACCACAGTGCTGGTCCTCTCAGTCCCTCAGTCGTCGGGAATTACAGAATGCTTACAAGTATGAATGGAGTCAAGATTTCCTCTGCCAAGGCCTTAAACACGCCACTGCTTCTTTCAGAGCCTGCCCGCCTTTCCACTGCCCACGTCCATGACAGGTCGCTAATTCACCAACTCCCCACGCACGGCCTTAAAAGAGTGGCCCTGGCTGTCCTTGGAACTGTGGATGGCCGTTGAGGCTACCCAAGGCCTTCCCTGAGCTTTGTTCCATGGCCTGAATGGAGGTGAGTTGGTTTGGTTTTAGAAGCAAACCTTAGCCAGAGGCCCAGCTCTGCTACTTTAAAAAGTTTTGCTTCGTGCTTGGAAAAACTTTTTCTTCTGTCAAATTTCAAGCACTAAATTTACTCAACATACCTTCGGAGACTTGTGTTTTATCCGTTTTTAATTAACTCATTCTGAAGCTTTCATACTTGCCCCCCCAAATATTTTATTGGCATTTCATTACCATTGTTTTCCTTGGGAAGGCCGCGGATACTGCGGAGGAGGGTCACCAAGCAACATGGCTTGGCATTTGGACTCGCTTTTGTTCCCCTCTCGCCGCCAGCCCTCTCTGGGGCTCTTGCATTTACTGTTAAAATATTACAGAGGCCCACACCCGAGTGGCCATAATCGCTGGTGCTAGACTGTCTCTAATTGATTTAATTATTCATAATTGCTCAGCTGGGTGTATGCATACTTGTGTGTGATTATGGTGAACAGGCGGGTCTGTGTCCCTTCCCGAGTAACAGGAGGGTCTCGGAGTCGCTGTGGGCCTCGCGTGGCCTGCGGACATTTGGGTGGCATCCTTAGAAAGTTGAGATGGAACCCCTGAGAGTGCTGGCTTTAGAATGGTGCCACCCTAGAATGTTTGCTTAAAATGTCTGGGGATTTAGAATGTTTAGTGCCAATGGAATTTAAAAACAAAGGACAGGAACGCCAGCCACCCGAGTGGGGAAGGCAGGAGAAGTTCATTAAAAGGAAAGTCGTCAAAAGGCAAGACATGCAGTCAGTGTAAACAGAACGCACATTAACTTGACCCTCACCCATCCCTCCCAGGCTGGTACGGGTGCCCCCAATGTCTGTAGACTTGCTAATCCAGTCCTACAGTATCTCTGAGAGGCTTTGTTTGGCAAAAAAACAAACCTGCCAATATCTGGGGGGGGGGGGGGGGGGGATGTGAGGGAGGCAAAGTGGATGCAGAAGCAAATTCCATCACAAAGAGATGTCATCAGCCTAAGGTTTCTCTAATTGTCCCCATACCAGTCTCCTTAATTAATTCAAGACGAGTAAATGATACGAGGCTTGTATGCTTCATGGGGCGGCTTCCTGGTGACTAATATTTGAAGCAATAAAAGGAACCGGAGCCTTCTCGCTTCCTAATGGTCCCCAGTCATCCCAGGCTTTGGCCCAGGTCAAAACAGCCCTGGCCCCCTCCGGCTTGTTTTGGAAATTGGCACAGACTTGGTGATGTCTGTGGCACTCTGGCCTTGTGTACAGAGCCCTTGCACCCTTTTCCTTGTCTGAGCCCGGGGTCAGGTCGGGAAGAACCAGGAGATCTGACAGGGCAGAGGTGATTCTTCCCATCTCCCAGAGAGGGGCCTGGAGGTGAGTCATGCTGCTGAGGTGTGGGGAGCCAAACACAGGCCTGGGGACACTTCCCCTTCACAGGTCACTTCCCTCCAGGTAGAAGCTTCGAAACAGCACATAGAACGTCTCGTGACAGGTTCTGTGCTCCTGGACAATGATTGTGGCCTAAGAAGCCAGGTAGATCGTGGAGGCTCCCAACAGACCCTCCAAAACGGGAAGGACGGGGCGCGGAAGGAGGAGGAGAAGGCAGTTTCCAGATTACAAAGTGCTTTTTTATTCACTTTCTCCTCATCTTTTAAACAGCCCTACAAGGCAAGTATTTTCATAAATCAGAGCTCAATAAATACTTGTGGTGTGAGTAAATGAGCCTCTGGTTTACGGCCGGGGACACTGAGGCTAGGAGACGGTAGGGAGAGGCCAAAGGGGAGCAGGACCTCACAGCCAAGTCCTCTGGCGCCACCTACACCCCTCCGTCCCTCCAGGGCCCAGGCAGGCAGCAGTTTAATCTGAAATAATCCTAAAATAGTCCCCAGGACGACAAGCGGATCGCAGCTCTAACATGCCCTCTGGGTGCCTCATTGGATCTTTTCTAACAAAAACACAGAAACGGTTTTTACAGTCCAACCAACGGCACAGCTCCGTGAACCTCGAGAGACGCGAGGCAGCCGCGCCCTCTGCAAACTGAAATATGTAGTATCAGAAGGATGTAATTACAAGTATTTATGTACACTGATTCTGAACCAGAGGATCCTGAGATGGCGCTGGAGCCAAAGGGGAAAAAAAGAAAGAAAAGAAAGAAAGAAAAGAAAAGAAGAGGGGGAAAAAAAGGCTTAAAAACTCGGGACAATGAGCAATTCTTCACGGAACAAAACTATTACAATAGCCAGCCTTTGATCCTGCCTGTCTCCTGTTGCCAATTGTATTTTGTCACCATTGGGCTGTCACCGGCGAGGGAGCACTTTTGAATTAAGCAGTCTACAGCAATTTAGTGTGCACTGGCTTTGAAGTGCCAACATCAGTCAGGCCAAGACTAACTTTTTTCATTAAAAATTTTTCAACTTCTCTAAGGGGGCTTTTTGACTTTTTTTTTTTTTTTTAAGCCTGCCAGAGCATCGAGATAAGTTGAGCCTCCAACCCAGTGGCCCCAAGACATCAAAAGGCACTCGGTCCAGTAATGCTGGAGGCAGCCGTCATTAAGCCCTAATGGAGTGCTTCATTAAGGTCCCTTCAAAGGGCCCCGTTTACAGACTCGGAGATTGACTAATTTACACATTGTGGGAAAATTGCTACCAGCTCTGCCTGCACCGGGCAGGGGGAGAGACGCCCTCTTTCTTTGAAAGGCGGGAACTGCAAATAGACCTTCTAATTGCCGCCGGGCCTTTTCAAGCAAATATCTCTGCCGAACCCTAAATTTTGGAGTTGGCAGAAGCTCTGCCCCACGACCCCAGGGTCATGTTTGTCTGCCCAGAGGCAGGGTCGGACAGCCGCAAGTATGCGGACTTTGGAGCCGGAAACTCCTGTACGTGTTTGGGTTTGAATCCCAGCTCTGCTTCTACCAGCTAGGAGACTTTGAGCAAGTGCCTTTTGAGCAAGGAACCCTTCTTGGCCTCAGTCTTTCTCATCTGAAAATGGGTGTGGTCAACTCACCTGATGGGGCTGTTGTCAAGGAGGAGAGGGAAAGGAGAAAAGGAGCTCTTTTTACTGCAGCATAAATATAAAAAAGAGCTCACCAGCCTCCCCGGGGCAGTGGCCATGTTTCCACGGGCTGCTTGTCTGTTTGAAGGTGCTTCCACCTGGATGGGGGCATTTGCTGTGGTGAGTCAGGCCCTTCAGCTGTTTTAGAACCACAGTGCTGGCCTCAAGGACAACACAGAGCGGTATCAGTTTGTGTACTTTTTCCTTTGTCACAAAGAATCTGCAAGAGGCATAATGAAGTGTGCTTTGTTTGGGACCTTTCATGTGGATACACCCAATGTCTGCAAACAGTCCTTGGCCCATTAAGGAAGGTGGGTCACCAACGGCACGGAAGGGAAAGTGCCGAGCCAGGCACGGAGGTCGCCCCCCAGGCTGGCTCTGTGCAATGTCAGCCACACTGCCTGCCCTCTCTGGTCAACGGAGAGTCCCTTGGGGCTGAGCGCGGGAAGAGCGGATGTGCCAAAAGCCTCTCTCCAGCTTGAGGCCTTAGGTCCTGCCTCCTGCTTTTCACAGTGTGGTCCAGGGACCAGGGACCTCAGCATCACTGGGACCTTGAGAGAAGGGCAGCGTCTCAAGGCACCCTGACCCCCTGAACGGGAACCTGGTGATTGGGGTTCACGTGTGGGTTGAGTGGCACTGGTCTAACCCTTCCTGTGGTCCAGCTTCCAGCGACTATTGTTTTAACCAAGGGTTCCTTCCAGCCCAGTGACTCTGGCCTAAGAAGTCACGATTTGGGGGACTGAGAGCCTGGCCCCTCACCTACCACTCCACTAGGACCCAGCGTCTTCGCGTCACCATCATGCCACTTTTACTCTCTGGGGTCATCTGGGAGCCTAAGGGGATGGAAGGAAGGAAAAGGCGCCTCACTGTTCATTGAGCACCTACTGTGTACCTGACGTTCCTCTAGGCGCAGCACCGGCGCTAGGTAACTGAGGTTCTAGTGATTTGTCTTTCAGTTGAGTGTGCTGAGCAAGAGAGAGAGGCCCAGTGACTTGACCAAGGCCACACAGCTTCCTTGCAGGACCCCCTGCACCACGCCCACACCAAGCTGTACAGAGGACCCTAGGGCGTGCCCCCCCTCAAGATGCCCCCCACCAGGCTGGTCAGGATGGGTGACCAGAAGGTGAATCACATCACCTCCGCTTTCCATTTGTCCATCTTCCTAATTACAGAAAGAGTTTCTACAGTCACTTCCGCTATTCAACCTTCCACTTAAAAAAAAAAAATTATACGGCTCCCACCCCCTCCGTTCCCAACGTGGAAGGGAAGCCGGCCACGGGCAAGCATCGCAGCAAACCACTTAGCAAACCGCAAATTTCAGAGGCCTCGTCACATCTGCGTTTTATCAGCTTTTTCCGGATAGTATTACCCCAAGCAATTGTCTGCAGATCGGCCGACAGCTGAGACGTTCAAGCGCTGAATTGCGGAGAAAGGGCCGGAGATAAAGCCGAGCACATGTATCCCATCAAAGTAATGAAAGCCTCCTGCCGCCGGGCCGCCCGCTGCCTCCTTCCAGCCGCCCAGCAGGAAGGCTGATTAACCCTTGCAGGGCGGAGAAGAAGAGCTGGGGTCATCCAATACCCGGGCTAATCAGGGCCCCAGCGGCGCGGGCGGGGGTGGGCAGGAAGGAACAGCCGCTGCAGAGGGCCAGTCTGGACTCAGGGTCAGCCCTGCCGCATTTCCTGTGGCAGGACAGGGCCTGGGGGGAGGGTTGGTAGGGCAGCTTCCAACACACCCAGGAGGGAGACTGGGGGCAAGGGCCAGAGCGTAAATAAATCAAGACCTCCGTGCCCACAAGGTTCCAGGGACACTGTCTGGGTAGCTGCGATCCCCAGGCGTGAGGGCAAGTGGTTTCCTATGCGTGAGCCTTGCCTGGCTGCAGATGCCCTGTTCGCAAGAGCTGGGGACTACTGTTTAGTGAGCACCTACTATGGGCCAGGCACGGGGAGGGGGGGGGGCTGTCTGCTCCTGGACTCACCTAAGCCCCAATCAGTCAGAGGAGGGGGTTGGCTGTTTGGCCCCTCATGCAGATGTGGAGACAAAGAGGCTCACAGATTTCAGTTGCCCAAGTTCAAACAGCTAGAAAGTGGCCAAAACAGGGATTGGACGGAAAAATGCAAGCCCTGCTTTGTGACCTCAGATAGTCACCTTTGTCCCCTTCACACTCCCTGACACGATACACCAGGAGCCCCTAACTCGACAGCATTTCCCAGTAAGGGGTGGGCTCCAGGCCGTCCCCCGTCCCATGTTCCTGTGTCCGATGTCACTGGGCCACCTGTCTCCTGTCCCCCTAGGGATCTATGGGATTGCTGCTTTCATCCATACTTCCCTACACGGAGTCGAGTCTTAGGGGCCCATTTACCCTGCACAGGAGTGCGCAGCTCTCCAAGCCAACCTAGTTCAACCGCTCAGGTAAGTTTTGCCTTTCTCACAGTAAGTCTAAAGCTGAGATTCCCTTTTAAAATCACCATGGCTCTTTTTATTAATGAGTTTGAATACCTCTTGCTAGCCATTTAGGCCTCTCTTGTGTCCCATCTTTGCATATTTGTCTATCAGATCTTCCATGTTTTTCTTCTGGTTTTGTGAACGTTCCTGTAGGTTTTAAATCGTAACCACTGGGCTTGTGTTAGTCTCCGCAGCGTGCCCCATCTGCTGCCTTTGCCTGGGGTGTCCTCCCTGATCAGGCATCTTACTTTGATGCAGTCAAATCCATCACTTTTTCTCCCTTCTGTCTTGCACTTTTAGGGGCTTTGGGCGTAGAATCATTCTTTCCTTGGAAACAAAGATATCTTCTTTTGCTTTCTTTGATTGTCTTTGTTATTGCAGCGTTCACATCTAAGGCTTTCATCCATCTGGAGCCCACCTTTGGAAAGGCTTAAGGGAGAGACTATCAATTTTTACTGAAGGAAGACAATTCTGCTACAACGAGCTGTTGGCTAAATCGGACCTTTGGTTTCTCGGCAGGGACCTCATCTTTCTGTGGGATACGGTCCTGAACCCCAAGTTCTCCATCAGAACCTTGGGAAGAGGGACATCACCCAACACCTCGTTCCCAGCTCCCTCCTCTCTCACTGCCACCAGCTGGAGCTGCTGTACATTCGGGCATCTTCTCTCTGTTTTGTATCAAACCACGATGAACACAAAGAAAAGAAGCCAAGATGATGAAAGAACCTCTGAGATGTACGTTTTCTGGAGATGATGCTCTCTGGCACGCATGCCTCCAGCAGCCTGAGCTCCGCGGAGGACAGATGAAGTTCACTTTCCACTTCAAGGCAGACGTTGTGATGTGTCCCATGTTTAGTCTCCGGCTCGGTTTTCAAGTCAGGACTCCTCCCCGCACCGTCACTCTAGTGCTCCAGCCACCATATGAATCCCGGGGAGCCTTGCCTGGGGTGATCCCTCTGCGGGGAGCCCTTCTTTTCTTTCTCCCTCCCCATCTGGTTGGCTGCCTCTACCCTCTAGACGGGCTCATTCAGTCACCTATTTGTGCATCTGTTAAAAAAAAATATGTGGATGTGGTGTGTGTGCCAGGGTTCTTTGGAGGCAACGGAAATGCACTCTGGCCAACCTTATGTAACAAAAGACTTTTATTTCCAAGATTTGGGGTAGTTCACAGAAATCAAGAGACGTGGAACCACCAGGCCACAGAAAGGCAGGAAATGGGGTAGCTCTTGGCTTCTAGGTAGCAGGAAGTAAGAGGCGGTCAGAACAACTGACTGTCAGCTGTTATCCCACCGTGTGTCAGCCTGCCATGCCTGAAATTCTCAGGAGAGCTTCTGATGAGCCCAGCTTGGGTCATGTGCCCAGTTCATGGCCAAATTGGCTCATGTACCATGAGTACCTGTCCACCACTGCGTGTAGTGGGGAAGGGCTGGACCCAAGAGGAAAATTTGGTGCAAGGCCCCTGGCAGGCCAGACACCACCATCCCCGATGGGCACTTTATCCCAGACAGGGCCTTAATGAGTGCTAGGGACCCTGAGATGAATCTCAAAGTTCCTGCTAGAAGCACTCGCAGCCTATTGGAAGAAGTTGGTTAAATATAATAGAAAATGCTTAAAACAGGGTAAAGAGTACCATCACAGAGGTAGCCTTGGGAGCACAGAGGAGGGCCCCCTAGATCTAGATGGAGCACCAGAGAAGTCTTCCTGGAGGAAGTGGTGCTGAATGGAGTCGTCACAGATTTGTTGAAGCAGGTTGGGTGAAGAAGATGGGGAACGGTGTTCTGGGCAGTGGGTGCGTACAGCATGAGCAAAAGCATGGCAGTGAGAATTAGACACACGGTCGAAATGAAAACATGTTTTCTCCTGAGAAACACAGGAGTCTGGAGTGTTCCACATGGCCACAGGAGCTTCTGGGCCCACTCAGGGCAGTGATGGTGGCTGGGGTCGCCTAGATGCCACGCAGGAGGGGACTTTCCATGTTTCTGAACTGACTCAAGAGCTTTTCAGTAGCCAGGAAGGCCGGGGCCCTGCCTTCAACATTCACACGACAGCCCCAAATAGCTAAATTGACCACTGGGGCCAGATCCCTGACGACTGTGTAGAAGAGTCCATGTATAAGAGGGAAAACTCCAGATGGAGGCACGTCCTTCCAAACAACTCACCCGTTCTTCCTCTGAGACTCAAGACGGCATCTGTGCAAGAAGAGGCAAAATGTCTCCGTCCTCTTCTCTCTGCCATGTCCACAGAGCTCATTTGAGAAACACTAATCCAGACCAGAGGGGGCAACTGAGGCATGAAAGGCTCGGCCCTCGTCTAGACTTTGAGTGTCCAGCGCTCACAGAGGTCAACGCAGAAGGGCCAACACTTGAGTAAAAAATAACCACATTTTACCTTCATTGGAAAACCGCGTTGTTACCCTTTCACGCCCATCAGGATGGCTATAATCAACACATGGAAAATGACACGGGTCGGCGAGGATGTGAAGACATTGGAACCCTGTGCACTGCTGGTGGGGATGTAAAATGGGGCAGGCACTGTGGAAAACTGTTTGATGATCTCTCAAAAAGTGACACATAGAACTACCATATGACCCAGCAGTTTCACTCCTAGGTATCTACCCAAGAGAAAGGAAAACAGATGTCCTCAGAAAAACATGTACGTGAATGTTCACAGCAGCATTATTCAAAATAGCCAAGAGGTGGACACCATCCAAATGTCCATGAACAGATGAGAGAATGGATTAACAACGGTGGTATGTTCACACAATGGAATATCATTCAGCCGGATAAAAGCAATGAAGCACTGATGCATGCTACACGCGGATGAATTTTGCAATATGATTCTAAGTGAGAGAAACAGACACAAAAGGACAACTACTGTATGACTCCGTTTATATGAAATGTCTAGAATAGGCAAATCCATAGGAACAGAAGGCAGATTGGTGGTTGCCTGGGG
>NW_017731687.1:1261308-1265080 GCF_001890085.2 Hipposideros armiger
CCAATGTGATCAGGGAGGGAGGGACTGCCTAGGGCTGAACTCAGGCTTACGTGGAGCTTAGATGGGGGTGCAGAGGGAAAGGAGCCCGGGGAGGGAACAGAACCAGGCCACAGTCAGCCCTGAATGAGGGTGGAGGGATTCAGATCTGATCCTCTAATGGTTCCACGAAGTCTTGGTGAAGAGCACAGCTGGCCTCCGCCTAGGTTTGAGAGTTCAGGGTCAAGGACGGAGCACCTACATCAACCCAGAAGAGCAACTTTGACCTTACAACTCTGCGTCTTTCTACCTCCATTCAAAGTGCCATGAAAGGTGTGAAAGGAGCACTGTACCTGTGATGGTGTGTCAGAGGGAGCAGTTGTCACGATAAGTACCTCCATCTCTTGAGGGCAGGAGAAGCCGGTGCAGCCATTCCAGGCGGCACAAAGTCTCCCTAGGACTTCCCAGTCACAGGTTCATGCGGTCCTACTTGGCCATCTCCTGGGACAGAGAGCTCACTTCCTCCCAAGATGACGCCCTGCTTTTCTGGGGAGCTCTATCTGTTCTCATGGAGGCCGAGATCTTCCCTTTACTAAAGGCCTTTCCCTTTGTTTCTCTTATCACACTTGCTTTTATTGCAGCCCAGTTCCCCTCCTGACTTGCCTTCTTATTGACTTTCTCTCCGTATCTTTTGTCACTTTACTCTTCCTGTACCTCCCTTCCTGTGTTCCCCAGTCCTTCTCCCCTTCTCGCCCTCTCCACAGCTGAGCCCTGGAGTCTCATTCACTCATCACTTCCTGAGCCCCTCCTGTGTNGGTGACTGCACCTGACACTGCAGTTGGTGGTGAGGCTGAGCTCCTGTAGGAAGAACACCTGGGCATGGCCACGCCCACCCTTCCCCACAGGTGCCTTTCTGCCTCCTGCGCCATCCCCAAGGGCTCTCTAGGCAATCACCATTAATGAAAGCACAGGGCCTTTCATTTTTTGCTGAGAGCCCTGTAATTACCCGCTCCGCCCCCTGCTGCATGGTGGGCGGCCTGTGGAGTCCTGTATGAATTCTAGGGGGTGAGGACGGGGGCCATGCAAGAGATGGACAGACAGAGAGGCCAAATCCCAAAGTGGATGTATAAGTGGAAGCCTGGGAATAACGGTGGGGGAGGGGACAGTGCGCCACGTCCACAGCTAAATCAGATTCCAGGAGGGGCGGAGTTTGTGAGGCTCTGTGCTGGGAGAGTTTGCACTGGCCACTTTGGCCTCAATGTCTCTAAAACCGCTAATGAAATCGTACTGTGGTCAGTGAGCATTTCTGGGGCTGGTGGAGTGGTGATCCCGGAGGCCTGAGGTAGCACCTCTAGACAGGGAAGCCTACATGGTCCCTGGAATGTGCAGTCTTCTTTAAAACAGAAGTTTATTTTTCCATCTCATGAGCACTGAGCCTCTTCTTGAGTCAAAGTGTATGTAGTTCACCCAGAAAGACATACGTTTTGTCAGGAAGGAAGGACGAAAACCCACTGATTGGGCCTCCACTCCCCACCGTGCTTTGCGGGCGGCAGGGCCGATGGACTAGCACATCCTCTTAGGAAGTGATTATTTTGGCAGGTGAGGCTCTGGGGGGTGGGTCCCATGTGCAGGGTCGCAGAGCGAGTGGGGGTGAAATCAGGAAACGGACCCAGTTCTGCGAGTCTGAACACGGAGCTCCTCCACTTGAGCAGGGTGTCCCCGGGGAGGGCTGCCCACCCTCGGGGAGCAGTAGGGTCATGGGCCTGGGGGACGGCTGGTCCTTAGTGCCTTTGTGCTGCTCGGATGAGTGATATGTTTCATCTATGACAGCCCTACTGTTCTTCCATTATATGTGTGGACACTCCTAGTCAGTAGAAGCAAATTTGTTTAAAAGGATCCCGAACTGGAGGGAATATGCTGTAAAGGGCATTATGGGGACCACTGGTGACATTTGAATACGGACTATGGATTAGATAATATTGTGCCAGTTACATTCCCTGATTTGAGAACTGCACAGGGTATGTGAGACAATGTCCTTGCTCTTATGAAATGTCTGCAGAAGTACTCGGAGACTGTTTCACCTCACCTGTCATCATCCGTAACACAGAGGCTGAAGACAACAAGGACTCATCACGTCTCACATCCTGCGGGTCGTCTGGGCTAAGCTGGGCAACTCTTCCGCTTGTGAGGCGTTGGCTGGGGTTGCCCACCTGGCTGCATTCAGTAGGGGTCTGGGCTTGGCCAGCAGCTCCAGGTGGTCTCAGTCCCATGTCTGGAGTGGCTGGACCTCACCCTCTGCAGGTGGTCTCTCCCTATTCACAGATGAGGCTGAGCTTCTTTACATGGTGGCTGGATTCCAGGAGAGCTGCCAGGTCTCTGAAGGCCTGAGAACTAGGAGACCTCACCTAGGGGAAATGATCCGTGGTCTTCGGGGGCTTAAACCACACCGCCATCACCACCAACANCTGGGCTAAGCTGGGCAACTCTTCCGCTTGTGAGGCGTTGGCTGGGGTTGCCCACCTGGCTGCATTCAGTAGGGGTCTGGGCTTGGCCAGCAGCTCCAGGTGGTCTCAGTCCCATGTCTGGAGTGGCTGGACCTCACCCTCTGCAGGTGGTCTCTCCCTATTCACAGATGAGGCTGAGCTTCTTTACATGGTGGCTGGATTCCAGGAGAGCTGCCAGGTCTCTGAAGGCCTGAGAACTAGGAGACCTCACCTAGGGGAAATGATCCGTGGTCTTCGGGGGCTTAAACCACACCGCCATCACCACCAACAACATCATCACCATCATCACCATGGCCACCATCATCACCACCACCACCACCATCATCAGGTGGGCTGCTGATGTCCCCATGTGACAGATCTGCCTTGGTGAGTCTGCTTGAAAGCTTTAGGGCTGGAAGGTGATTTTCCTCTGGCTTGCAGTCATTAAAACTACCACTCTGGCATTCTTTCCACTGTTTATTGTTTTAGAAAATCAACTAGAAAATTGTTTTCTTCCCAATTTGGTTCTCAAATATCCAGCATCAGGATTTTTCCACTGGCATCTTGGAATGTTCTCATCAGAAATCTCCTTCAAGACATGATCCTTAAGGCTGGGAGCTTTGCCCAAGGGTTATCTGGGAACAAAACTTCTAACATTAATATTATCTGCTCATGCCCAGTTCTTTCCAGCTAACAAAGGGTTTTCAAGCCATACAAACCACCAACATAAAGGTTTTGGGAGGAGAAGGGTATGGGGAGGGTGTATTAGTCTGCTCGGGCTGCCGTAACAAAATCCACAGACAGCAAGACTTGAACAACAAACGTTTATTTTCTCATGGTTCTGGAGGCTAGAAGTTCGTGAACAAGGTGCTAGCAAATTGGGCTTTGGTGAGAGATCTCTTCCTGGCTTGTAGATGACTGCCTTCTCCCTGCGTGCTCACAGGGCGTTCCCTCTGTGCTTGCTCCCAGTACGTAAAGACTGTTTTGGTGGTGATATGAGATTGGTGATGAAATTAACGAATATGAGTTTTTGATATTGTGTAATTATATGTGTCAACGTTTGGAAGACCTCCTAAGTCAGCGAACCAGCGTTTTACAAACAATGAATGCATGATGTTTCAAAACCACACACAGGTCAAAGTTCCACTCGAAGTGCAAAATAGACCAGTGGATTTTAATGTAACAAAGACCAAAAAGTGCATCAATATGTTTTCAGATTCTACATTGCAACTGTTAAAATACTACCGCTTGTCAACTTTTGTGTAATATTAAGAAATTATCTGAAAAGCCTATTAAAATACTTCTCCCTTCTC
>NW_017731687.1:1267530-1277772 GCF_001890085.2 Hipposideros armiger
AGCTGTGTCACCTCCTTGAACCTCAGTTGCTTCATCAGTTTCCTGGGCCAAAATGATGCCCCTCCTGAAAGGGTTGTTGTGAGGCTGCAATGGATAAAGGATGCCCAGCGCTGCACGGGTGGCGGTGTGGGAAATACTGTCACAGCGATGTGGTAGACCAATGCCAGGGACAGAGCTGAAGAGCAGCTACCTTTCATGTCCCCTGGGAATGGAAAATGAGGCAGGCACCACAAACCATGCCCCAGGGGGAAGAGTGGATGGATGGCAGTCTTGGCCTGGAGAGCAACTGGCAGGCAGGAGGCCTTGGCACACGTAAGAAGAAATAAGAAGTCACCCAGGAGATCCTGGTCTCCACCTTCCATTGTGCGTAAGAGGGAGAGGCCACCTCGCCTGGCGAAGGCTAAGGCCAGGCTCAGGGTGAGGAAATCTTTCTGCAGCCAGGGCAGCCTGAAGATAGACAGCAGTGCTTCCGGGGGGGTGAGCGCCCCATCATGGTGGGTGTGCAGGTCTGGTTGGGAGAACCGAAGGCGAGATCCCAGCCCTGTTGGGAACTCGGCCTCTGTGAAGACACACAAGGTCCTTTCCAACCTCAAGAGCCTCTGACTCCAGGAAAAGCTTTCTCTCAAAGTCCTCTATCAGGGATGGCAGTCTAACGCTGTGTCCAAACAACCTCCACACCTCTGTTGCTTAACCGATTGGAAGTTGATATCTTGGCCAACTAGCAGCCCAGTGTAGATGCTTGCCACAGCCTTCTTCTAGGTGATGACTCCGGCACCTTCCATCTTGTGGTTCCATCATCGCTCCAGCCTCTGAATTCTTTGCTGGGTCTTCACATATGACTAGACAGTGGGGGAAAGAAAGAGTGGAGGAGAGCCTGGAAGGGTCTCAAGGACCAACCTTGGAACAGGTGTGCACAGCGTCTCCACATAGTCCATTGGCCAGAACTGCAAGGGAGGCTGGGACAGGTAGTCCAGCTGAGTGCCAGGGAGGAAGAGGAAGCGGGTGTGGTGAGCAGCCGGTCCGTCAGTGCCTCAGGCACAGGGGCTCATTTGTACATTCGTCATTCATTCAATGAGCACTTAGCGAGCTGTGGGCTATCAACGTGGATCAGACACAGTCCTGGTCTCCGGGATCCACAGCCTTACGTCCACAGCTGGACACATGAAGCAGCTGTTACCTTACAGTTTGGCAAGGACGACTGAAGCCTCCATCACAGCACCACCTTAGTACATGGAAAGGGTCTCTCGGGGCCTCTGTTCTCTCATCTGTAAAACGGGGAGAACAGCATCTATCTCAAAGGCTAACACATGTCAAGCTCTGAGCACAGCCAGCACGCGGTGAGCCCTACATAAACGGGAGCGGACGTTTTTATGAGTAACTCTATATTTTCGGTGTCAGTGCTCTCTGAGGATTTAGGGGTTGAGGCAGGAGATGCTGGGCACCATGGTACTCTGAGGGTGACATTCCAGACACCCAGCAAGGCGGAGGGAGGACACGCATTTTGTCAGGGATGGAGGAGGTGGACTGCCCTCAAATCCTTGTGTGCACTAGCCAGGCTCTGAGACACCTGAGACAGAGATGAGCATCTCACCAATTCCCCAGCATGACAGCCTCGCTGGAAATAATCATTCGGGGGGTTTCTCTCCTCCCCTGAGGCAAAGCACAAAGAACTACATTACGCACAGCTCTATCTCAGAAATGCCAGGATCAGGTTGGTTGGGCAACTTTCCTGCAGTCACACAGCTGGATGGAAGAGGAGGGATCCCAGCCCTTCATCACCCATTTTTAGGGACCTGAGGACAAAACTGGCAGAGGAGAGACCCCATTCAAGCTCAGCTTCCTCTATAAGCAGCAGTTGCCTTCTTCACCTCTGGGGCTATCAGGGAGAAACCCTAGTGTAAGATCTTGGACTCAGGTCTAGCGCACAGCAGACGCCAAACTGGGAGGAACCCCAGAGCCGTGGTTAAGAGCACACACTGAGTCCAGCGCCAGCACTTAGCCGTGCTTACTGGGCAACTCACTTACCCTCCCTGTGCCTCAGTCTTCTCATCTGTTAAATGAGGGCGATGAGACCCCTGGTAAGTTCCATGTCAGTATGCTTTTGATTAATCTCTGTGCCTTGACGAGGTCAATTCCTAATGGTTTGTTAAGCTACCCACTCTTTGCAAATGGATAAGAGAAGGTGTCATAAGCTAGACTTTTGCAGTTTTGCCATCTCAGCTCTAGGAAAGACGTTCAAATTGAGAGAAGACAGAGTCTTCTTTCTACAGATGGGGAAACTGAGGCCTAGAGAAGGGAAGGGGTTTGCCCAGGAGTTCCGGCTCACTCACAGAGACTCCTCAAGCCCAAGCGTGTGTGCCTCGCTCTCCCTTCTTGCTTCAGGAACCAGTGCCCAACTGTGGTTCATTTGTGTGGTGGAAACGCATAGAGGCTCTGATGAGGCAGATCCTGTGTCGTGATCAGAGATCCTCATGGTCACCTGGTTTTCAATGGGGTTTTGCTTTTCCTCTCACATTGAGTCCCCTTTCCCCTTCCGTCTGCCCTATGCTCTGCTCAGCCCCTCGAAGGTCTGTGAGTTGGAGAATTTTAGCCATGTCTTTCCTTTGGCAACTAGGGGTCCTAGACATCACATGTCAATTCAACAAATATTTATTAGGCAAGGGGCTCTGACCTAAGGGGATTCAACACTAAATGGATGTGGTCCCTGCGCTCACGGTCAGGCAGGGACGATCATTACAGTTGGGCCCTGCACTGAGGGCCATGACGCTGAGCAAGGTAGGTGACCCCCTTGAGCTTTTGTTTCTCTGTGTGTAGAATAGAGTGAATAACACCTACTTCCCAGAGTTGACATGAGGATGAAACCAGGTAGGTAGTGACAGCCTCACGCCTTCGTAGGAGTTCTGGAAAGTGGGGTTCTTCCCTATTCTCCCCTGACTGGAGAGGGAAACACTGCACTGGGCTCTCTAAGGCTCTTGCATAGCAATGAAAAAGGGAATAGTGAGAAGAAATAGGAGAGCACGCAGTCCTCCCAACTTGGCCACCCCATCAGCTCTGAGAAGTGGAAAGCAAAGGTTATTGGCATAACGCACCACTGACCTGTCCATTCTGCAGATAATCCTTTTCATGTATCTGATAAAATGGGATCAAAATCAGAAACACATTTCTCCCAAAAGCTGGACATGTGCTGTTCATCCTCCCGAGCTTTTGACAGCTGCAGAATGGCTGTGATCTGCTAATGCTGCCTGGGAGACCCCAGACAGCGGCGAGAGGGCACAGCTCTGCAGCTTTCCAGGGCAGGTGGGCCTGCTCCACCACACACAGTCTGGGTGGCTGCGAAGGCCAGTCAAACGTCCCTGGGCCTCAATTTCCTCATTTGTGAACACGGAAACAATCCCATCTGCTAGGCAAGGTTGCTGGCATGTAATTGAAGCCCGTAGGAAACTGCAGAATGTCAGTTTATGAGAGCAAGGACGTCTGCTTTGTGGAGATATCTGCGGTGCTTAGAGCATAGTAGGTGCTCATTAAACAGTTATTAAGTGAATGGTACAGAGTAGGTACTCAGCAGATATTTGTGGAATGGGCAATTGAATAAATACAGGTATATAAGTATGTCTTTCTACATTTGGACTTAGGAGGTTAAATAATACACCCAGGCTCATAGACCTAATTAGAGTCTGCCCCTGACGTTTGGACCTGGTTTTGTCTGGCCCCATGTACCTTATACTTTCTGCTGTGTCTGGAAGTTTCTTAGAAGCCTTTGAAAGTATCAATTAGGAATGCTTTCAATAGCAGCTTAAGCAATAAAGATATGTGCTTTGTTGCACATGCTCCATGTACAAGGAGCAGTGGGAGGGGCCAGTTCAGGCCTGTAGCAGCAATTAGGCTCCAGCATCACAGAACCAGGCTTCCCATCGTTCTCCTTTTATTGGCAAAGGGAAGAGGTACCCAGAGGCAGATATCTCAGAGCACTTCCCTTTATGCCTCCCTGACTGACCCTAGCTGCAAGGGAGGCTGCGAAAGGGAGGCTCTAGCAAAGGCTGATTGAAGGACTGGCCAGGGCAGCCCAGATCAATCGTTGTCTCTGAACAAAACTGGAGTAGGGGACAGGAAGAGAGGGGATGGGATTGTTGGGGGGGCAGTGGGGTGTGCCCACCATTCCTCTGGTAGAAGCCTAGATTTAGTGACATACTCATTTGACAAATGAGGAAAGTGAATTCGGTATACTCTTCAAGGACAGGCTCTGGATGTTATCTATCATTGTACTGACTCTTTGCAGCAATATAGCACCAGGCAGGACTTTCCGAACGGTGTCCCCCATGAGAGAGATGATTCACTGTGTATGCTGACACAGCATTCCGTAGCCACACAGGGAGAAAAGTCCCTTCTTCAATTTGCTTTCAATCTGTCCGATTACATCTTGGAGAAATGATAAATAAATTCAACGACTCATCCTTCATGGTATTCCAGATTTAAAAAGAAAAAAAAGAGCTCTAAAGGACATTGTTGGGTTAATTGGGGGGAAATTTGAATGTGGGTTATAAATTAGATAATGGAATTGAAATCAATGATAAATTTCCTGACTGTGGTAATCATTATTGTGGTTATATAAGAAAAGGTCCTTGTTCTAGAAGATATGTGCTGAAGCACTTAGAAGCCAAGTGTCCTGGACATCTGTAAATGCTTCCCAAAAAGTATATGCATCGTACACATATACATACATATATGTATATAAATATACATTATATATAATATATATTAATATATACACAGGTGGGGGAGAGAGAGAAAGCAAACATGGCCACTGTTATCTGCTGACTCTAGACTACATGAAGGGTGGGCACGTGGGTGTTCATGCATGCAAATTTTTGGTAGGTTTGAAATTTTTCAAAACAAAAAAGTTAGGAAAATAATAAATTAAAAAATTTAATAGATGGAATTTCAAGAAAAATGATAAACACATAATATCTTAACAAGTGTTACACCAACAAACAAAATCTCTCTGGTGGTCTCCAAAGCCCTGATTAGGGGACCACCGATGTCAGTTTAGAGGGTCTATTTCAGCTTGAGTTAGCCCTAAGCTGGAATCCCCTCCTAGGTAACATGGGGACTGTTTGCATCATCCTGGCATGGCTGGTACCGGCCTGCCTGGAATGTGGTGAGAACTGTATGAAATAACACACACAGAGCTCTCGGCACAAAGCCTGGCACGGAAGCCAGGTTACAAGCATGGCTCACTGTGCTGTGCATCCCCGGTAAGCACCACCAGCACATAGTAGGTCTGTTGAGAATCGGATGTAGCTGGCTCAGACAGGTGGGGTCACCAGACTTCCTTACTCTGCTCCTGCCTTTGTTTCTTATGTCTTTTGGGTAGGATACCTGGAAGCTGAAGCCACAAAAAGACACCCCCACACAACACACACACACACACACACACACACACACACATTTCATTATCATCACTCCAGAGAGCAATTTCTGGGGTCTCCAGACCCAGAGATCCTTGATTAGTGGAGAGTCCAGGGCTGGGCGAGTCAGTCAGCCCTCAGTGCGTTGGGATGGGACTAATTCCGTTTTCTGGTCCCTGCGTCCATCAGAGGACAAGGGTGCCCTCCCCCATCCGTGTCTGGAGCCTGGCAGTGTGCAGGGGCCGGGCGGCCTGGAGCAATTCTCCCAGCCATCACCATCACAGCAGAGACTCTTGCCATGGGCCATGCTAATCCCATTACCCACAAATGAAGATGTAATCACAGCTCTTTCAAACAGCCTCCAAGGCTGATCCCTCTTTGGAAAGAGAAAAGAAAGTGCAATTGTCCGAGCCACTGACTTCTGAAGCCCCTGCTGGGGTGAGGGGACACAGAAGTTATTTGGGGCCAGCAGCCTCAGCTGGGAAGGGGCGGAGGCAGCCTGAGTGTGGGGTACAAATCAGGGCCAGTGGTGGGGTGGGGTGGGGTGTGCAAGGGGCCGCGGCGACCTCGGCTGGACCTCCAAAACTCTATACCTCAGTGTGCATTTTCCAAATGGTTGTACAGGGTCTTGTTTGATCAGCTGTTGAACAGCTGTGTGTGGAGGCGACAAATAGCGACTGTTAGTGTTCCTGATACGTTGTGACGTGGTAAACTTTCTTCAGCACTTCACTACTTGTCAGGCATTTTTCTGCTGCTACTGCCATTCCCACTTTTCACACAAAGAAACTGAGGCACAGAGAGGTCAGATGACACTTGTTCCAAGTCACAGGGCTGGAGAGTGGTGACCGATTTCAATGGCCAGCTGGAGCAGGAATATGAAGCTATCATCTGCTTGAACTATTGTTGCTTTTCAACTATCGGTGCCTGTTTGTGGGTTCACACTTCCCATTGCCAATGTCCTTTAGCCCCCTTTCTTTTGTTATCACCGTCCAGAGAAGGATGACCCGAGACCAAGAGCACCAAGGATGAGCTTTGTGGAGTACTTTATAGTTTTCAAGGTTTGCTTCATTTGCACGATGTCAATGTTTCCCAAGTTCTGGGAGAGTCCATTGGGGGCAACCAGGATGACATCAGCAGTCATGAACCTTTTAAAATGTTAATACTTAGGCATTTGTTTTAACATGTGTTCAAAAAATATTTCCAGCATTTTATATTCGCTAGGAATAGATTTTATTGTAACGGGCAAACAGCAACAACAAACCAGTGGCTTCAACAAGGCAAGTTTTCTTTTTCCTTTGGTGAAAATCAAGGGCTGGCATGGCACTCCACAAGATCAGGCCCCGCCTCCCTCCATCTTGTTACTTTGCTATACGGGACTTCCACTCTCAAGGTCAACTCAGGCTCTCATTTGGTTGCTGCAGCCCCAGCCATTACACCTACATTCCAGATGGCAGAAAGCAAAACAGGAAAGACGAAGGATACACCCCTCTCCTTTAACTCACGCCTTCTGCTTACATCCCATTGACCAGGACAAGCTATAAAACTGCACTCGGCAGAAAGAGAGGCCATGCCGGGAAGTTTTTGTTCCAAGCAGCCCTGTGGCCACTCAAATAAATCAGAGGTTCTTCCATAGGCGAGAAAGGGAGAGTGATTTTTGTGGACAAGACATTGGTCTCTGCCACACACACACCCAAACCGATTCCACTGCTATTATTGCTTAGGATGAGATTAAAGTTTTTAAAAGGTGAGGCAATTGAAAGAAAATTGCTAAGGAAATTAAGTCCAGGTGGCACGGGGGTGTGGTAACAATTGCGCAGGCGGTATAAGAGCGAGAGCAATGGAGCAGTCTGCAGTGTCGACCGGGCTCCTCCAGGACCTGGAGGTGGCTGAGGTGGCATCACGCCCCTCCCCCTTCTTCAAAGCAGGCCAGTCCAGGTTCAGCAGCTGCCTGCAACTCCAGGCTCAAGCCCACCTCCTGTCAAGGCCTTTCTTGGGACTTGGGCAACCTCTGGCTGACGGCTCCCCCAGCAGCGCCTGCTTCTTGCTGGCCCAGCCCCTACCACAGAGGCTGCAAAGATGGGGCATTCACTTCCCCAGCCCCCTGGCACCTCAGGGTGTCCCAGGGACCCAGTTCTGGCCGATGAGATATAAACCATAAAAGTATAAAACAAGGCAGGGACCTGCACTGATGTTCGGGACTTGTCTTGGTACCAATATTGGCTCTGGGGGTCCTCATTGATTTGAGGACCCTACACGCCGAAGGCACTAGCCACAGCTGCTCCAACATCCAACATGGAAGAAAAACTCATCCAGTCGCTTGGACCTTGAATGGTAAAGAGGAAAAGAAGTGCCAAGTGTAGCACTTGGCACATCGTAAGCACTTCATAGGTACCGCGTTATCGTCATAAATATTACACATGAATACACACCATCTGTAGTCATCGTGTCATTAAATGTGCCCAACGTGTGGAAGGGCTTAGAGCAGTGCCTGCACGTGGAAAGTGTAGTTAATAGTTACAGTTGTTATTATTGTTATTATAGCATTATCAGGAACGTCATCATTTACTCATTCAACAAACGTCTATTGCACACCTATGTGCGCCAGGCACCATCTTGGTACTGTGGAGCAGGCGGTGAAAAAGGCAGTCTCGCCCCTGCCAGGACCCCAGGTCCTAAACAATCCATCCCACACTTAATTAACTAGAATTGTGCTACATGCCCCGTGCGATGACAGGGTAAATAAAGCAGGGCGCTGAGCTGAGCCTGAGGTTCCCTAGGGAGCAGCTGTCACACGCTGAGGCCTCAGGAACTCGGCAGACTCAGCCCGGCTAAGAGTAGGGGAGGCACGTCCAGGGCTGCTCGGCCAACCAGGCGTGAAGGTCAGCAGGCCAGCCCGTCGGGCCCCAGCTCCCAGGCCCGGCATTTGGGACAGGGCCAGGCCGGCTCAAAGCGGTGTTGGCAGACGCCTCTGCGCTGAAGGCTGGGTAACGCTGCCTGGCCCCCTTGCTGACCTGCCTGGGCATCCCCTTTGTGTGACAGCTGTCCCCCATGCTGAGCCCCTTGGGGGCCAGTTTCTCTGTATTATCCCGAAACCACAGGCTCTGGGGCGGGCTCCGTGTCGTCGTGGCCCAAACGTCTCTGTGTTCCACCCTGAGAAGAATTACGGGGCA
Organism: Hipposideros armiger; assembly: GCF_001890085.2. NCBI lineage: Eukaryota > Metazoa > Chordata > Mammalia > Chiroptera > Hipposideridae > Hipposideros > Hipposideros armiger. Next base: position 1,276,106 of record NW_017731687.1, read on the forward strand.
TCAATAGATGGCACCCATTATGTGCCAACATCCAAGGCTCTTAATTGACTCGGGCGTAATTAATGATGTGGAGAACATTCCTGGTTCGCCCGCGGCTCCAAGACAAGGGGGTGGGGGGCTGCTTATTTCTATAGGACTTTATGGGTATCATTCCCTTTGATTGTCGCTAGGCCTTGGGTGGAGATGCACTTGGAGCATGACAATGTGGGATGGAATGGGAAAATTCCTGATGAGAAAAATCCAGGTTTGTCCCCTGTCTTCCATCGATATCAGCTTTTTCTTGCTGACTGCTTACATCAGAAGATGCAGCTCCAGGCACGTCTACTAGCTGGCTTCTCATTACGCTTGGAACAGAGGTCCCCGTTTCTTTTCCTGTCCCCAGCATCCTTTAACAGGGAACTTGGAGGACTGGATCTGTCTCGTCCTTAGTAGTTTTGAGAGTCTTCAGTTTACTTTTCTTCCCAGGGAGTTTGGGAGGATTTCTCCGTGTGCTCTCTGTGGTTTCTGGGATCATTTGATGCACGTTCTGTGACCATTTCATGGGTATTGTATCAGCACGCCATGAGAGTTAGTTGAGAATTCCATGGAAGCTGAGGGAGCATTTCAAGCAGGAGTTCCATGATGTATCTGTGAGAACTCACCAGACAGCACATGGCAACTCTGGGAGATTTGCGTGAAAATCCACTGAGAAGCCCACGGGTCTTCTAAGACCACGCCATGAGACTTGCGAGGGTGCTCCACGAGAAAGAGGCACACGTGGCAGGAAAATTCTGGGAGCAGCCCAAGAAAGTGCAGCAGGACTTCCAGTAGGGCTTATGAAATATTCCGTGAGGCTCCTCTGCAAATACAGTAAAAGCTTGGGTTGCGAGTAACTTGGTTTGCGAGTGTTCCGCAAGATGAGCAAACATTTCCAGTCCTTTTTAATGTGGTAAACGAGCGATGTCTTGCAGTATGAGTAGTTTATTTCCAGAACAAATTATGCTCTCAAACCAAGGTATGACTGTATTTTACATACACTGTTGTGGAATTCCAGAGGAGCTCTTCAGAAGTGCTGTCAGAATTTTAAAAGCTTCCATGGCAACTCTGCAAGAGTTACCACCGCTTTCGGCTAGCTTTCCCATCTGTCATCTGTTTTTGTTTTCCCTTTGTTTCGTTTTTAAATTTTCTTTCCACCAAAAAACAAAACAAAAAACCCCCAACAAATTGTTAGAAACATCCTCACTTTGACACCTGCTGAGGGTCTGAAAGCAACAGATAGGTGACTGACTGTGGAAAGATGACACAGGAAGTGGAACAGTTGAGGCCACTTGGAAGAATCATCAAGTCTCCTTCCGCTCTTTAAGAATCCTGTGCAGAATGTTTGTTGCTCAACGTACATGGTCTGGTGTCAGGGCCAAGAATGCCGGAGCAGGGGCCAGGAGTCTCTGGTTCGAGTCCCAGCTGTGCCAATAGCTCTCTGCATAACCTTGGACCAGTCTCTGGTCTGTTTCCCTTTTTGTAAAATAAGAAGTGTTAGACCAGGGAACCTCCAAGAGTGCCTCTGCCTCTGATAGTCTGTGGGTCTGCAGCATCATGGCAGTGATTGATGGTGGTGAGGTTGATGACAGTGATGATGGTGATGATGGTAGTGGTAGTGATAATGACGATGATGGTGGTGATAATGCTGC
>NW_017731687.1:1278007-1285531 GCF_001890085.2 Hipposideros armiger
TGATGATGGTGGTGGTGGTGGTGATGGTGGCGATGGTGGTGATAACAGTGATAACCATCATTGAGCACTTCCTATTACTATTACGCTCTGGGGTTGTTTTAAGTACCTTACATTCTCTTTTTTAAATCAATCTTATGAGATAACAACTATATTTTTATTCTCTTCTAATTTATGGATAAGGAAACTGAAGTCCCAGAGATTGGATGAGATCACATGGCTGGTAACCAGTGGAGTCAGCTTCCAGCCTGTAACTGTTCTACTTCCCAGTCCTCTGCCACCACATTGCTCCTTCTACTGTTTGCTGCCCTAACCTGTAGACTCCAAAGAAAGTTCCCCGATGTACCAAGCAGAGGACGCTAACTGGACCTGTCGGAGCAAAGGCCTCTCAGGCTCCCTGGCATTTTCACCCATTATGAACGCCCACTTCTTCCGCCCGTCTTCACTCCATCCCTGTTCCATCACTTTGGTTTGACTTATTTCTCTTGTTTATTCCTGCTCTAGGATCCCAAATACCTACCACACCCCGTCTCCACCACGTGGTCCAGCGTGCACACACTGCCAGATGATTTTCTGCAAACCACCTGTACCCATCACGATGTTTTATATTTGGAAATCTCCAGTGACCTGCACTGATGGCTAAGGGACTAAGCTAAACTCTTGAAAGCCCCTTAGTCTATGCTTCCAGGGCCTCCAAAACCTGGGTGCTTCTAACCTAACCAGTCTCATCTCTTGCTCCTTCACAGCCTGGACGAAAATTCCTTCTCTGTGACTTTGCCCGTAATGATCCTTCCTTCTAGAATGCCTTCCTCCTCCTGTTCCTTCCTGCCTCCTCCAGCAAGAAGACTTCCCAGGCTCCTCCAGTCTGCATTCTGGAACATTCACACACTGTTCATCATCAAGAAGCATGTTCTTATGTATATTGTTTGGGCTGCTCTTCTTGGACAGGATACATCACTAAATGCAAGGACCACGTTGTGTCAAGGCCACCCAAACTTGGCCCTAGCTGGTGACCTCGGGCAAGTGACTTTACCTCTCCCAGCCAATGTCCTCATCTATAAAAAATGGAATGGAAATAATAAATCCTAGTTGGCAGAGGTATAGTGAGAAATGAAAGGGGATGAAATAGAAAGATCTTGCTGATAAGCTGTAAGAGTTTCAAAGGCGATGGGGACTGTCAAGGCCCGAGCACGCTGCCCCACACGGAGGTGTCGGAATGGGAGTCGATTCCCCGACTCCCTCCACCTCCCCGAGCACACCACCAGGCACATGACGGTGTAACAGTCCACGCTTGGAGCCCTCTGTGCTCCAGGCACTGTGCCAAAGGCTTGGCGTCATGGGCACTTTTAATCCTTCTCATCTCCTTTAATGGTTCTAATTCCTTTCAGGAAGTTTCTGCCATGGTCGCTGGACTACACTGGAGGACATGGACACTGTGTGACAGCATTCGAAGCTGCACTGGTCCATCTGACCCGAGCCGCCTGGCTTGCTGTCCCTCCAGTGGCACACTGTCAGTGGCTGCTTGTTCCTTGAGTGAGCAGACCTCGCAGGTCCCCCGGCCTGGAGCACCTGCGTGCATGCAGCCTTTCCTCAGGGACAGCCTGCGGTCCTAATTCCCACAAGAAGTGGCTCCTCGTCCCGAATGGGAAAGGAGACTGACCTCCAGGTCAAGTTTAAACCCTCCTTGCTAAGTAGGGGTGCCTTAAAACCCCCATCCATTTACCTTTATAGGGATGAGTCCACAACAACGGCATTGGACTCATCATCTCAGAGCTAAGAAGAAAGTCAAGGTTGAAAAGGACATTAGCTTGTTTATTCTAGTGGAACCATGGGTTCAGAGAGGAGGGGTGATTTGCTAAAGCTCCTCAAAGTGCTAAGTGGAGGATCTGAAACCCAAGACCCACTTCACTGCACCATAGTCATGACTAAACTCTCCTGTGTCCCATCCCACGAGGCCTTACTCTCTGCTAGGACAAACGTGATCAGCTTCCTCTTGTTTTAATGTTGATGGTGATAATGTCATATTTCACTTTCCAGGTATCACCTACTGTCATTTTCATTTACAGTGTTCCCCACCCCACTCCACCCTGGTTTCTGGCTCTTTGCTTGTCACAATGAACGTTACGGCGAAGGAGTCAAAACATGGAGACAAGTCTTTGCTCTCCCTAAAGGGTTCAGTAAGACATGGCCACCTTACAGGGGCGTGGTCGAATAAGGATGTATTTTCTCTCACACGAGACTTCTGGCCCAGGGCCCAGAGCTCACAGGGCCCACGCCTCCTCCCCTATCAGCTCCGCCATCCACAGCCTAAGGTTCTTGTGCTCACCGTCACAGGGCGCCCCCCCTCCACCCCCGCCTCATCCCCATTTACGTCTTTCTGAGTAGGAAGAAAGGGGAAACGCAAGGGCCAAAGTGTGTGTGCCAGCCAGTTCCTTCCCGGTAAGACCTTTGCTGGGAAGACCTTCCCCACACATCCCATGGGCCCCTGCAGACTTCATGAGTGGCTGGGAACTTGAGTTTGTATTTGAGGGGGTCCGTTGCTGCCCCTCGACAAGACTGGAGTGCTCTTAGAAAGAAAGAAAGAAAGCAGATATGCAATTAGGCTGCCAGCCATCTCTGCCACAACAGGATCAAAGAATTCCTAAAATTGTATGAAAAAGTAGGAGCAATACATACACATGATTTTCTGGCAAGAGAGTCGATAATATTCCCTAAATTTTCCATGCGATCCATTGGGATGAGAACCTTTGATCTAAATAAAGACTGCAACACCAATTCTAACAGTGGAACTTGGGTTCTTCATACCACCCCTAGTCAATTCCTAGAGGGTTATCAGCATGGGGGGGGGGGGGGGGGGGGGGGGGGGGGGGGGAGGTGTGTGCAGGGTTGGGCGTTAGAGAAACAATGCAAGGCTCCAAGGCACGGGATTTGGTTTACAGACCCAACACTTCCACGTCCCAGCTGTGTGACCATGGGAAAGCCTCGTAACCTCTCTGAACCTCAGTTCCCTGGTCAGTTAAAGGGGAGAGAAAACCTACCTCACATGTTATAAGGATTTCTGCTTCTTGCAAAGGAGCCGAAACAAGGATCAGCTTCAGCTTCCCCTTGAGAGAACTAAAAATCTAGACAAAACATAAGAAACAACTATTTTCATTTCCGGCAGAGCGGGACAGCAGTCGCTGGAAAAGGGAAAACAAACAAAGTGTTCCCTGCAATTACCCCCAGCTCACTGCCCAGAGACCGTTTCCAGAGAGCCGTTCGGGGAGGTGGAACTCAGGCAGAGCTCAGCAGAGGCCATGAACTGCGGATCGGAGCTGGGGGTCCAGGGAGCATGAGGTGACGGACATTCGCAGGGCGGAATCCTAGCACGAGAGACCTGTGGACGGTCCCTCTGGGGCCTCCGTCTTTGGCTGCTCAGCACGTGTGTGCAAGGACACCACCCTCCACCAAGGAATTGGAGGGGACAATCCCTATTGCTCACACGGGCCAGCAGCCAGACTGGAAAAGGCTCACAGTTCGGAGGACGTCAGCAAGAACGCGCGGAGGGTATTGATTGCTTCAAGAGTGGGCAAAGTTTGCTCTCCAACTAAAGGCTGCCCTGATACCATCCAATAAAGATTAAAAACACATGCCAACAGGAACAGGTGATCTCCAAGTTACTTAACCATGTCACAGAGAAAAGCTCAAGAACACGAATAGAATATAAAAATATTGAGCCCACAAGAAAACCAAATCATAATATATGATATAAAAAAATTACCAAGCAATAAAGGAGCAAAAAAATACAATCCAGGATGAGAAAAATCAATTAATAGAAACAGACCAAGAAATGACACAGACAATAGTATTAAGAGACAAATCCCCTAAAACATTTATAACTCTATAACTATGTCCAAAAAGTAGAGAAGAGATGGAGCATATTAAGTCAAGATCTGGAAGTTATAAAAACAGTCTAAATCAAGCTTCTAGCAATGAAAACTACAATGTCAGAGAATGTCCATACTTGCCTGAGGGTTAGGAGCGCAATGTCTTATTCCATGAGCTGGAGGTAAAGAGCTTCTAGAGTTTTCTGTGCCACCGTGCTCACATTTGGGTTTCTAGATGCATTTAAAAAACGGTAAACACGTTTTTCAGTGGTCCTTCCAATTCTGGCATCCTTTCTTTACCCTCTGGTACTGTTTCCTTTTCAGAGTCCCATCTATAATAGTTGCTACATGCTTCCCATCCAGGTTTTACAGCAGGAGAGGCAAGTGCTTATCTGACCAGGAACCAGACCCAACAATCGATTTTGGCCCAAGTGACCAGGCAATTCAATGAGGAAAGGATAGTTTTTCAATAAATGAGGCTGTAACAATTGAATAGCCATATACAACCATGAATCCTGACATTGACCTCAAAGTACTTGCGAACACTGGGTGTGGAAATAGATTACAAATTGAAATGTAAGAGCTAAAATTATAAAACTTCAAGGGAAAGCAGAGGAGAAAATTGCACTGATCAAGGACTTGACAAAGGTTTCTTAAATAGGACACAGAAGGCACCAGCCATAAAAGAAAAGCATCGAATTATATTTCATCAAATAAAAAATTTTGCATTTCAAATGACACACAATTGAAAAGGCAAACCACAAACTGGGCAAAGTTTTTTTTTGCAAAACACCTATCCATAAAAGACTTGTGTCTAGAATAGATAAAAAAAATTCTTACGACTCGCTAATAAGAACTCAAACAGATTTTTGTTTAAATGGGCAAAAGATTTGAAGAGGCACTTCACCTATGTAGATGGTACATACATGTATTCACATGAAAAGATGCCCAATGTCATTAATCATCAGGGAAGTACAAGTTAAAACCCCAAGGACATACCACAACACACCCTCTAGGATGACTAAATTTACAGAGACAGACCACGCCACGGTCTGGAGAGAAGGCAGAGCAACTGAGAGCCTTATACACTGCTGAGGGGAAAGCAATTTGGCATTTTCTCAAAATGTTACACTTATACCACTATATGACCCATCCCTTTGACTACTAAGTATTTAGCCAAGAGAGAGAAAAACATATTCCAGACAGAACTATACACAAATGCTCATGGAAGCTTTATTTGTAACAGCCTCAATGATTGTAGTAACAACCCAAACGTCCATCAGCAAGTAAAGGCACAAACAAATGTGGTACGTCCATACAGTGGACTACTACTTGGCAATGAAAAAGGAATGGCCTTTTGATACATGCAACATAGGTGAGTCTCAGATTCATTATGCTGAGGTCAAGAAATCAGACAAAAAGAGTACATCCCGTATGATTCCATTTACATAAAATTCTGGAAAATCTGTAGGACAAAAAGATCCGTGGTTGCCTGGGGTACGAAGCAGAGGAGCAGGAAGAGATTCCAAAGAGGCAGAGAAAACTTCGAGGGAGTGATGATTTTTATGTTAATTAGCTTCATTACGATGACAGATTCACTGTCAGGTACATATGTTAATATTTTATGACTTTGTACACATAAAATATGTGCAATTTACTGTGTGTCAATTCTACATCAATAAAGCTGTTTTTAAAAAGGAGGGGAAAGAAGGTTTTCAGGAAGAGAGACAAAAATAATGAATCAGAAGTCTGTAACAACATGAGTTATGAATTCCAAATGTTCTTCCCCCACAGGTGGGTTTTTGCCACCCTCCTAACCCTGAGCTGTAGTTCACGTTCCTTCCTTGTCTTTCCTAGGCCCCCTACTACCAGTGCACTCCTTTGGAATAGTTTAGAGTTCCAGAACCTTCTAGAACCTTCCAGGCCTTTTCATGCCTCTGAGCCTACACTCTTGGGAACCTCCTGCCTGATACACCCTGTTTGCCAGCTGAGCCACCACTTCATGTCAGGATCAGCTCATCTGTGAAGTCTTTCTGACCCAAGTCCACATGGCCCCAGCAGAACTGGCCCCTCTGCCCCGGCTCCCACTGGTGCCTCATGGAGACTCTGAGCACAGCCGCTATTTGCAAGCAGGAGAGCCCGGCTACCAAGGATGCAGGATTCTGGGAAAGGCACCAAGAAGTCATAGTAAAGAATGTGAGGGGCCGGCCGAGTGGCGCGATGGTTAAGAGCTGGCTTGGGACGCCAAAAGGCTCCGGTTCGGATCCCATATATGAGGGCCAGTGACACTGCCCTCCACACAGCTAAGATGCTGAACAACAGCTCAACCTGGAGGTGGGCTGCCGTGAGTCGCCGGCGACGGCGTAGGCTGCAGTCCCTGTGGCAGTGGGTTGCCATGGGCTACCGTGTGTAGCCGGCAGCCAGCATGAGCGGCCAGCAGCCGCTGTGAGCAGCCGTCCAGAAGCCGGCGACTGATCTGCCTCGCCTGGGAAGAGCGCAATGATGGTGCCAACTTGGGCCAGTGAAGCAACGTCCTCCACAACTAGACTGAAGAACAAAAAGGACAGCAACTTATCTGTTCCCCTTCCCCCAGTTCCCCGATAAAAATCTTTAAAAAACAAACAAAGAATGTGAGACAGGAGGAGGCTAACTGGGGTTTATCTTGTAAATGAAATTAAAAATAGTGAAAAACAGCTTATCTTGTATTTCAAAGTTTTAGTTTATTAAAACTATAGACTGATTCCTCGGACCAGTCAAGACAGATGAGAGTCAATCCTTCTGGAGGTTGTGACAAAGTGTAGGACAGCAGGACGCACCATGTCAGCAACATCATTTTTTACCACGCTTGAGGAATTGTTCCCAGGGGCCTCTCAACGCAGTTTAGCTGTTCGAATCGCTCTCCTTGAAGGCTGCCACACGTCATCGCTGCAGTGGATTTGCTCTTCAACAAATGTTCTCCGATTGAACTCTACTAGACCCTCCTTTGTTCCCAGATTTGCAAGTGGCAGAAGAAATTCTTGAAAAACACTGTGGTAGGCAGAATAACGGTCCCCAAAATGACCTTAGAACCTGTAGAATATGTCACCTTCCATGGAAAGGTGACCTTGCAGATGTGATTAGGGTGAGCAATCTTCAGAGAGAGCGGTTACCCTGTATTACCCTGTGTAATCACGAGGGTCCTCATAAAACCAAGGCAGGAGGGTCACGTAGAGAGAGAAGATGTAAGAATGGAAGCAGAGGTCGGAGAGGAGAGAAGACGCTACACGCTGGCTTTGAAGATGGAGGGAGGGGCCAATAGCCAAGGAATGCAGGTGACCTCTCAAAACTGGAAAAGGCAAGGAAGTGAATTCTCCCTAGAGCTTCCAGAAGGAGCCAGCCTTGGTTCTAGCCCCACTGAGACTCATTTCATATTTCTGACCTCCAGAACTGTAAGATAATAAATTTGTGTTATTTAAGTCATTAAGGTGTCATAATTTGTTGCAATGGCCACCGGAAACCAAGAAAACCATTTTCACACTTTATCCACTTCTAGGAGATCGTGCATCTGAAAACTTCATTCAACAAATTGAATTGTATCCCACTCGAATTCGCATGTTGAAGCTCTAACTCCCAGCGTGACTGTATTTGGAGACAGAACTTTCAAGAGGTAATTAAGGCTAAA
>NW_017731687.1:1285627-1341705 GCF_001890085.2 Hipposideros armiger
TGTGTCTCTGTCTCTGTCTCTGTCTCTGTCTCTCTCTCTCTCTCTCTCTCTCTCTCTCTCTCTCTCTCTTTCTCTCTCTCTCTGCCATCTGATGACACAGCCAGAAGGCTGCCATCTGCAAGCCAGGAGACTTCTCACCAGAGCCCAGTCCTGCTGATTCTTGGTCGTGGGCTTCCAGCCTCCAGAATTGTAAGAATTGTTTAAGTCACCAGTTTATGGTGTGTTGTTATCGTGGCCTGAGCTGACTAGGACACCTCGCAGTTTTCTTTGCAATGCAGTGGATGCTGTGTACATTGCTAAAGTCCTGCTCCTGTCCCTCCCATCTCCCCACCCAGGCCCTCGTCACCCTGCTCACTGCAGCCGCACCCCAAGGTTACGGCCCCTGCATTGGGGTAGACCACATGGAATTACTGATCACTGTCGGGGGTGGGAGCCTGGTCTTGACTCTGGACAATTCCTATGGTCTTCCTACAGGATGGCCGAGGCCTCTGTTGAAACCGCTTCTTCTCTGCCTGGGGCTGCTCCCCTCACTCTGAACAGTTGTGTTGCCTTGATTATTCCTCAGTAAATCCCCTCCATGAAAATCAGTGTCTCACAGGTCATTTCCTGGGAACCCCACCTAACACAGCAAACATTTAGACTCTACTGCTTGCTGCCAGGAAAGTCGGTGGCCTTGGGAGCTGACCTGACTTGAGCAGAGAGCGATGTAGGTTTATGGCTTTAACCGAGAGAGAGCTGGACTTGAGTAGGGGGTGCTGCTTGCTGGGGATGGCATGTGAGTGATCACATCTTAAAGTCTCTTCCTGGTGTGAAGAGGTTGGCTTCCCTCTGCCATTCCACACTGGCCGGGACTTGGATAATGAGCCCATGTATAAGAGGGATCGCCTTGACCTTGTCTTTCTGTGTCTGCATACCCCCTCCAGCCCAGCCCAGCCCAGCCCAGCTGAATACCATTAAGTGATGACAATCAATGCCACTTGGAGCACAAGAATTGCCCCGATGAACCCTACCCAGATCTCTGACTCCCAAATCATGACATAGAAGAAAAGGATTGTTTTAAGCCACTAAGTTTGGCGTCATTTGTTACCAGTAGTAGATGACTGGAACCCTAATTCCCTCTCCCTTCAACAGTCACTCACTCACAGACGTGAAATCCTATTAAGCGACCAAAAAGGAATAGCAGGGGAAACGGGGATCAGAAGGGCGAGAAAAAGGTTTGAGACCCTATCAAGTGCCCCACGCCAAGTGCTCCCGCCTGTTATCTCCAGGAGTCTGATATGTGTTGGGTGAGATAGGAATGCCTCTCCCCATTCTACTGAGGGGCCCATGGAGGTCTGCAGGGGGTAAGGTGACTCGCTCAAAGTCACACCATTAGACAGTGGTATCCCAGTATTGTGCATGCATTTACATTCATTCATTCATTCATTCATTCAGCCAATGTCTCTCGAGTGTCTACTATAAGGCAGGCTCCATATGAGGTCCTGCAGAAGCACCAGCGAGAAAAAGGAGTAGAGTCAGTACAGGGACTGGGAGTGACTGGGGTAGGTGGGGGGAGGGCACAGATTTAAATAGGGTGATCGGAGTGGGCCTCTCTGAGAAGGGGAGGCTCGAACCGGTATGGAAGGGTGAGGGCTTGAGCCAGGCAGCCTGGAGCCCAAACTCTGCAGCCTGAAGGGGACAGACAGCCTTCCAGCTCCCTGATAGGACTTGAGAAACTTGTGCCCCCTCCAGCTGTGCTGGGCACCCACGGGAACCTCTGTTGGGGCAGGGCTGGCCAGGCTACGTGGCACCAGATAATAATGCCTCCTTGTCGCCCACATGGGTACACCAGCTTCGAATGTCATTCAGTGGCTCCGAGTTAATTGCTCCAGAGCACAAAAGGCCATATAATTTGGATCAAAAGGCCCTTCTCAGTGAAGTCTGAATTGCGGCACTTCACGCTGCCCCGAGGCAAGCTAAGCCAGGAGCATTATCGTGTTCTAGTCTCCCCTGTGCCACTCGCAGACGGATGAGTGTTGCTTAAGCCTCTCCCGGCCTCAGTTTCTTTGCCTATACAATGGGAGTGAAAAACTGCCCCCTGACGACCTCACGGCACTATAGGTGAGGATCAAATCAGGAAGGTGGTGTCAGAATAATTCCATAAATACATCCGAATCCTAAGGGCAAGTTACAATGGACAACTCACTGTTCTTAGAGCTCACCCTACGGATCTATCATCCATCCATCCATCCATCCATCCATCCATCCATCATCCATCCATTTATCCATCCATCTGTCCATCTGTCCAACCGTCCATCCACCGGTCCATCCGTCCACCCACCCATCCATCCACCCACCCGTCCGTCCATCCATCCATCCATCCATCCACCCACCCGTCCGACCATCCATCCATCCATCCATCCATCCACTCAGCAATTTCCTGTGTGTCCAGTTTGTGCGAGGCATGGATTCTGGGATTGCAGAAGTCACTAGGACAGAGTCGCTGGTCTCTAAGAGCTGATTCTCTGAAGAGGAGACAGGCAAGGAAAGAGAAGAAGATAAGTAGACAGCCACAGGGGAGGGCAGCTGGGGCTGGGCTTTTAAGCTTGAATAGGACTGCTCCTTGAAGAAGCATGGAAGGACATCCAAGCAGAGGACAGTGCATGTGCAGAGAGGCACTGCAAGTCCACGTGCTGGGCATAAGCAGGTGGGGGTCGCCCAGTGGGCGGGGAAGAGCGGATGGGCAATGAGGCTGCGGGGGGTGGGCAGCATCTGGATTAACGGGGCCTCTGCGGGCTGGCAGGAGAGCCTGGACTCAGGCCTTTGGCAACTGGGAGCCATGGAAAGATTTTGAGCAGGGGAGAGACAGAACAAGCTTTCCTGGGGAGAAAGGGGTCCCTAGTAGCAGTATGGAGGGGGAAATGGTGAAGGGCTGGAGCAAAATGATCAGTGGGGGGCAGTTGCAATGGTTTAGACAAAGCGTCATCCATCCAATCTACAAAGTCATTGGACGCCTACTATAAACCCCCTCACTGGGTAGGCACCGAGGGTACACAAGACAGCGCTTACATTGTGGTGGGAGAATTCGATAAACGTAAGTCTGTAAGGACATGTGGGGTGCCGACAAGAGCCACAGAGAAAACCACAGCAGATGTGGATGGGTTCATGGGATTGGCTGGCCCCCAGCATGCCTGATCACCTCTTCCTGCTTCCTCAACTGCAGGGGCTGGGAGGCTAAAAACTACATTTCCCAGACTTCCTTGCAGCTAGAGATCTGAGACCAGTTGGGCTCCACCTTGTAAATGCAGTTGTTGGAGCAGAGGAGAGCAGAAGTGAGGCAGGGCCCCTTTTTGTACTGCTTTGGGCTACTTTTTTGGCAGCTTGCATATACCAAAAAATGTATACACATTTTAAGAGGTGTTATCTATGCTCAAGCAGTAGTTCGCTGTCATCAGAAGTGTCTGGACGCTGATGGGAACCGCTTTGATCACCTCTTGTAATGGCAGAAGTCAAACATGACTTGTATGCATCTTTTGTGATTGGTATATATTGAGTATGACAATACAGTTTTTTCCTTTCTTCAAATGTGTATGTGTGTGTTTGGCACCCTCTGTGCTTCTGCAGTGAGCAGTGTAACAGTGAGGCTGGGCAGGGACAAAGGGCAGGGCCCATTTCCTTCCTCTGTGTCCCGCTGTGTCCCAAGTTTTGGCAGCTGAACCACCGACCCATCAGTATCCCCAGCTGTGGGTCTCTAGGGGCTGTATCTGAGTTACCTGAGTCCCCGTGAACTAGTGTGGAGGGTCCCATTCCTCTCCTCCAGCAAAAAGAATGCCAGGAGCCATGTGGCCCGAGCTGAGGTGACAGATCTGTTACCCAGAGCTGAGGGCACTGAGGGAAGGAAAGGCTGGGGCCAGGCCAGTGGAGGGACCACGTGGCCAGCACTGTCATCCACGCTACACACTTTTCCTGTGCACGGGAGGCCCAGGTGTCTGGAGGGCTGGTGATGGGCTGATGCTGGTGTGGGCACACAGCAAGTGTTTGCTGATGGTGAGTGGCGACCCCATCTCCCTGGGAGCCAGAGAACCTCCGTTCAAGTCCCAGCTCCCCCGCTTTCTAGCAATGGGGCCTTGTGTGAGTTTCTTAAACTTCTGTGCCTTGGTTTTCTCATCTCCAAAACGGGGACAGCTACACTTAGTGTTCGTCACAGGTCTGGTTCCCTGGGAAACAGACTCTGCTCACGTGCAGGAGATATTAATGGAAAGGGAGAAGGAGTTAGGAAATCAGGACCCGGCAGCATTGCAGATGTAACATGGGCTCAGGAGGGTGGCCCTTCAGACAGAGGCCTGGTGAGGAATTTCGGAGAGGGTCTCAGCTACCAATCCTCCCCATAACTGGGAAATGAATGCCCCAACTCACCACCCTCTGCAGGCTTGCTGGGGAAATTAGCTGTTGCTAATTCTCTGTCCTGGTGACTCCAGGAGCCACACCTCTTCTGGTGTGAAAAGTTTTTATACTTGTAGGGAAGCTGTGTTAAAAGCAGATGCCCAAGTCCAGGCTGACCCAGCCAATAGGTGAGGGCAGCCGCCTTGGACAAACACAACCTTGTTCCCAGATTCCAGAAAGCGCCTCAGCTGTGAGCAGACAGACCTTTGGAGTGAACTCAGGGGCAAGGCCAAAGAGAGAGCTGGTGGCTGGGGCTGCCTCGGATGCGTCCATGTTTCCCAAATAAATAAACTGTGCACCATGCAATTCCCCACTTAAACCCGATTTACCCACGGAACATCAACGACAGCTTAGCGTTTCTTGGCAGCCAATGGTTGCCAGAATTTCACACAGGTTAAAAATAAAAACGCAAAGCACTATGATAATCCCCTCTGTTCTCAATGCACTTCCCAGGTTGCAAAGCATTTTTCCAGTCATGTTGCACCACGGATCCCCGCAAGGGTCTTTGGAGGCTGGTGGTTTTACTCCTAACGATGGATGAGGAACCTGTGGCAAGATGGCCAGCATTAGCCAGGTCCCTGGGCTCCGTGTGGAGCTGCTTCGGCCCTGCCAGTGGTCTGTGTTACGGAGGCATGAGGCGCTGGATTAGATGCTCTTGTTACTGCATTAGGGGACATTGGGAAAACATTAAACCTCCAATCAGCTAAAAGCCAAAGCTCACTGACCCAAATAGGGTTGGAATTGGTGTCTTCCTCATTTGCGCCTACACCTCGGGGACGTTTTTCAGTCTATTCTTACTTGGTGTTGGTATCGATCAGGACCCAACAGGAAAGGGATGGTATTGTTCAGGTGTGGTGATTTGAGGAAACTTAATAAGGAGACTCTTTACAGGGGTGGGGCAGCGTGTACACGAGGATCTGTCGGCAGCTTGTCCTCGGCTCCAGCCGTGTTTGGGGGCCAAACTCCAAGAACCAAGCTTCACCGATGAATTCCAGAAGAGAGAGAGAAAGGGGCCTGTGAACGCCCATGGAGGAGGCTGAGTTCCTCTTTACAGACCAGAGACTCTGCTGCCTAACAGGCCAGACCAAGGTCGCAGGTTGCTGAACAGCTGGGCTCAGGCAAAGGGGTGTTGAACAAATTTTGACTTGCCAAAATTCAGGTCTCCATAAATGGTGCTTCAAAGAAAGGCCTCTCCCTCAGGTGGGCCCCAGCAGACAACGGGATCTGGGGTCTGTGGCCATCACTGCCACGCGTTCACAGAACTATGGACCGTGGTGGCTGGAGGCCCCCGGTCTGACCATGAATCCTGCAGAGCTGTCAGCCCTCGTCTCGCCATCTGCTCCACTGCTTGCCAGCTGTGTAGCGGTGGGCCTGTTACTTAACCTTTCTGAGCCCCAGGTTCCTAATCCATAGCAGTGGACTCAGTGCCTGTGGTTGATAATCTAGAGTGAAAGTGAAGTATTCTTAAAGTGTGCTCATAAATAAGCCTCAGAGAAAGAAATGTCGTGATGGGACATGCTGGGGTGATGCCCTGGGGGAGCTCAGCCGTGCGTAGTCACAACAAAATAATTCCTGTTTCCTCTTCCAGGAAGTCCTCCCTGGCTGATGCTACCCTCCAGATGGCAAGGCATTTCCTTCGGGCTCCCACACCCTTCCCCCACCCTATGCTTCTATCATAGCATTTATCAGTCCACATCTTCAGGGTCCCTTTGTCTGCTTTTCCGCAAGCCCATGAGCTCCTTGAGGGCAGGGCCTTGTCTTTTTCCCCTAGAGCCCCAGAGCCAGCACATTTCCTGGCAGTTAGGAGGCCAGTCCCTCAGCAAATAGTTGCTGAATGAACAAATGAATAACGAATGAGTGAATCTGATCCTTCAGCAATGCTGAGAGACAGATGGAATAGACACTATTACCCTATCTTACAGAAAGGAAAACGGAGGCTCTAGGAAGTGAAACGACTCACCCAAGGACTCATAGAGACCAATCAGTAGTTGACTTGGGGTGAGAAAGTTTCAAGGACTTTTACAGGATGATAAATCCTGGTGTTGTCTTGTTTCTAACTGACTCCAAGAGCACTTCTCTGTGACCTCCGAGGACTCCTCCCGGCCTGAGAAAAGCTCAAGGAGGCCCAGGGGCCTGCAGTGGGGCCAGGGGAGCAAGAAAGGGCTATTTCTCAGAAAATAATGGTTTGCAAATCCCTGTTCACCTTATTTAATGCTCCAAATTTTCTGAGAAGCCTAATTGAACATTCCTTCGTGGAACCCTCTGGGTGGAACAATTAACCGGCCTCTTAGCAGCGAGCAGCTCCCTGGGCAGGCCCCAGATTTATGTCTCGTGGGGAGGCAGCCTATTAGCTGTGGCCATAAATCTCAAGGCCCTGGCTGGCAAGGTGGATTTTAATAAAATCATAGGGGACGGAGCCAGGCTGGGGCAGCAGATTTCCGGGGGGAGAGCCAACATTTGCCCGTAATTAATCTGGACGCCTTTGAGCTCAGGGGAAATGCCCAGGATTTTAATGAAAATTCAGGAGCTGGAAGCAGTGACCAGTTGGCAACCACACCAGTCTCCCCTCTGGGATGGGGATGCAAGAAAGGAGGGGAGCCCAGGACACCCCTGCCCAGGGGTCTCGAAGCCGGGTGGTATTCAGTGCACACTGGTAGAGCCGTGCTGGTTCTTTAGCTGTGAAAACACTTTCATACTAACTGGTAACTTGCTGCCCCAAGCCCCTAAGGGCCTCTTACTTCCCAGAGACTCTTGACCAGGAATCCCCGGGCTTCCCTATAACGCAGAAACAGGAGAGCAAACGCCAGGCCCACCAAGGGGCTTCCTGACCCTAACACAGGGCTTAGCTCCTCTCCATCAGGGCTCAGAGCTCACTTGGAACTCGGCTGACCCATTAGCCAGACCTCCCCTTGTTAGAGTGCCCCAGAGGCCCACCCCTCCTCTTTCCATCTCTCGTCCTCTCTCCTCCCTGCATTCTCGGGCACACTGTGTCTGCAGTGCACACCGCTCTCTTGAGGCCCAGACTCATATACCCATCTGCTCTCTACTATGTCCAAACTCAATCAGTTTCTCCCCACCCCCTCCTCCCTTGCCTCTCCAGCATCATCTTAACAAACAGACTACCTTCAATCTACTTGCACAGTCCCCAAATCTCAGTAGTGTGCTTGGTCCCTCCCTCCAATTCCTCATCTCTCAGTCAGTCTTGCCAGATCTTCCTCCAAAGCTCATGTCACAGACTTCACCAGTTCTGCCCTTGTCCAAGCCCCGTCTTAGTCAGCTCAGGCTGCCACAACAAAAGGCTGTAGACTGGCAGGCTTAAACAACAGATATACATATATTTTTCATGGTTCTGGAGGTTGGGAAACCCAAGATAAAGGTGCCTGTTGCTTTGGTTCCTGATGTGAGCCCTTCCTGGCCTGCAGATGGCCACCTTCTCACTACTAGAAAGAGCTCTCTGGTGTGTCTTCTTCTTATAAGGACATTAATCCCGTCATGGGGGGCTGTCCCCATGCCCTCACCCAAACCTCATTACCTCCCAAAGGCCCCACTTCCTAATGCCATCACATTGGGGCTTAGGGTTTCAACATATGGATCTGGAGGGACACGAACACTCAGCCCGTAGCACCAGCATCGGGTCCTGCCTGGACAGCTGCAGTCAACTCCTACTTTGTCTTCTTGCTTCCATTCTTGTCTGCCTCTCTCCTCCACACGGCCACCTAAGAGAGCTTTTGAAAATAAAAATAGGGTCATGTAACTCCTCTGTCAGGGACGGCGAAGAATCTGGGATTTAAACCTACTTGCCAGCTGACAACTTAACCTGTCAGTTTCATGGATGCTGGCAGAAGACACGACACTCTTGGGTCAGAGACCAAGAATAGCATGCTACTGCCAGCAGTAGCAGGAGCCAGGGTATCATCACCTTCCTGAATTCCCCAGTTTCCACAGGGTAATGCAACTGCATCAAGAAATTTCAGCACAGATTGTGGGCTGCATTACAGGAAAGGAACCCCAGGCTTAGGGAACCTGAATCTTTTATAGCAAGCTGCAAGCAAACCTGCCCAATCTTTGTCCAGGAGGGACAAAGATGATCTTCATCACTATGCAAACATCTTTGAAAAGGTAACCTGAAACAAAGGCAATCAGAACTTGTAAGGCATGCAGAAATGTGATAGACCTGTAGAGAATCACCTCTGTATTAGTTATCTACTGCTGTGTAATAATATTACTACAAACTTAGTGGCTTAAAACAACATATATTTATTATCTCAGTATCTCAGACTTCCAAGTCTGGAAATGGTTTAACTGGGTCCTCTGCTGGGCTAGGTTGTCATCTGGAGGCTTGGCCAGGAAAAGATCTGCTTACAAGATTACCTGGTTGTTGGCAGAATTCTGTTCCTTATGGTAGCAGAATGGAGGGTTCTGTCAGCTGGATGCTGTCCTGTCTCCTACAGGTCCTTTGCAGTTCCTTGCCCAAAACTTCCCCCAGATAGCTTCCCCCAGATAGATGGGTGCCTCCTCGAAGCCAGGAGGAGGGAGTCGCTTAGCAAGCGGCTGTTCCAGTCTTATGTAACCTAACCATGTGCACATGATCATGTACATCCTATCAGCCTTGCTGTATTCTACTGGTCAGAGGCAGGTCATAGGTTCTTCCTACACTCAGGAGGAGGGATTAGACAAGAGTGGGACTATCAGGACGTGGGGCTCACGGGGACCATCTGAGCAGCCTGCTGCCATAGTCTCCCAACATCCCCTGCTTAAAATCCAACTGATTTAAGAGGGTGAATTTTATGTTACGTGGGTTATATCTCAATTTAAAAAAACACCCATGTCTTCTCATGACGCTGAGGATTAACCCAACCTCTCTACCTGGGTTTGTCAGGCTCTACAGGTTCTGGCTCCTGCCTGTACCCCCGACCGCCCCCCCTAAGGCTCTCTTCCTCACCCACTTCAGCCATTTGGCCTTCTGTGTCCCAAACAAGCCTGTCCTTCCTGCCTCCAGGCCTTAACACTTGCTGTTCCTTCTGCCTGTTAACACTGTTCTCCCTCCTTCCCACAGCTAACGCCCTCACCATCTTCACCAGTTGTTCCTTAGCCCAAGACACCATTGGCCCCTGCCTGGTGCAACCTCCTTCTTTATCTCCTTGCTTTCATTCTTGCCTCCCCATCTCCTCACAACTGCTCAAGGGAGCTCAAATGTCACTCCCCACCAAGGCCTCCCCGACCACCCTAAGTTATAGTAACGGCAGCCAGCCAGCACTTCCTGGGGGCATGGCACTCTCCCAACTGCTTCACACGCTCCTTGCTTAATCCTCCAGACAAGTCTATGACAGAATGTGTAGCTGTTGTCCCATTTTCCAAATGAGGAAACTGAGGCACAGAGAGATGAAATAATTTGCTCGAGGCCACACAGGCTCTCCAAAGGCCACGCTTCTCTCTAAGCAGACCTTCCCAGTCCGGCCTCCTCCCTGTCCTGGTTCCCATCACATCACCCGAGTGTCTCCTGCCTGCTGTCTACCACTGTCTAAACATATCTTCTCCAAGGGCCTGTTTGATGTCTGCCTCCCAGAACCTGCAGTCTCCTGGGACTGGGACCCTGGCTCTCGTCACCAGCTCCTGGCATACAGTAGGTGCTCCACCATGAT
This sequence comes from Hipposideros armiger, assembly GCF_001890085.2. Lineage (NCBI taxonomy): Eukaryota > Metazoa > Chordata > Mammalia > Chiroptera > Hipposideridae > Hipposideros > Hipposideros armiger. Next base: position 1,295,692 of record NW_017731687.1, read on the forward strand.
GTGTTAACCTCGCCTACCTCATCTGTGTCTCCTACAGCTCCTCACAGTCCCCTGCACACACCAGATGCTCGTGGAGCAGTGGGTGCAAAGTGGTGGAGCATGAAGGGGGCCTAGGTTTAAATCCAGCGCTGCCACATGAGAACTGTATAAACTCAAGGGAGTGACTTGGCCTCCACAGGCTTCCATTTTCTTTCTGAGGAATGTGTATGGAAAGTATAATTATATGCGATGCTGTTACGACAGGGCTTAGCAGAGTGAATGGCACATAGTAAGTGCTCAGCCGCATGAGTCCTCCCAGCGCCCTATTAAACACGCCACCCACCTGTTGTTCCCCTCCAGCCCACCCACATCCCCTCAGCCTCGGTCCTTCTGCGAGGACACCATGGCTCTGCACCCTCCACTCTACCTGCAGGGCGTTTTCTTTCCTCTGAAGGAACGGCCATGGTGGTGGCCACCGGGCCTTTCAGACCAGGACCTCTGCCTTCTGTGCCCTCCGCACTCTCCAACCAATGAAAGCCTTCTACCCTCAGGTATCACCTCTGCTAGGAAAGTCTACACGGCCACCCCACAGGTGAATCCAGTCACCCCTCAGGTGTTTCTGGTCACCCCATGGGCAGATCCAACCACCTCCACAGGGGTACCCAGCCACCCCCACAGGTGGTTCAGACCATCCTCTCATTTGCTCCCCACCAACCTGTGCGCCCATTTGTCTGTGTAAGTGTCTGTCTGGCCCATGTCTGCCTGACCGCTGTGTCTCTGGGACTCAGCACAGGCTAGCCATACCCGCAGGCCTTGGTGGCCTTTCAAAGATCGGAGGGACAGAGAGACAAGCCCCAGGAGTGGGCACTCCTTTGATACACCCCTGAATCAGATAGTTTCAAAGAAAAGTCATGACGCGTCCCCTGCTCCCCAGGCTGCCTCTCCGATGGCACCTCTTCAAACCCAGTGGAAACCCACCGCCCCATCAGCAGTGAAGAACCAAGCCTCCACCCAGCTGCCGGCACTGCGGGAGAGTAAAGGAGCATAATTATATCTTAATAATTGTTTTGCAGCATAGGATTTATAATTACTAAATGTGTGATAACTGCTCCTTAAATGCCCATGCTCTTTAAAAAACCTAATTTATAATTTAAAAAGCTGACACTTCTCCGAGCGCTTTATTTTATCTTGTCGGGAGTAATGGAAGAGTAAGTTATTGAAAACCTTTATTTTTCATTAGCCTTAAATTCAACGACAATTAATGTGCCCAATTTGATTATAAACTGCACAAATTAAACAATAAAGAGCTGTCTAATGAGAAATTAATTATGAGGAAGGGAAGGGGAGCCGGGCTGGATAAAAGCAATAACTTACAGCCCGTGGCAGGATGTGTCAGGTTTTAAAGGAGATGAAGAGCCCTCTCCTCAATGTGTGTCTTTGCTGATAGGACCCATCACAGATCAGTTGATCCAGAAACCATAACAGGCTAGTAATTGAAACTGCCAAAATCAATAGTGCTGACAGCCTTAATTAAATTAAATATGGCTGTGATGGGCTCCCAGCGCCCGGCGGCAGCGGGCCACTTGACCCTCCGGCTGAGCACGCCTGATGGAGTGCAGCCGTGGCGTGATGGATCTGACCCCAGGGGACAGTTGGGGACTGGGCTCCTGCAGAAGGAGGCTCTGAGAGGGATGGGGCCGCCAGCCCCCTCCACCCCCTGCTGCCCGGTGGGGCCCAGCGGCTGAGGAGGGCTGGGGGCCAGGATACCGCCCCCCTGAAGTGCCAGCTCTGTTCTGTCAGACATTGGGAGGTCTGTGTCCTGTGGCATCTAACTTGGGGGCGCAGAGAAGTCTCCCGAGTTCGAGGAGGAGGTGGGAGCAGAAGAGGAAAATTAAAAGCATTGGTGAATCTTTTGAACCAAGCGTTGTATTGACCACCCCTTCTGTGAGAAACATTTTATTGGTTTCTCACCATGGCCCAACAGAAAAAAATAGCCAGGCAGGCCTGGGTTCAAATCTCAGGGCAGCCATTTAGGACTTGAGGGACCTTGAACAAGTTACTTAACCTTGCCAAGCCTCACTTGCCTCTTACATAAAATGGGTGCATGTGATCAGAGAGCTGTCAGAGGTGGAATGCATGAAATGTGCAGATGCAGAGCCCAGCCAACGGGCGTGCAGCTGCTGCGCTCACTGGCAGAGGTTGCCATCCTGCTTTGCAACAAACGAGCAAAAACCCAGAAACATAAGTTGTTCCGATCACACAGGCTCAGGAGCAGAACCTCAGAACCCGGACCCAGGGTCCTTTCTTCATCACCGTGGTGCCACCCAAGAACTAAACATGTTTCGTGTTTGGCAGGTGCATTTATGCACATCTCTCTCCTGACTTGTGAGGAAAGTATGGGGCTTGTCACCTCCATTTTGCAGAGGAGAAAACTGAGGTTCAGAGTGGTTAGGGAACTTGCCCCAGATTACACAGTTAACGAGTACCAGAGTGAGGCTAGAAACTTGCCACCCTGTAGATCAAAACCAAGGATGGAGGGAGGGACCCTGGCGGGAGGCCCTGGTGATGATCTAGCACTGCCGAGCTCCTAGAATCTAGAACCTTCCCACTGATAAAGTCGAAGAAGAAGAAATATAAACCAACAACAACTCACTTTGTCTTGGTGGCTGCTCTAATAATTCCTTTTTCCAAAAAACACCATGAAGTTAATGATAATAAAAAAAAAACCCCGCTGAGCTCTGGGACACACACTCCCCATCCTGTCCCTGCTGAGGATTCAGGGTTAATGCGTTCAGTTCCTTGGCCTCCCTGCAGCAAGGCCCCTGAGCACAGGTGAGCAGCAAGAAGTCTGGCTTTTTCATCGAAAGCCTTAGCTGGATTCCAATCCTGACTCCATCGTGTGCCAGCTGTGTGACCTTGGGCATGTGACTAACCCTCTCTGCTTTCGTTCTCCACATCTGCCCGTGGGGACAGAGTGGATCGCTGCCTTCCACTCAGAACTGATGTGTTGCTGAGGCAGCGATGCCCAAGGAAGCGCTCTGAGAACCAGGCAGCCTGCTGCAAGAAGGAGCCCTGCGCTTGTGGTTCCCTGGCTCTCCACCTGCCTTAGCCGTCGTGGACTGAAGGGGGGGGCGGGGAGGGAATGTATGTGATCACTTTCTGAAATATTGTTCTTTCCTTACCAAAAAAAAAAAAATCAATGACTACCAAAAAAAAAAAATCCTGGTCTCATAAACATTGATTTTCACCACAGGAAGCTGAACAAATAAATATCTTCACAGTTTGCTCGGCTGTCGGATGGCTTGAGCTGACTTCTTAAACGACATGAAATAGGCGGCTCGGGTAACCCAATGTTTATGTCAGCGCTAACAAACTGTCCCTTCATTACAGGCCTGCCGGAGATCAGAGGCCCAGATTATTGAAGGAGACGCCTTTGAGATGCCCAGTGGTTGCCGTGACAACACCTACCCCAGCGGGGAGGTGGGGAGGGAGAGCAGCTGACTGTTGGACAGGGACAGGCTCCAGGCTCTCCAGGCCAGAGTGTGGACAGTCCACCCCAGGCTGCTTGGCAGAGGGCTCTCTGCACAGTGAGCACCTCGGCTGGCTGGCCCCCACTGCCCCCCAAGCACAGAGGCCTTGGCGAAGGCGAAACCTGGGAGAAAACCAGGAAGCCAGCAGGCCATGCAGTTCAATGACAGTTTTCTTAAAGCTGATGAAAGAGTAACGTGGGTAAAATGTCCCAACAATGTTGTCCATGGCTCCCACGTGGTACCGAGAACTCAGGCTTTGCATCACAGCCACCTGTCCAGCTGTGTGACCTTGAGCAAAGTCACTCAACCTCTCTGAGCCTCAGGCCTAACAGCTTCTACTCCCTAGGTTTGCTGTGAAGGTTGCAGGCACTCCTGTCCCAAGTGCCACACGGAGGTCAAGTGTGTGGGCTCTGGAGCCCACACCATTGGGTTCAGACTCCAGCTCTGCCACTCTCTCGCTGCACGGCCTTGGGCAAGTCACCATCTTCCTGAGCCTCAGTTTCCTCATCTGAAAAAAAACGGAGATAACCACACCCGACTCAAATGAATCGATATATATAAAGCACCGACGTAGTTAATCACTATTCACTATGACTCAACATCAGAACCACCAGATAAGGGGGGGTCCTGGTGTCCTCTGTCTGCACACAAGAGGAATCTAAGGTTCCCAAAGGGCGGGTGTCTCCTCGAGATCCTGTCTCCCAGTTGGAATATACGTGCCAGCTCGTCTGTGTGCAAAGCTGGGGCTCGCTCCACTGCGAACCATGGTGCCTGCTATAGGGAGCAATACATCACACGCACGCAGGCACATGCATGCCGCCATATATCATGAGCTGCTGGTGAGATGATGGGTCCACTGGGAAAAAACTACAACACGGAAAAAAACCCTCACTGAATCAGAGCCTGTCACCGGAGTCCTGCACTTGCCGCCTTAGGCTGTGTGCCTACTTCTCCAGGGCTCCGGATGGTGGAGGATGAGCAATTTGCTCTCCTGGTCCGGAGCTGTGTGAACTGCAGTAAGGAAACGCAGAGGGCAGATGAGTTTGATCGGGCAGAGGGGTCTTCACTGAACTTGGCTTACAGAATTCATCCCAAAACCCCTCAGCTAACTAACTCATTCATTCATTCAGCATGTTGTTACTGGGCTCCTACTCTCTGTGGCATTGTGCCAGCCCTGGGGGTCCTGGTGAATAAAACATGGTTCCCTCCCTTGGGGAAGACCGACTACCAGGTGGGAAAAGGAGTCTGCAATCCAAACCACAATGAGCTATCACCTCATAGCCCTTAGAATGGCCACTATCAAAACCAAAACAAAACAAACAGAAAATAACAAGTGTTGACGAGGATGTGGAGAAGCAGAACCCTTGTACATCACATAGGAATGCAAAATGATGTAGGGGCTGTGGAAAGGAGTATGGTGGGTCCTCAAAAAAATTAAGCACAGTGTTACCACATGGGTCCAGCAATTCCACTTCTGGGTATCTACCCAAAGGATGGAAAGTAAGGACTCAAACAGATATACGTATACATATGTTCACAGCTTACTCAACCAGCCAAAAGGTGGAAGCAACCTAACGTTCATCAGCAGATGAATGGATAAACACAATGTGGTCCATCCATCTATGGGGCTATTATTCAGCCCTAAAAAGCAGATTTGGACACATGCTACACCATGAATAAAAGACATTATGTTAAAGTTATTAAATTATGTTAAAAATTTCACAAAAGACAACAAACACTGTATGATTCCACCTAGGTAAAGTCCCTGGAGTTGTCAACTTCAGAGAAACAGGAGGTAGAATGGTGGTGGGTGCAGGGGCCGGGGGGAGGGGAGATGGGAAGTCTGTGTTTAACGGGTGCAGAGGTTCAGTCTGAGAAGATGACAAAGTTCTGGGGATGGATGGTGGTCATGGCTGCATGGCGAGGTGAGTATACTTAATGCCACTGAACTGGACACTGAAAAATGGTTCAAGTGGCCCTGCAATACCTTGATCTTGGACTTCTGGCCCCAGAACTGTGAGAGAATACATTTCTGTTGTTTAAAGCTCCCCAGGCAATGGCTATTTGTTACGGCAGCCCCAGGAAGCGAATACATAGTTCAGTAGCAGCTCCCTGCCCACCCCATCACAGCACCAGCCCCCCTAAACTATCCTCTTTCAATGCTCAGCAAAGATGCCCTCCCCCCTCTGGGAAGCCTCCTCTGGGCCCCCATCCCTGAGGGCTTCCTGTGACTTCCACAGTGACCACACCCTGCTGTCATTGCCTGGGACCCACCTGCCACCCCAGGCTACAAGAGTTTCCAGGGTGGGGGATCCTTGGCTCCCAGCCTGGCACATCGTAGGGGCCCCATAGATGAGTGTCTCCCCTCCCTTCATGGCCCAGAGTCTGGAGGGCAGATGTCAGCACAGCACCTTTCTAGGGCCTGGACTCAGCTTGGAGGCCAACACAGTGTTTATTTCTGGCATCTCCGACCTCGAGGTGTAAACACATACCTGGCGGAGACACAGCCCTTCCTATCTTGGACTTCAAAATAAACTCATCGCAGTAATTGATAGTCTCCACACATCACAGGCGCTTATTAAGCCTGGCAGGACCTCTGAAGGGCAGGGAAGTTCGCCCAAGGGCGTGGAGAAGAGGTTCCTGACTTCTTGGGCAGAGTTCTCTCACCCCCACCCCGTAATGAGGAATGGGCTCCTCCTCCTCGCCTCCCCCTCCCCCCTCTTTCCCCCTCCGTTTCCTCCTTTCTCCTTCCTCCTCCAGCCATTCCTGGCTTTGAAGGGACCTCCGTGGTCCACAGTCACCCCCACCATGATCTTGTCAAATCTTCTCAACACTCTCCGTTCCCTCCCCACCCACATCCAGCCAACCACCGAGCTTTTCCAGTTCTACCTTCTCCTTTATCTTCTGGAGAGCCTCCTCCGGACAGCCCCCTCCCCCACAGCCCCCTCCCATTTCTCTGAATCTATCCTCTTCCCTGAGCCACCGTGGAAACCTGCCTAGGTGCCTCCCCCTGCAGGAACCCTTCAGTGGCTCCCTATTGCCTCCAGGGTAAAGATCTAATTGCTCAGCCCCGCCTACAAAGCTCTTGGGAGGTAACTCCTGCCCCTGTCTACCCTCTAAGCCATCTCCCGGTGCCGCCTGCAGGTTCTATGTCACACGCAGGCCCACACACGGTGCAGGTCAAACCCCAGGTCCCTCCTGCGTTTTCCCAGTCTGGTCCATTAGCTTGCTCCTCGCCCTTGCAGGCCTGTGTCAGGTGTTCTCTATCTCTCCCCACCCCCGCTTATTGCTAACCCCCTCCCCTCTGAGATCAGAATCCTGGATCCCACCTGCGGCTTCCCCAGCTCCCTTTGTGAAAATAGGATGATGGATCTAGAACTTACGAAGTGAGGGCTGATGTGGGCCAGCCCCCAACCTGGCGGGCAAACCCCTTCCCACCGGAAGGATCAGTGGGAAGGAAGGAAGACAGTTGCTTCCTGGCAGGTGAGTGGGTGCCCAAGTTATTGTGAAAATGGGAAGCAGTGGACCCCAAGAGCCTGGCCTGTCCCTGGCTCATTGCGGACCATTCCCCCTCCTGAAGGGTGAAAAGAAAATGTCTGATTTATCTTTGCATCCCCCAAAGCTAGTCTGAATCTGGAACAAGACGTGTCAATCAACGGTAACTGAATAAACCAGGGAAATAATCAGTACCGGAAAAGACAAACAGAAGGTGAAAGAGAAAGCAGGGAGGCCTGGAGGCAGGACAAACAAGGAGGAAACACACGCTCGGTTATCCCAAGGGACCCACTGTGGTACCCATTTCATAGATGAGGCGACTGAGGCCCAGAGAAGCCCAAGTGGATTGCCCCCAAATTACCGTTTGCATCGACAACACAAACCACATCTGTCTTATTCTTTCGACAATTTGTGGTCGTTTTTCGTGAACCTGGGTCCAGCTGGCATCTCCTCCCAATCCTATGCAATTGAGTTTTCCAACGCTACTTCTAATTTGCAAATACAAGGTTCCCCCCACCCTTTATAAAAGTAGTGTTTGCTCATTTTAAAGAATTAGGAAACTAAAGAAGAATATTCACAGCAACAAGTAGAATTTCCATGAATCCCATCCCCCCCAGGACAGCCTCTGTTAATATTGTTATGGTTTCCAGTCTTTTCTCTGGGTTTATATTTGTTACATAAGTGGCTAGCAGTAAGTTTCTAATGCCACTTTAAATCCTATACCTTAAGCATTTCTCCACATCATTAGGAACTCTTCATAAGCACAGCTTAACATTTTTGTTAAGTGCCTACTAGGTGTCAGGTACCTCTAGATGAGGGTTTACATTCATAATGTACTGAGTAGGTTCACCATTCTTTGTTCAGCATTTCTCCTATGGTTAGGCATTTACATGGCTTTGGCTTTTCATTATTACGATAATTTTGTAATGAACTTCCATAAGCATACATTTCTATTCACATTGAATAAGCAACTAGATTTTTTTTTTAATTGGGGAATTGGGGTAAGGAGAACAGACAAGTTGCTGTCCTTTTGTTCTTCAGTCTAGTTGTGGAGGACGTTGCTTCACTGGCCCAAGTTGGCACCATCATTGCGCTCTTCTCGGGCGAGGCACATCAGTCGCCGGCTTCTGGACGGCCGCTCATTGCGGCTGCTGGCCGCTCACGCTGGCTGCTGGCTACATATGGTAGCCCATGGCAACCCACTGCCACAGGGGCTGCAGCCTACGCCGTCGCCGGCGACTCACGGCAGCCCAGCTCCAGGTTGAGCTGTTGTTCAGCATCTTAGCTGTGGAGGGCAGTGTCACTGGCCCTCATATGTGGGATCCGAACCGGGGCCCTCTGGCGTCCCAAGCCAGTTCTTAACCAACGCGCCACTCTGCTGGCCCCAGCAATTAGATTTTAAAAGTTAACTATTACAATGGGCTGATTTGTGACCACCACCCCCTCACCCTCCAGTGTGAATGTATCTGGAGACAGGGTCTTTAGAAGACAATTAAGGTTAAATGAGATCATAAGGTGTGGTTCTAGTCCAATAGGATTGGTGGCCTTATAAGAAGAGGAGAGAAATCTCCCTCTGTGTAGAACACACCAAGGACAGGCTGTGAGAAGGCAGCCGTCTGCAAGCCAGGAAGAGGCCTCATCGGGACGGGAACATTCTGGTGCCCTGAGCTCAGGCCTCCTGCCTCCAGCACTGAGGGCAAGTACGTTTCCGTTCACTAAGAGCCCGTCTGTGGCTCCGTGTCACGGTGGCCCAAGTTGGCGGACACAATATCATGTGTATGATCTTGGCTGTGGTGAAGGTTTCATGGAACTTGATGACACATGCACTTGAAGCATGTATATTTATTGTATTCAATTCTTTCTCGATAAAATTGCTTTTCTTTTAAATAAATATCAATGATTAGATTGAACTGCACCACAGTGGATCTCCTTAAGCCCACGTATTTCCGAGATGCCTGCGGGTTTCCCACAAGACCCTCCTCACCCGCATCGATGCCACTTACAGGTGAGTCACTCATTACATCACAGCATGAAAGGCCCAGGTAGCTCCCCAGAGGGTCCATTGCTCCCTGGCTGGGTGCACTTGGGCAAGCCCTGTCCCTCTCTGGGCCTCAGTTTCCTCATCTGTAAAGGGCAGGTAGTGACGCATTCCTCTTGGGTCCATGTGAGCTGAGACCCACTAGCCACTTTGGCAGAGCTTAGTGCATGAGAAGCGCTTCAAATTGTGGGGGTTTTTTTTCGTATTGTTGCCACAAGAAAATCCTAGCGTTCCTGTGAGAAGCCAAATTAAACGCAGGCAGGCCAGGCCTTTCCGCCTTCCCAGAACTGGTGATAGATCAGTGTCCTCGGTGAAAACTTAGGCTAGGTTTCTCAAAGAAGACCATTGCATCAGATTACCCAGGAAGTTTGTTTAAAATGCAGATTTCTGGCTCTGGGCCAGACCTGCTGAACTAGACTCTCTAGTCTCGGGCCCTGGAGAGATTCTGAGACCTGCCTCCCTCGGTACACCAGTCACGTTAATGAGAATATCATCATCTCCTGTCTGTGATCACCTGCCCAGCTCCAGCACAGCGCTGAGAAAACAGGGAGGGTCATCTCAGTCCACCGGTGGGACATCCCTGTGAGGTGGGTCTCCTAGTGTCCCCATCTGATGGAAGATGAAAGTGAGGTCAAACTGTCACTTGCTCAAAGTCATACTTCATAGCCGAGCTTCCAACCTGGGTCTGTCTTAGTTCGAAAGGCCGTGCCGTTGCTGACAACACCATTTGATGCATCTGTTTATTCAACAGACATTTGTTAAGTACTTACTAAGGGCCAGGTTTGGGTCTGGGTGCTGGAAACCAAACAGTGAACAAAACAGGGAAGTTGTCTCTCTCCATCACAATAGTGGGAAGTGGGCATTTTAAAAGTGTACCAGTCAGGATAGGACAGGTTATGCTGCAGCAACAAACAACCCCTCATCTCCAGGCTTAAAACAACAACACAAGTTCATTTCTTGCTCATGCTACACATCCACCACGGGTCACCAGGGCCTCTGCTCATCACTCAGGGATGAGGCAGATGGAGTAGCTACCTCCCAAACATTGCTGGTCACCAGGCCTACAGAAAAGAGTGGCCTAGAGGATCTCGCCACAGCTGTTGAGTCTTTCACCTGGAAATGACACGTTACTTCTACTCACAGATGGCTGGCTGAGATCCGTGACATGGCCCCATCCACCCACGAGGGGCTGAGAACGCCTGTGTTGGGATCTCCCATGTGCCTGAGGGTGGGGAGAACCACTGCTGACCAAGAAGTAAGCTCCAGGCAAATGAAGATGCTCATGTATAGCAGGATGGCTGCTGGGTGCGGGACCAAGAGATGGGAGTGGCAGGGCAGGCGGTTCTGTAGATGGGACAGTCTGGGGTAAGTGACATTCTGGCTATCGGACTAACTTTAGGTTAAGGGAGGTGTCTACTTTGATAAATTTTTCTTTTTTTGGTGAATACTCTGGATTTATCAGGTCCAAATCGTTGAAAAACCCCAAAAGATCTTGGCTCTACTTCGGGTTGTGTCTGTCTTCTGGGCAACCTGAAAAAACTACTCTCCTTTCTGAATCTCAGTTTCCCCACCTGTGCAATGGACATGCTGACCCTGCTAAGTTAAGGTCCCAAATTGGCTGCTCCCAGGACAGAGAGAGCCTGAAGACGCACCACTGTTGCTGGCAGTTGGATTAATGGCCAGCATTTTAAAATTAGGATATTTCTAATAAAAATTCAGGCCCCCAGCTTCTCTTAAAATAGCAGTAGAGTGGGTGGGCCCAGGGCAGGACTTCCACACAGCACTGTGTAGTGGCTTCCTCCTCCCTGAGGGCCAGTCCTGCCCAAGTCAGCCTGCCCCTGGTGCAGTGAGTTTGCCATCCCTGGACCAGGGGCCTCTGAGTTCCCTTGCAGTGTTTGCAATCTTGGGAGTCTGTAGATTTGCTCAGTTAGAGCTGCGGAAGTTCCGTGTGTATGTGCGCGAGTGTGTGCATGAGGGTGTGAGTGAATCGTGTGCTTGCACACATATGTGGTGCATGTGAGTGAGTGTGCGACTGTATGAGTGAGGATGCGAGTGTATGATTATGCATTTGTGTGTGGGTGAGTGTGTGACAGCTTCAGTGTGCATGCGAGTATATGAGTGTGTGAGGTGTGTGCGCATGTGTGTCAGCGCGTGGGTGTGTGTGCCTGAGGGTGAGTGGGGGTACGAGTGTTGTGCGTATTCTAGGGAGAAGGGCATTCAACGGTACAGTTGGAGGCTGCCAACCAAGATTGTGGCTGATTGTCTCAGAATCAGAATAGAAACATTCACCTTTGAGACCCAAGAGCAGAGGCAAGAAACACTAAACCTGCTCTCCTCTATTTCCTTAATCAAACCTTTTAACGTAATCTTATCCTCTATCTTGCAAATCCTAATCCTTCTTTCCCTGCTAAGTCTCAGAACTGAATGAGGACTGGAGGCAGAAAGCATTTCTCTTCCTAAAGCCCTGAAGTGATAGCCGTCTATCTCTGGGGAAGGAGAAGATGAGGAGAGAGACAAGTCTCAGTGGAGTCAAGAGGCCTGATTAAGGACCCACGCCCCACTGCGGCCATGGGGGGAGCAGGACTCAAACAAACAGGTTTAAATGAGTGGGCTGTCCTGGGGCTCTGCGCTGCCTCAGGGCGGGGATCCCCACCCCCAGCCCTCCCCAGAGCCTGGGGCCTGGTCACCAGAAAACCTGCTGCTGCTGCATGAAAGGGGATGGAGGGGATGAAACACAGCCAGAAGCCCAGGGCAGAGCATCCCAGTCCTGGGAGACAAGCCTAAATCCTGTGGACCCTGATCCCATGTCCCGGGGGGGTCCTTCTCCCTCTCCACCTCCCCACCGAGGGCTCAGGCCTGGGAAGGGCAGGGAGAGAGGGCATCTCTTGGGTCTCAGTTGGTCCAGAGGCTGCAGGGGGCACCCAGCCAGTCCCCAGAGGAAGGCACTACCTCCAAGACCCAGGCCTGTAGTTTCTCTTCCTCTTTGTAATCATTTATCTGAGGACAGAATTAAAATCCGTTTCCATGGTGAGAAAGAAGGGAGACACTTAGAATCATAGATGAGACAGGTGCACAGGGAAACAAACAAGAAGACGGCCAGAGAGGGAGGCGGGAGGCAGAAGACAGAGAAGGGCGGTGGGGCTGGGGACAGAGCACCTGGTCCCCAGCAGCTTCTATGAGCGAATGCAGTGACTGGCACCTGCTAGGACCCGGATGGAAGGTGTCAGGAGCGGTGGGAGTCAGGCCCTGAGCCTGCCTGTTGGGGGAGGGGGCAATTCTGGGGCCCAGGTAAAGGATCCTTCCCAGCTGGCAGAGGGGAGGGTTCTCTGGTGGGGAGCTGGGGGGGCAGAAGAGAGGAGGGAGGGAAGGAACAAAGGGGAAACTGGGACCAGACTGAGAAAAGGCAGTGGGAAAGGGGGCATGGAGAGGGAAGCTGTCTATAGACAGATGGGGAGTTGTGGGCCAGGAGGCACCCCCAGTCCAGGCAGAAAGGAAGGGGGGCTCACTGCCCTTGGCTTCCCAGCCACATCCAGGGTCCTGTGACTAGGCCTTGGGGCATCTTGCTGGAAACAGGGAAGGAGAATGTGCAATGGGGGTGGTGATATGATGATTGGGGGTGGGGGTGGCTAGAGGTCACCTCCCCAGAAGTCCCAGGAACTTTGCCAGCTCAGCCCCTGCCCCCATGAAGTCCCCGCACTGCGGCACTGGATCTGTCACCTGAGTGTGATTCTCTGGACCACTGCACTGTGAAGGGGCTTGGGTTAGTTATCCACCAATATGGACACATGGCTCAGAGAGGTTGAAACAGACCTAGAGTCACACAGTGGCAGAGCCAGAAGTCCAACCAGGGCCCAGCTCAGAGACTGCAAAACCCATGCTCCTCCAGCCACGGCCCCACACAGCCCTTCCTGGGCCAGATGCCACAGGACAGTGGGTGTCACCGGCTCTGCAGACCCAGCGCAGACTTCACCGCACACTTTCAGGACGTTTGGGAATCTTGTTAAATGGCAGATTCAGTTTTGGCTTTCTAAACATTGCTAACCTGTTCCCAGGTGACGCCGTTGCTGCCGCTGCTGCTTGTTTGGGGACCACCCTTGTAGTCCTGAGGGGCTAATCTATCCTGAGGACAGGAGCTGCTCAGGACAGAATCTTCAAGTGATTCAACTGAAAGAGCAGGAAAGCGTGAAAGGATTCCTGAGAGCCCTCCTGAGAGCAGGGAGAGGTGAAAAGGCGGAGAAAGAGGGTCCTGGGATCCCAGGGGCTGTGGGATAGTAGTTGTAGGCTGTTGTTGGCACCTGTTTCCTGGGGAAACCTGAAACAGAAGCAAAGAGGAGGAGTGACAGTCACGCCCACAGGTAGGCGCAAGCTGGCAGCAGAGCTGCACAGGGAACACACACTGGGTGCAGGCAGATCCGATCTGGGATGCTGGTGACGGCTGGGCACTGAGTGACCTGCGGAAGAGCACTTAACCTTTCCAACACTCAGCCTTCTCATCTGTGTAAGGGACAATAGTCTGCCCTCCTCACAGCATTCCTTATGGGGTGAAACCGAAATCTGTGCTCACTTCTTAGGGGTGACGTAACAAAGTACTACAAACTGGGGGCTTTCCACAACAAAGATTTCTTCTCTTACCGTCCTGGAGACCAAGAGTCCAGAACCAAGGTGTCAGCAGGGTGTCAGCAGGGTGTCATCAGGGCCCCGCTCGCTCTGCAGGCTCATGAAGAGGCGCCACTCCGGGCCTCTCTCAGCTTCTGGTGGCTGCTGCTGGCAACCGGTGGCCGTCCTTGTCCTGTGGCCGCATCACTCCGGTCTCTGCCCTGTGGACGCATGGCTGTCTCCCTGCATCTCTCACTCACATCAAGAACTGTCGGTTGTCCTCTCCGCTCCTCCCCAGGGGCTGGTGGTGTCAGTCACCTGCACAGCTCCTGGCCCGGCCCCGTCTAAGCGAAGGTCTCATCAGCAGAGTGGACTGAGCGTCACGTGGAAGGGCCGGGTCACCCACTGTGCTGCGTCTCCTGTGCAGCTTTCTCACTTTCCTTCCTCGCAGGGATGTTCTGAACCCAGACCGGTTTCCTTCTCCCAGCATGCCCCCAGCCAGGGCCAGCCCCAGGGCTGCGTTTACCTCCTCCTCGGCCTCACACTGGCCTTGGGAACAGAGGGCACACCTGCCGCTGCGGCCCTGCTCCTGGGACTACCGGATGTCCGCTCGCTCCTTCCTCCCAGCATCCTCCTTGTCGGAATTGTACCCACAGCGTCATCCTCTCAGCTCAGAGGAAGGGACCCAGAGTCCATGGTGCCTGTAACTCCTGCATCTGTATTATGTCACGATTACTTCCACCATTGTCTCCTGGGCATCAGCGTTTCTGATTCAGCAGGACATGGGTGGGGCCTGAGTATTTGTATTTTGCTCAGGTTTCCAGGTGATATTGACACTGCTGGTCCTATTGAGATCACTGTTCTAAGGTGAGTATCCAGGTGGGTGTTTTTATCAGCATAGTATAAATGAGGAATGACAGGTTCAGAGAGGTAAAGTGATTTGCCCAGAGCCACACAGCTGCTAAGTGCTGTGCTCCCCTGTGTTGTAATCTCACCTGGATAATGGCACCAGTCCCCAGCTGATGTTCCTGTTGGCCTACATCCCGCAGCACATTAGCCTCTCCCCAGCTCAGTGCCTGCCATCCTCCCCGCACTCCCTGGGGTCAAGCCCACCCCCACAGAGCCTCTGCCCTCATGGAGGTGGGACAGACTAACTGAAAACAGCAACCCAGTGCCAGGTGGGAAGGGCGGGGTCCAATGAACAGAAGGACCAGCCAAGAGCTCCGGCAACACACAGGAAAGGAATGGCTTCCAGATGGGACAGAGGAGAACCAAGGAGGGCCTCATGGAAGAGGGGCTTCTGAGCTGACCCTGGAGAAGGGCCGAGATTCCAAGGTGGGTTCAACTTAATCATTGTTACTGTCCCACCAACCACTTCACTCAACTCACCCAAGAACAGACCTGAGGGGGGAGGGGAAGGGGAAAATTAAAGGAGGAGGGGCTGGGAGACGCTGGGAGAGGGAGGCAGGAGGGGAGACGGGGAGGGGAAGGGCAGGCTCTCCATTGCTGCTGCTGCTGTCACATCTAGAGCTCGGAGGCATCCGGGAGCCAGCGTCCGTCTGCGTGACTGGTGGAGAGGTTAAACGCAGCCATGAGGTTCAAGTTGGGAAGCCATTCTTCAATTTGTAATAAAAACCCTGAAGAAGGGATGACGCATGATAAATCAACCGTCCACTAGTCCCATCCTGGAGTAATCTTTTCAATTATCTGTTTGCGCAGTGCATGCCTCCCAAGACGATCAGAAATCTGCCGCCGGGACACTGGCCTGGCCAGGTGGTGCTGAGGCCTGAACAGTGGCTGGTGGGCCCCAGGCACCTTGCAGATCAAGCTGGCTAGAGTCAGAGGCTTCCAGCGAGGAAAGGGCGAGAGGTCAGGTACCTAACTGTTCCCTGGCCCAGGACACACGGATTGGTGTATCCACAGCATCTCAGGCAAAGTGTCTGAGTGGTCTACTGTGCTTCGGGCACTGGGGACAAAGCAAGAAGGGTCCCTGCCCTCCTGGAGCTGGCCTTCCAGCGGGGGAGAGAGGCAACAGACACAGCTAGGACAGGTGTGACAGCAGAAAGATGGACAGAAGTGGTCCGAGAAGCCTCTCTGAGGAGCTGACATTTGAGCATCTCAGATTGAGCTGGGTGACTTGGAGGAAGTTACTTAAACTCTCTGAACCTGTATGAGGACTCCACAAGGGAGGCGACATTAGCACCTGGTGGGGGCTGTGGAAGAGTGATTTTCTTCCCAATTGCCTCTTCACTTACCTCTCCTGCCCCAATTCTACTCTTCCAAGAAATACCCACTTCTGCTCTCGCTTCCCCCAGTAGCCTTCCCTGATTTGCAAATTGAACATCATTTCTCCTTCCTCTGTGGGCCCCTAGGACCTGGTCTTCCCCTCTCTGAGGTGCCCTTCGCTTTCTCCTGTGCCTCACAGGTATTTGTTTTCATCTTTTCTGACCTTTGCAAGATTGAGTGAGAACTTTTTATGGCCAGGGTCCCAGTCTGACCTGGCCCTGTGGCCCCTCGGACCTAGCACAGGAAGGACATGGCTTGGAAACAGATGCTCAGATGTCTGCTGCCCTGATGGATGGGGAGGGAGTGAATGGACAAGTAAATAGATAAGTGAGTGGGTAGAGGGGTGAATAGATGCATAGGTGGATGGATGGGTGGGTGACTGAATGAATAAAGTCACGGATGGATGGATGGATGGATGGATGGATGGATGGCTAGCAGAGTGGCTAGATGGGTGAGTGGATGGGTGAATGAAAGTCAGGACTTGAGGAAATAAGAGCATTGAGTTTAAGGCCATATGGGGAGAGAGAGCTTCGTAGAGGAGAAGAACTATTTCTTCCTCAAAGACAGGCAGAATTTGTTCTGAGGAGTAAAGGGGGACGTTGAGAAAACACTTTCAGTCTTCCCTTCATTTATTCAAACATCTGTTTGACACTATGCTAGGTACCAGGAACCTAAAGAAACAGAATTCATGGCCAACGGGGGAAGCCACAAGTGAACAGGCTGTGACTATGTGCGGTGGGCAGCACGTGGCGCAGAAAGCTCGGGAGACTGTGGGGAAGAGCCGCTGACCTGTTTGTGCCGCCCGCTGGTTGACACAAAGCAGGCTGCCTCCAGGGCGCCTCAGTGCCAGGTAATGTGCACGGTAAGCAGCCTAGCACTTGGCAGTGAGGTGGCTTGGCACTATTTCTTTGCCATCTCTGGCAAGTCTGCCCATGCCTGAGCGCCAACTCTGGAGCTAATGCCTCCCGGGTCCCCTGGGGACCACCATTTGGCAGGTGCTTGCAGAGGCCGGGGACATTTTGGGGGCTGTTCCGTTTGATCCACAGAGGGATGAACTTATTCTCTCCAGTCTTGTGTTTGAGGAAGCTCAGGAAGGTGAGATGTTTTACCCAAGGTCACCCAGCTGGGGAGTGAGGGGCCATAATTCACACCCAAGACAGGGTGACCCCAAACCTCACGTGCCCTTCCCACCGGGCTGTGTCACTGCTCTGCATAGATGTCCCATCTCTGTTGCTAGGGTAACCTCTCTCCCGGCCCAGTGGCAACCCCTCCTGGAGCATGATTTTTGCACCTGACATCATAATCCTCTGTGACATCTTAATCAGCTCCCTGGCAACGGACAGTGCCCGCAGCGCAGCTATGAAGGCCAGTGAGTCAGCAGGGCCTGGACTGGCCCACCTGCCCTTCCTCGGCCTTAACCCTTGCCTGCCCGCCCCAACCCTTGGGGACGGTGGTTGGTTTTAGAATCAGACAGATACTGTTTCAGATCCAGGCTTGGCTATCGAAACTTCCTAAACTTCAATTTCCTCATCTGTAAAATGAGTAGAAAGACGCCCATCGGCTGTTGCACGAAATTGTGGGAGGGCTCTGCAGAAGGAGGTGAAGGCACCGCGTCATCTTAAGGAGCTGTGGGGCCATGGTTCTGCTCTGAGCTGGCTGCCCTCAGAGCACCACAGTGCTCCCTGGGAAAAGAGGAGGACTTGTACGTGTCCTGTTGTGGTTGGCATTGTGTCCCCTCAAAAGCTAAGTTGAAGTCCTCACCCCCATTCCTGTGAGAGGGGCCTTATTAGGAAATAGAGTCTTTGCAGAAGTCATCGAGTTAAGATGAGGTCATACTGGAGGAGGGTGGGGCCTTAACCCGATATGACTGGGGTCCTTGTAAGAGGAGAGACATCTGGACGCAGACACACAGAGGGAAGATGGTGTGGAGACAACAGGGAGAAGAGCACAGAGGCAGAGGATGGTGATGTAGGTGTAAACCCAGGAACACCAAGGATGGCTTCCCACCACCAGAGCCAGGAAAAGGCACGGGACGATTCTACCCAGAGGCTCAGAGACTTCTAGCCTCTAGATCTTGGACTTCTAGCCTCTAGAACTGTGAGAAAACATTTGTTTTAAGCCATCCATTCTGTGGCACTTCGTCATGCTGCCCTAGGAAACCAATACACATCCTAATAGGACAGCTTCAATTCCAGGTCCCAGGAAGTGGGGGCTAACGAGCCCCCAAATCACACGGACCCTGATATACAGTGGGGATGCCACTTTGCTGAACAACCTTCAGCAAGTCACTCCACCCATCCTCCCAGAAATATGGGACCATGATGCCACCTCGCAGGCTGGACGCAGAGTAAATGACATGGAGTCTTGAAGCATCAGCACGGTTGATGTGCTCATTTACTCCATACCATCGGGTTTTAATTGTTACATTCTCATTAGGAAGCCCTGAGTGTCTGTTCAGGAGGACCCTGGCATCCAGTAGAAGGTGGCTGAGCTCCTCCAAGTCTTCTCTTTGAAGAGCCCCATCCCACCCTGAGCTTTGCACATGCACAGCAAACCTGGGCAGAGCTGGAGGGAGGGGCCGCTTTGATGCACCCCCATTTCCTCCCCTTCCTCCCCTCCCTTTCATCTGGGGCCCCTCCGCAGCGGAGACCCAGCGCTGGCTTGGGATTCTAGAGCTGTTCTGCCCAGATGCACCAGCTGAGCTGAGCCAGCCTGTGAGCCAGGGACCTGCTGTCCCCACCTTTGATGTCCACACACACACACACACACACACACACACACACGTGGGGAGGGCCAGGTTACAGGGGGCTTTTCCTGCCGGGAAAGAAAGGCAACACAAAACATTTGTTTCCTTTCATTTTGGTTTCACAAGCCTCCCAGTCTTCCCCCAAAGTGACAACTTCCTCTTCGCGGGGACTCTTTGCAGGGTTCCAACCCTCCCTCCCTCTCCTGCAACTGAGTGGCCTAGGGCAAGGTTTCCTCGTCACCCTCAGCATTTTGTCACCCGTGAAACGGAGACCACGGTGCAAGCCTCACGTGGCCAGGAGGAGTAAACGGGAGTGTGTGGAGAGGGCCTGCACATCATCCGGGTTTGGCAAGTGCCATGGTGGTAATTATTGTACCATTAATATTCTCCACATGCCTGAGGTCAGAAGCAAACACAGCCCACTCAGCCCGTCACCTTGGACCACAGCCTCTTAGCGCCTGTTTTCTCATCTAGTAAATGGATTCACAGTGCTTGAGTTTAAGGACTGTTGGACTCATTCAACAAGATAAAGTGCTTAACACAGAGCCAGCATCACTTCCTCTCTTCCTCCTCCTCTCACTGCGCTTCTTGGCATTGTGAGGGTGAAATCCAAATGGTAGTCCAAAGAATTCTTCCAAATTTGCCTTTCAGAATGAAAGTTTCACCACACACCTTCCCAGGCCACCAAAAGCTCAAAGACCATGCTCAGCCCCAGGAGGGTCTCAGGGAGGCTTTTTCTCTCTACATTCAGAAAGCAGAACTAACACCTCTGCCTGAGAAGTGGGGAGGGGCGTGCTGGGCTGGCTTTTGTTTTTTCTGGAAGGGTTGTAAACACAGGATAATGAGAGCTTGAGAGGGTAGCTATAATGACTGTTATTGCTGGGAAAATGGAGTCCATAGAGCCCCAAACTGCCCCATGCTCTCCTCTGACCAAAAGCCCAGAGTGTGGGGGACAGCAGGAAAGCAGGCAGGGTTGCTGTGGAGCCTTGGGGTCACCTCTCTGGCCTATGCAGCCTTCCCAGTTCCCTGCCTCTGACTCTCCTCCACTTGGCACGTCCAAACCCTGTCCGTCCCTCCAGGCCCACACCTCACAGGCTGCCCTGGGCCTCAGTGTCCATCTGAGGGGAACCGCCTGGCATCAGTCAGTCCCTATTTGAGCCTGTACTACCATTTTTCTGAAGACCGCACCCAGGTCAGATCCAAGGCTATCAGCCCACGAGCTGCCAGCCCCTGGACGGGGACTTAGGGAGAGAGCTCTTTTGGGGAATGTGAAAGAGCTGCCTAGCTGTGTGGCAACTGGGCAAGTGTCTTGACTTCTCTGGGCCTTGCTGTTCGGCCTGCCAAAAAATGCAAACATCTGCTCAGTTCAGACAGTCATTGCGAGTTTAGGTGAAATAGCAGACGAGAAGTGGCTTTATCTTCTGGGGTGTGCTACAGAAACCTGGCACCAAGGCCGTCTTCGTTGCCTCACTCTATTTGATGGCAGCAGCCTTCCTGAAAGCCCACTGACCTCTTTTGGTCAGAAAAACACTAATATTGCAGGCTTCCTCAGTGCCAGGCACTGAGCCAAGTGGTTCACATGCTTTTTCTCATGTGTTCCTCACAACATAAAGTGGGTAGACTGCTAGGCCCTTCATACAGAGGAGAAAACTGTGACATGGAGAGGCCAGTAACTTCCTGAAAGTCACCACAAGCATGCGGGAGATTTATGCAGTCCTTCAAAAATATTTATTGAGCAACTGCTATGTGTCAGGCCCTGTGCTAGGTGCCGGAAAGCCAGCCATGAGCAAAATTAAGCATCTGCCACTGTGAAACTAATGTCATTTGTAGATCAACTATAATTCAATAAAAATAAAAAAACCCTGAGCATCTGCCCTGTGGGGCTGAATCTGAATGAGGAGAGACAGATAATAATGGAGATAATAAAATGTTGGATGGCAAGCATGCTATGGAGAAAAACAGAGCAGGATAAAGGGAATGGTTGCCTGGCGGAGGGTGTCTGCTGTTTTACAGAAGACGGTCAGGGGAGCTTTCTCCGATAAGATGACACCTGAACAGAGACCTGGAAGGAAGTGAGGGTGGGAGCTACGAGGATATCTGAGGGAAGAGCATTTCAGGCAGAGGGAACAGCCAGTGCAGGTGCCCTGAGGCAGGAGTGTTTGGGCAACATCAAGGAGCCCAGAGTTTCTGTTAACTGAGCCAGACTGGGAGGGGAGAGGACGGGAAGGAAGAGAGGAACAGGCCATTACCGTGAGAAGAGGAAAGCAGATCGCATGAGGAGATGGCTGGCTCCACAGCCCACTGTGCTCAGAGGCTTCCCATGCTGCCCAGTGCAGGCCCCTGACCCTGATCAACCTGAGCCTGAGCTAGGAAGCGTCCTCTGCATGGTGAGGTGGAAAGAGCCCTGGATTTGGGGTCACAGAGCTGGGCTGGGGTGCTGTCTGCACACACTGGCCAGTCTAAGTCACTTCACCTCCCTGGACCCGGCTTCCTCACCTATTAAAAGGGGCTCATAGTATCCACCTCTCATGGTTCGGGTGATGCCAAATCGGACTCACCACCACAGACAACCCGGAAGCTCAGATCACTGAGCCTTGGGCTATGCCAAGCACAGCTCCTAGCACTTTAGAGGTTTTCTTATTCATTTAATCCTCATCCAAAAGGAGAACAGGAGTCTGGAAGGGGTGGAGCCAGGATTCTAACCCACGGAGCAAACTGCGAAGCCTCCTCCAGGCTCCAAAGGTGGCTTCCTGCTCTGTCCACCCTGCCTTTCCCCCCACCCACCATCTGAGCCGGCCTCCCCTTACCTGCAATCACGCTCCTGGCAGGCTCAGGTTACTGGAGGCCTTGAGGGGTCTGTTTAAACAAGTGTGTCTGAGGAGGAAAATCAAACAGACAGGGACCCTCTGGGGCCGCCACGGGACCACCGCGGGACTACCGCCTGAACCTGATAAGGCCGGATCTATTTTCACTTAATTGGGGCTGCGGCCAGGGGCCCACCTTTTGATCAGATAGGAGGTCTCCACAGGGAAGGAAAGGTCCTTCAGGTGGGGCTAGGCTGCATCCCTGGCTGGGAAGAGAGAAGTCCACGGGGGTTGGGGGCACCCGCGGCTGGGGAAGGTGAGGCCTCTTGATGAAAGTCCCATCGCCACATCCTCCCAGTGTCCCCCAATCCCCACAGTCAGTATCAGGGATACACAGTGAAAAACACATGGCCACGGGAGGTAATGCAGGGTGGAGGCGGCCAGCTTGGCAGGGCACCCCACTGCGCTGGGACAGGCCTTTCTGAGTTACACTGAGCGCGTTGTCTTACCCCACTGGGCCTCAGCTTCCTATCTTCAGAGGAAGAGGCAGCTAGAACTTATCTTCATGTTCAAAGGAGATTAAAACAACACAGAGCCAGCAACTGAGGAAAGGTGACTTCAGTGCTCTTTTTAAAACGTCATTCAAGAACTGCTTGATCAACACTCAGGAGGACTGATTTCACCCTTGACCCCAAGACTCTGCTCTCTGGTCGTACCCCCACCCCGGTATAGCTGTTCCTGAAGGGGCGCTCTAGGTTAGGGGGCTGGCTGGTGCTGAAGGTCTGATGTTGCCTGCTAGTCATCCATCCGCCTCTATTCTGAAGTGTCCCCTTTTTATACCAGGTTCCATACTAGTCCCGGAAACCCACAAAGGCTTGCTCTGGGGAGCCACCTCTGATGGTCGCTCTCAGGAATCAGAGCTGGGCAGCTGGAAGCCACAGGCCCTGTGGGCAGGCAAAGCTTCGCAGCCTTCTCTGCCCTCCCTCCATCAGGTAGTCCACAGCAGGGGTCTTCAAAGTGGGGTACACCCATGCAGTGGGGCTCGCTGAAAATTCCTGGGGTGCCAAGAGAAATCTTAGAGCACTTCATGTTTGCTTTTGCTTATGTAAACGATTTAACTCCAGTTTCCCCATATCTGAACTAAGGATAAAAATAAGATTCAGTGAATTAAGACATGTTAAGGGCTCAGAACAGTGCTTGGCCATAGTAATTGTTCAGTTGGTGTTAACTGTTACTAATGGGAAATACTGTCTATCCCCTATTCTGACATTCAGCTCCTCAATTTTCCAGTTTCCTTGATCCCAGCTCCTCCTCACACGGCCTCAGGGAGGATGACAAAGCCGGGCTCAGCACGTCCCATGCAGCAACTGAGGTCCAGGCTGAGGTTGTCACTTGCCTGGGTTACAGCTCCTGAGGCCTTGGCGGGGCAGGACTCCCGGGAGTCCGGAGGGGCGTGGCCTGTAGAGGGGCGTGGTTCTGTAGGGAGTCACAGCCCCGCCCCGTTCGCATGCTCCCGAACCTGCGGCTCTGGGGAAGTCTGTTCTTGCCTGGACCATCCTGGCACCAAACCCGCTCACTGCAAGGGAAAAAAACAGAACCAAATCAAAGCCGCCCACATGCACAATCCCCACGGCTACCCACCCGTGCATAGGCTGGGAGAGGGACAATAAATACACACACACACCCCTTGCACACGCATTGGCGCAGATTGGTGTCCCAGATGCCCAGATGCTGGGCCCTTAAAACGCTACTTCCAACTCTCCGAATCTCGGTTTTCTCATCTGGAAAGTGGATGCCCGCCTGGAGGACTGTCGTCAGAATTAACTGTGGTGATGCATTTGAAGCACCTAGCACATAGTAGGTACTCAGTCACAGCGGGTTCCCTCCAGCCCCCCCACACCAGCTGCAAGAACTAAACCCTGCCCCCAAGCTCCCAGCGCGGCAGTGCGCCAGGGTACAGCACTTTAGAGACGTTTTCACCTGAGCTTTCACGAGTGTACATCGTCCTCTGCGAGATCTCAAAGGTGCAAGCCACTGGTCACAGGGGCCGTGGGACGCCCGGGTTCCCTGACCTTCCTGGGGCAGGAAAGAGTGGGCACTGGGTTAGGGGCTGGGCAACCGCATTTTAGTGCCAGTTCTGTCGGTTTCTTGCTCAGACCGTGGGAAAATGACTCTTCTTTGGGCGTGTTTGCCTATCTGTGAACTATGGGTGTTCCGTAGCGCACTGATTGAGCGCTTACGGCATGCTGGAGACTTTGCAGGCAACTTCTCCCTTAGCTCTCGGATCTACCTAAGGCGGCCATGCATGGCGAGTGAGCACCCAGCTCACTTCACGGGGTGAGCGCCCCTCTTTCACGCTCGCAGGTGAGGAAAGCGAGGCCCAAGATCGCGAAGTCAGGCAGCAAGCGGAGTATAGGGCGTAGGCGGGGCGCTGCCTTTCCTGGGGTAGCCGGGATGTGGAGGGTAATAAGCTCTGGAGGAGAGTAGGGACTCTGGGCAGCAGTGTCACCCCCCCCCACACACACACACACACCCTGAGGCCTTAGAAGCGGACGTGAGTAGCCAGGAGGTAAATGGCTGAGGTGGGGCCTAGGTGCCCCCAGCGAAGTCGAGGGCCCCTAGCAGGGACAATGGCCTCTCTGGACCCACACGCGCTGCCCGCTGTCCCAGTAGGTCCCCGGGTCCCTCTGGCTCCTCCCCCGAGTGACTTGCATTCATGCTCCGGTCCCACTGTAGTGTTCTAGGTCATGGGTGTGTGTGTGTGTGTGTGTGTGTGTGTGTGTGTGAAAGACTCTAAGTTGGGGTCAGCCAAGCCCACTCAGTGCCAGTGCTGGGCTCCCACCGCCTTCGCCACGCTCGTCTTGGTCCTCCCCGTGACCCTGGGGGAGGGCAGGTATATTATGCAGTTCATCGTCCAGAGGTGGAAACTGAGGCTCAGGGGGGAAATTACTAGTTTGAGGACCCTGGCGGGAGCCGCAGGAACGGAACCAGAAGAGGCGCTTCCCTCTCGGCTGCCCCCGGAAACTCGGCTGCCCCCCGGAAACCCGTCTGCAGGAAGAACTCGCTGGAGTCGCTTTAGCTTCTGAGTGACTTGTGGACAGTGATGTCAACTGAATCATGGGCGAGAGAGACTTCGAGAAGGGACAGAGAGGCAGGCAGAGGAGGAAAGAGACAAGGTACTGGAGAGAGACAGAGGGTCAGGTAGAGGCAGCAGAGAGAGAAGAGACAGAAGCTACCAGATCCACTCCAAGAGATCAAGACAGATCCACTTGAGATAAAGATGAGAGAGGGAGAGAGAGGGGAAGAGGGAGAGAGGGAGAGGGAGAGAGAGAGAGAGAGAGAGAGAGAGAGAGAGAGAGAGAGAGGGACGCAGGGAAGGAATGCCAAAAAGCGAAGGGCNAGAGAGAGAAGAGACAGAAGCTACCAGATCCACTCCAAGAGATCAAGACAGATCCACTTGAGATAAAGATGAGAGAGGGAGAGAGAGGGGAAGAGAGAGAGAGAGAGAGAGAGAGAGAGGGAGAGAGAGAGGGAGAGAGAGAGAGAACGTGCAGGACGCAGGGAAGGAATGCCAAAAAGCGAAGGGCCCAAGGGAGAGAGGCTAAGAGAAAAGGGGGCTCAAGGGCCTCCCCCAGCCACCTCGTACCCTGCCCTCCAGTCTGTGGGAGACCCGTGTCGTCGAGGATGGGGCGGCTCCCCAGCGCTCAGTACAGTCCCGCTGGAGGGGGAGGGGGGATTCCAGACGGCTAGGGACGCGGGGCCACATTTCCGGGGTGCGCTCCCATTCTCAGCTCTGGCCTTCCTCCGCATCCCAAATTCGCCTTCCATTTCAATCCATGTTGAGGTCTTTCCTCAGCTCTCGGCCTCCCTGTATCCATTGAGGATCCTCCGCCATCTCCTGGGCTTCTCCGCCCGCCTGTGTCTCCTGATCGCGGTTTCGGCCCCATCTCCGCCCGGTCTGGTCTCACACTCATTCTCTTTCTCCGGGTTGTCGAGCTGGGGGTGAAATCCGAGGCTCCCCACTTCCACAGACGCCTTGGGCCGCCCTCCATCCGTGGGACAGCGTGGGCCTTCCCTCCCCGCGTCCTCCTGCACGGGAGGGATTCGTGGTCTCAGAGCGAGGCCCCAGCCCCCCGGGACGGCTCCGTTGGGCGGTCGCAGAGCCCCGAACCTGCCACAGAGCAGAGCCCCTCTGTGTGGCCCACGTGCTGCCGCGGTGGCCGGGAGGACCGAGCTCACCGTTTCTGAGTCCCGGAACAGCGTGCCCATTTTAAAGTCAACAAACCGAGGCTCAGAACAAACAGCCCCTGGTCGTGGGCTGGTGATGCAGCGCGAAGCCGCGTCTGTGTTCGTCTCTAAGAGACCTTAGATCCTCGATATTCGATAAACTCGGGGGAAAACTGGACAATTTTCAAGCCTCTCAAGAAGGTGGTAGGCACGCGGAAGGGAAGAGCGGGAGAGAAGTGTAAGTAAGTGCTGGACCAAAAACCCGTTTCCAGGATTGGAGGCGGGACTGGGAGGCGGTCCCACCGAATATTGCCAGCATCCAGTTTTTAATGCATTCCGTCCTGAGAAAGTGCAGCGAAAAAGACGCTCCCGGGAGTGACAAGAGTGGAACTCAGGGGTTCAGACCCACCTGCGTCCAGATCCAGGCGCCACCACTAACTAGCTGTGTGACCCTGGGCAAGACACTTAACCTCTCTGATTCTGTTCTCTCATTTGGAAGGTGAAAAAAAGAAAAGCCTGTAATAATGCCTATCTCCCAGGGTAGAAAGAATTAAATTGGATCAAGTTTGTGAAACCTCTGACAAGAGGCCTGACACATGGCTCCATATAAGTCACATTTCTTCCTACCTTTCACTCCAACCCCTACCCCTCCAGGCTCTCGCTGGAACTGAGACGGGCCCTCAGCCGGCTGGGCAGAGCCTGGGGGGAGAAGGGCGAGCCTTCCTCGGCCCAGGGCGGGCAAAGCCTGGATGGAAGACGTTTGGTCGGCCCCTGGAGCCTCGGGGTCTGCCTGACATCTCCAAGCTTAAATAACCGTGCGCCTTTGTTATTCGTCGGCAGCAAAGTGGTTCGTTACGCCTGATTGGTCTAATTGCTTTGAAATGGGATATATTATCTATAATTATAGAGCTCTAGGAGGAGCCGGCCGGCCTCTGCTTTCATCTTCCCCAAGTGCACCCTCATGTCGCGATCACATTAATTTGGGCCATTTGAAATGGGGCCCCTCTTTCCCCCGCGGATCTAGGCCCCCTCACCCCCTTCCGAATTTAAAGACACCAGGAATCCCCGGCCTGAGCCAGAAGAACGAAGCCAGTGGGGGAGGGGCGGGCAGGGAGGAAGACGCGGGGAGTCGGGCCTGGGGATTTCTCTCTGGCGCCGCGTGAATTCCACCGCGCTCAAGTTGGGTCCACTAAGCGAAGGAATCAGCAAGAAGGAGAAAACATTTTTTTGTAAATAGCTTGCTTTTTTTTTTTTTAAACTTCAAGTTAAAGAAAGGCACCAACATTATTACAAGTCCTAAGTTCTGCCCAGGTCCCGGGAAAGCAAAACGCGTTTTGCTCCGGACCTGTGCTGTGGATCGCCAGTCAGCAGCTGAAGACTCCCCGGAGTTCTCAGCTCTTCAAAGCTGTGACATGCTCCCGAAAGGTGCCCTCAGCGACTCCCAGCCTGCTTCCCAAACCTCTGACTCCCAGCCGTTCATTTGAGGCGGGGAGACGGGAGAACGCGGGGTCGGGAGGCCTCCTCCCCAGGTTTCTGGATCTCGAGGTCGTGCTTTCTGTCTACCCGTCAACCTCCTCCCCCCAGGACAAAATACCTCCTCTTTCTCCCCTCCACCGCCCTCCTGGAGATTGGTGAATTCCCACCAAAATAAATCGTTCCGGGTAATCGGTTTTCATAGCACATTCATTCTATTAAAGAGGACTGTTTGGGGCTCGCTAATTGCCGGGGGATCCTACCGAGCTGCACATTTTAAAAAATGCACGCGGGATTCCTGGGTCGAGGCCACAAAGTGCTTTGGAAAAGGGAGGAGGGGCGTAAACAAAAACCCGACGGAGGCGACTGCGAATGCCAAAGCGAGGGGCCAGCCTGTAGGCTCTTCCAGTCCCTGCGGCAATGCCCAGACAGTGACAGCAGCCTTTAGGATGGGATCCCTCTAAAAATTCATCTTTGCGGGGTTCGGGGGAGTCTATAAAAACACCACCACTCTTCCTCTGCCGCCCGCTCACTCCCGTAAAACAAGCGGCTTTTGGGGGGGGCACACCCACCATTGGTTTAGATGTTGAGTGAGAACGCAGGACAACCCGTCTTTAGGATCCAAAATGCTGAGGCGTTTGGTTGGGGGGCCAGAGTGCTT
The DNA here is from genome assembly GCF_001890085.2 of Hipposideros armiger. Taxonomy (NCBI): domain Eukaryota; kingdom Metazoa; phylum Chordata; class Mammalia; order Chiroptera; family Hipposideridae; genus Hipposideros; species Hipposideros armiger. The sequence continues at coordinate 1,323,527 of NW_017731687.1, forward strand.
TAAGGTGCCCGAATGAGGGGAGACGGAGCGAGGAGAGGCTGGAAGGGAGGGGAGCGGAGTGGGAGAGGATAGAAGCCGAGGCCAGTCCCGGAGCTTTATCTGCTGCGGGCCAGCCCTGCCCTTGCCAGCCATGAATTACAGCCGGGTCCTCTAGGCTGCGGCGGCCACACGGAGAAATGCTGGGGAGGAGCGCCTGGGGGTTCGTGCTGGAGGAGAGATAACAGGCGCAGCCCTCCCGCCCAGTCAGCTCCAGGAACCTACCAACGGGGAAATCCGAAAAGGCCTAGACACAAATAGACGCAGAGAGTACCCGCTCTCATTGCCCCCAAACTTGCGCATTTCTTCCCGCGGGAAAAACACGCCCCGGGAGACTCATAGACATTTGTTTATTGTCTCAAACTCTCTTCTCTGGGGGCGCGAGCATCTTTCCCCCGCAGCCCCGTGGCGGAGGCCCGCGCTATCTGAGCACACGGTCCACGTGGAGTCGCGTTTGGACCCCTTTCGCTCTGCAGACACACTCTTCTCGCCTGGCATGATGTGCGAGCGCCCAACCCGCCACGCCAGGCAAGAGCAGACACGAGCCCCAGACCGAACCTAAAAAGATGACATGGGGTCCGGCCCGGCTCGGGATGCCTGCGGGCGGCGGCAGGGCCGGGGGCTGCGGGTGCAGGCGGTTTGCTCCCAGGAGGCGGGGGCGCGACTTCAAGGGCCCCTGCGCCGGCTGCTGCCTTTGATCCGGCCGCCGCTGGCGCCTAAAAACAACATCCTCGTCTGCCTATTAGGCGCGCTGAGGGATCGTGACAGATTGTTTATCCCCGCAATTAGCATGCGGCCCTACTCCCGCCGTCCGGCCCCCCGCCGGAGGCCGGTCCTCGCTGCACCCACCGCCCGAGACTGCCCTGAAGACCCGTCTTAGCCCAGCAGCCCATCTCGTGGGTCCAGCCCCTGCTCCGCCCTAAAGCAGGAATTCTTAACTGGTGGCTCCCCGTGAGTCCAGAGCCCCTGAAGTTGTTCTAGCCGATGTGCATTTTTCTAGGGAGGAAGTTCTTAGTTGTATAGGCGTCTCAAAGTGATCTGGGAGTCAAACATTTTGAGATGGGAGACAAGGGCCTAACAAAGCAAGCTCGCTTTATACATGTTGGCCTAAAAGAAAGCCAGGGAGCCTCGATTTCCTCCCCCCCTTTAACCTGAGCGCAGACTGTGGAGGGGGTTGCTCTAGCGACAGTTTAATTGGAAACGCGAGTAGTAGAAGTGCTCCGTCAGGGCTGGGCTGCTTAGCAAGGTGTTCCTCCTGCAGCCCTGCTGAGCGTCAGTTCGCTCAGCTCTAAAAGGGGGTTGTACACCTCGCTCTACCTTTGTACCCTCAAGCCTACCTTCCAGGCCTCGGTTTCCCTGCCTGGAGGAAGGACTCTCTGTATTCGTCCTTGCCCGCCGGGGTGCAGTGCGTTTAAGGCAGGGCTCGTCCGTGCCCCGCACCTCCATCTGGGCCGGACGCGAGCTGGAGGACCCAAGCCCTGCCCAGGGCTTGTGTTGCAGTCTCGGGTGTGTAAGAAATCTGGAGAGGCGGCGTAAATTTCACAGATGCGAGTATTGCCGAACCCGCCCCATGGCCTTACATATCTCTGAGTCTGTGGACAGATGTGAGGCTGCCGATCGCCCTGGCGTCCGCAGCCCGACCCCTCCCGCCAGACCCCGGACGCCGTCCGGGTAATAAAGTTCCCGCTCTAGCAATTCATTTTCCTTAATCTGGACGCCCCTAATCTACAGCTTTTATTGCGCCCAGTTAAAAGTCGAGGGAATTCGCAGTCCCTCCGCACTCGGATAATTACCCCTAAATGGCCACGGCAGCCCCTGTGTTTCCTGGAGATTAGAACCCCGCAGTCATCAATGGCCGGTCCCGGTGAGCCGCCAATCACCGCGGCTAGCTCTCTGGGAGCCGCCGGCCTGGGCCCGGGAATACGAGGCCATAAAGCGGTGGCGCAGAAAACGGCCGAGCCGCGACCCGAGTTTGCATAGGTCTTACGTCTCCCCACACCCCCCAACTCATGTTCCTCTAGTTTTTAACAGCAAAAATAAAATCACGTTTCCCCCGAAATTGGCAAAAATAAAAGTTCTCAAGCCCAGCCCCAGGGATCCACCCCAAGAACCGGCCTCTTTCCCTTACCCCCTCCCCCAAATGTGCCTCCCCCCCCCCTCCACGATCAGCGACCCGGAGATAGGGACTGTTATTGTTTCCTCGGACGATCTGTGTGAGGTCACGTTAAGGCCAGAGCAGTGTTTTGTTGACGTTTCTGTTGGTTTTATTTCAATAAGTTCTCTATCAAAAGGACCCGGCGGCTCCTTCTCTCAGCGGGTCGCCCGTTATAGGTGTTGCAATCCTCCCGAGAGAAGTTCAGAGCCGGGAGAAGCATCCGTCATGTATGAAAATCGATGATCGATTCCGGGTGATATTATGTATTGAGTCTGAACAGTCATAGCCCCAGGAGTGTGGTCTTCAGGCCAACTTCAGCCCAGCGCTTAGAAAGAGACAAAGGAAGGCCCAGTTTCACGCAGAGGTAAAGTTTTGAAGATTGAAGGCGAGGAAGAAAATGAAAGTGTTTTAAAAGGCAATTAATAGTATGTCTTTCTGCTAGAATAAACAACCATGCGGATTTTTTTAACAGTTAAAAGAAATATGTAAGAAATGACCTCAACTCCAATGATCGTGGTAGGAAAGAAGGGAGGCAGATAGCGGAGGTGGGCAGAGAGAAGCAGACATAGCAACTGACAGAAGAAAAAGGTAGGCGAAGCGGTGGAAGGGAGAGACAGGAAAGGGGTACAGAAAACAGGGAGGCGTGGGGAACAGGGACCATAAAGGCAGGGGAGAAGAAGGGAGGGCGGAAGAGGGGCGAGAACAAGAGAAAGTTACCCAGGAACCCAGAAAAAAGAGAGACCCAAGGGAACCCAGACAGCAGCGGCCAGGGTTCGGGCGCGGAGGAAAGTTTCTCCCCCGCGCCCCGCCCCTCCGCTGCCCTCCGGGGGCCCCGCCCTGCCCCGCGCGCCCCGAGGCCCCAGCGCGCCCCGGGGCAAGTCCGCCGGAGCGCAGCCCAATGGGTCGCGCCGGGCCCGCCCCCTCGCTCGCTGATTGGCCGCTTCCGCGCTGGCCTCGCCTTATTAACAAGTTCTCTGGGGAGCGGCGGCCCGACCCGGAGCCGGCTTGTGCGCCCGGGAGCTTGGCCTGCGCGGCGGCGCCAGCAGAGAGCCAGGCCCGGAGCGCCGGAGCTGGCCTTCTGGAGCGGGGCGGGAGGCGCGCGCGGGACGGCCCGCGGAGCCAGGGCCCCGGGCGCTCCCCGAGGCCGGCCGCGCTCCCAGCCCGCCCGAAGCCCATGCCTGGCGGCTCGCCCGTCCTGCAGCTGGAGGGGGGGCCCGGCTCTGCATGGCCCCGGCTGCTGACATGACTTCTTTGCCACTCGGTGTCAAAGTGGAGGACTCCGCCTTCGGCAAGCCGGCGGGCGGCGGCGGGGGCCAGGCCCCCAGCACGGCCACGGCCACGGCGGCCGCCATGGGCGCAGACGAGGAGGGGGCCAAGCCCAAAGTGTCCCCTTCACTCCTGCCCTTCAGCGTGGAGGCGCTCATGGCCGACCACAGGAAGCCCGGGGCCAAGGAGAGCGCCCTGGCGGCCTCCGAGGGCGCACAGGCAGCGGGCGGCTCCGCGCAGCCCATGGGCGCCCGGCCGGGGTCGCTGGGCGCCCCGGACGCGCCGTCCTCGCCGCGGCCGCTCGGCCATTTCTCGGTGGGAGGACTCCTCAAGCTGCCGGAAGATGCGCTCGTCAAAGCCGAGAGCCCCGAGAAGTCCGAGAGGACCCCGTGGATGCAGAACCCCCGCTTCTCCCCGCCCCCGGCCAGTGAGTAGCCCGAACCCGGGCGACGGGGGAGGGGCCCGGGCGGGGACGCGGGACCCGAGGGCGCCAAGCCGCGCGCCGGCGCCGGCCTGTCTCCGGCGTCTGCGTACCTGGAGCCGGTACCTGGAGCCGGGGCCGCCGGCATTTGCGCGCTCCCCACTCCCACCCAGGAAGGCAGTTCGGGGCCTGGCTGAGGCCCAGCGCTCGGCCCGCTTTCGCGAGCTCCTCGTCTCCGCTCGGCGGCCGCGCGGGCGGGACCTCACTCGTAGCACGCGGGTGTCGGAGCACCCTCGCCTCCTGCCCTCCCCGAGCAACCGCAGGCGTCCCCGCTCCTCGGTCTGACCCTAAGCCCTGCTGCTTTGCGGTTACCCCAACGGATGAGTCCAAGAGCGCGGACATCTTCCCTGAGCGCGGGGTTTCGCTTTCTCATAGTGGAATCTGGTGTGCTCCCCTCCAACCCCCCTTTTAAAGTATCTCTTTGCCGGGAGGTTCCGAAGCTCTTGCAGAATTCCTCCTCCCCACTTCAAGTTTCAGGCAGATACTTGGTGCTCTGAGTGGACAGGTCGTTTTGGGGGAGGGGGACGCCCGGGTCCAGTGGAGGGGGCGGGGCACCAAGTCAATTAGTGGGAGGCGCCCCCCTCTATCCGGTCGGAAGCTCCCAAACGTTAGGACTGGGCCGTTGAAGGGGCTCAGCCACCAAAGGCGCTTTCGGGGTCGTTCCAAGGCCTCGCGGCCCCCTGGCTTCTCTGCCCAGCGAACAGGCTCGGAGATATTTCAGGAGCACGGGAAATTCCCAAGTTTTCCTCGTTTCCTCCGATTATTTTGCGCGGCATAATAGCCACCCGAATTCAATGGCGTGATGCTGAGGAGTGATTTTTATCTGGGGATTAAACGTCTTTGAAAGGCCTGCCCCTCCCTGGACCTAATGGCCGGAGAAGGTGGCCCAGCGCTGGGCAGTCGCTGCCGAAGGGAGTGCCCGCCCCTCAGGTGGCCCCGGCGGAAAGCGAGTTGGGGGCCAACTGCTTCCCGGACTCTCAGTGGCCTCGAATGGGGAAGAGGGGGAAACATTAACAGGAGATTTCCTTTGACTCACATCCAGGTGGCCTGAGAGCCCAAAGGATCGGTTTAAAAAAAAAAAAGGCATTAAAAATGCGTAACTAGGCAAAACCCGCATGGTGAAACAGTCCAGATTTGAATTCATTTTACCCTAGAGGGAAGCTTCTGGGTAGGCGACGCGTCCTTTCCAGAGCTTGGGAATTCGGTTAGGGCCTCGGCCCCAACCCTAAGGTCAGTGCCATCACGGTCATCCTGGGCATATTTTGTCCCATGTTTTATCAGGTCCCAGCTGCTCACTGTGGCAGAGGTTGACTCGCAGGCCTGACCCAGCCCCTGAACTACGGGAGTCTTTTGCAGGGGTGCTTGCTTACCGCCCAACCTTGAGGTCTATTTTGAAGCCATAAGAGAAAGACAGCTTCCCACCATTGATCTCTGCAGACTGAGCCTCAGGTGGAGAAGCCTGTTGCTCACCCACACACACGCATTTGAGTGTGACCAGAGGGCCTTGGCGCTGGTGTGGGAGAGGCCCCACAGACAACTGAGACACTCAGAAGGAGCCCCGTTTGAATGGAGTGCCTCTTCCTCCCTCCCCCCACCGCTTGGCACTTTATATATTTAAGAGACTTGGCCTCATGACAGCCGGCCTTGCTCCACCTCCAGCCCTGGGACTGCCCTGAGAACCCTGCAGGAACTCGCTGTTCTGAGGGAGAGTGGAATTTGGAGATCTGGATTATGCCACACAGTGGCCTAGCCAAGCGCTGAGCACTTGGTGGGCACAGATCAATGTTGGGCCAACACATAAAATTAAATGTGGTCTTGGGCTGGGCGCGGGGCCTCTTTCTGCATGTTCCATCAGCCTTATTAACATCCACGGTCCCAATGTGCAGTGGCGGTGAGAGGAGGCCCCGCTGTGACAGGGCCATCTAGCATTCAGGCGGTTCCACTTCCCAGTTACTATGTTCGGGCCTTGAACATGGGTATATTTCCCCTGAAACCTTAGTTTCCTCATTTGCAAAAAGTAGACAAGAATGTCTACCCTGCGGGGTTGTGGTGGAAATTGAAGAAAACATTTTCCAAGTGCCTCGCACAGTGCCTGGCGCCGAAAATGAATCGCTGGCGTGGTTATTGACTATTCTTACTATTTTAGGGGCAGGTTACCTGCCGTGCCGCTCTCTTAACCCCCTGCCTCTTTCTCTCCCCGCCCCCACCTCCACCCAGGGCGGCTGAGCCCCCCGGCCTGCACCCTGCGCAAGCACAAGACCAACCGCAAGCCTCGGACACCCTTCACCACCGCGCAGCTGCTGGCGCTGGAGCGCAAGTTCCGCCAGAAGCAGTACTTGTCCATCGCCGAGCGCGCCGAGTTCTCCAGCTCGCTCAGCCTCACCGAGACGCAGGTCAAGATCTGGTTCCAGAACCGCCGCGCCAAGGCCAAGAGACTGCAGGAGGCAGAGCTGGAAAAGCTGAAGATGGCCGCCAAGCCCATGCTGCCACCGGCTGCCTTTGGCCTCTCCTTCCCGCTCGGCGGCCCTGCGGCCGTAGCGGCGGCAGCGGGCGCCTCGCTCTACGGTGCCTCTGGCCCCTTCCAGCGTGCAGCGCTGCCCGTGGCGCCCGTGGGACTCTACACGGCCCACGTAGGCTACAGCATGTACCACCTGACATAGGAGGTCCAGGGTGGCCCACCTGTGGCGCCAGCGGATTCCTCCAGCCCCGGTCTTCTGCCAGCAGCAGGGGCCGTCCCCAGCGAGCGCCCCTGTTCCGCACCGCCTGGCTTCTGCCCTTTAGCCCCCACACTGCTCGGGTTCTCCTGGGTTGCTCCCTGAGTTCACTCTCTGTCGTCTGATTCCTTCCCAAAAAGTGACTGGAAGGGTCCCGCCTGCTTTTCTAGAACCTAGATCCACCCCCTCGTGTTACAGATGGGGGAAACTGAGTCCAGAGAGGTTAAGAAATTTATCCACGATCCCCAGCAGAGTAAGCGGTTGAACCAGGACTAGAGGCCACATCTGCCGCATCACTGCCTCCTGTCCTGACACCAGGAAGGAAAAGCACAGAGAAATTCATGTTTGAAGGTTTTGGAAAGGAGAACAGTCAGAGAGGAAGAGAAGAACGTGCCAGAAGCGATGGACCGTGGTCCTTCCATTGGAACATGTAGAACTTCAACAGCAAAACATTTGCTTTGGGTGGGGGGATACACCGTTACAAAGGTAGGTGGAAGGGACCTCTCTCTTACCAGTACCAGAAAAAAGTTGTAAAATAAAATTTAAAAATTCTGTTTCTATTTAACAGTACACGTGCGTGGCTCTCAAGAATCCCTTTGGAAGGGATTGGGTGTAATATACTGTATATTTGAAATTTTATTATCATTTATATTATAGCTATATTTGTTAAATAAATTAATTTTAAGCTACAAGACATGATCTCTGTCCTGATTTATCCTTCCTTTGAATTTTACTTCTTGCCCTCTCTTCACATGTACAATTGCTTTTCAGTGTGCCCGCGGTAGTTTTGCACCAACAACTTTCAAAGGTGACAACAGGATATTCAGGGACGGGAGGGGGGGGAGTGTCTTTTTTAACACGCAGGACAGATCTGCGTTTGCAAAGTCAAGTGGAGAATTGAAGCAATTACCTAAGATAATTAGGCTCAATTTTCCAATTCACTTTAAGCTGAAATCGACACTTGCTCAGGCGACCCAGAACCGACTCTTTCTTTTTTCTCCCCTTTTAACCTGTCTATGAAAACAAAGCGAATCACCCAAACGGTTTGATGACTGCAGACAGCTAATCCAGACGATTCCCACCCCTGCAAACCTGTTTTTCCCACAGGAGGCCAGGTGGGGGATGGAGGCGTTGCTTTGCGCCTCTAAATCGCCGCGCCGGTGTAGACTGGGTTTGTGGAACTAATTTCGAGCTGCCAGAATGTGAGCGCCTTCACACCCCCAATTACGACCCCTAAAAAAAAAAATTACTGAAAACCCAGGGCGCCCGCTTCCCGCCTTGGCGTGTCCTTTGCATGAGCCCTGCCTCCAAACTCTCACAAACTTGCTTTTTCTTTTATATAGAAGGTTAAACTCAGGCTTCCAGGGGAATATATTTGAGCGAGCGCCAAGTTTAGCCTTCTGGGGGGAGTGCTGCAAGGACGTTGAAGGCAGAAAATGACCTCTTAGCCTACTATGTTCCAGACACCACCGGTCCGTTCTTTTTCGGGTTGGGGGCCCTGGCTTAATTCTCACCAGATCTGCGCACGCCTGTCCCTGTCGCCCCGCCTCTGTCTCCCAGTGGCCGGCGCCTCCAAACTCCGCGCAGGACAGCCCTGGGCAGCAGCCTTTACTGCGAGGCAAGCCGTTAAGACGGGAAATCAGCAGATCAAGAGTTGTTAGAACCGAAGTACCAGGCGTTGGACTTGGGGAGGGTGGACGTCTGTCTGCACAGATAGAGACTGTTGCGCGGTGTGGAAACGAAGCCTGGGGAGCACTGCGCAGTTCTAGCCCCAGGGCCCGGAGGTCCGCCTAGGAATTCCGAGAGAGCGCAGGGTTGCGCCCACGCATTCAGAGCTGGCGCTGGGCACGTTCCGAGGTCCGCTGGGTCTCGGATCCTTCAGCCTCCGTCGCTCGGGTAAAGGTTTTGTCCCTGCGGCTGAGGCTGCAGTCTGAACTTGTCACAATTCCCCTCCCGAAGGGAAAAAAGAAAGCAAGCTTGCTGTGTGGAGTGCCATTCTGCGGCACCACATAGTCTGGGGGAGCCCCTGGCCTCTGGGCTTCCAGAAGAGAAGCCAGACCAGGAATTTGGGCCTCTTCGTCTTCAAGAGAGTAGAGTTACACCTAAAAAGGCCTCAGACTCGCATGCCCACGCGGCCCTTTAAAGGCGTTGAGGGCTGAGGTACATTGCTGCTTTTTGCAGACACAGAAATGTCTTACCCCCTCTATAAACTAAGCAACCCGAGTGGCAGCGCGCAGGGCACCCTGGCTCCCACACATCTTTCGGGTTCATTTCTGGAACGCCCCTGGCCACTCTCCTGTCCTGCAAATATCATTGAACTTGAAGTCAGACAAGCCGATGTAGTTCAGCCCATTCCTGCCACTGACGGCCTGACTTTGGGTAGAGAAGATCCTTTCGTCCCCGCATTCCTCAGTTTTCTCACCTGTGCAACGAACCTGGAATCCTTCCCCACCCCGTGGGTTTTATGGAAGTGTCAACGAACCCCCGTACAGAAGGGGCCCTGGGAACACCGGGTGGATGGGAATTTTCTCAGTTCATGGTGCGGCCGCGGCACCGGAGTGCTCTCAGCGCTCGCGGGATAGGGGAATGTCGGGGCTGGATCCGGTGTCTCCTCCGGCCGGGCTCCCGGGCCTCCTGGCTCCTCTAAGCTTGGCAATTTAGGGTCCAGGCAAACTCAGAGCAACGTAATTGCAGTAATGAGCAAGGGCTCGTGCTTTGCAGACGCGCGGCGGCTCCAGTGAGGCGGTAGCTGCAGGCGAGGCTGGCGCGCCCCCTTCCCCCACCCAGGGACTCAGCCCGGGTGGAAGAGGCCGCCGTCCCGGGATCCCGCCACACCCGCCTTCGCTGCCATTGCCGGCCTTGGGTCCGGATTTCCCTCCGCTTCTATGCCCCCTCGTTTTCTCATTTTTATTTATTTTCATAGATCCCTTTCTTTGCCCCCCTTCCGTCTCCGAATTTCCTCTCTTCACAGGGCGTGCACACAGATGGTGCTCCATAAATGTTTGCTGGATCTGAGCGGAGCGCTGGTGTGGGGGGAGGACCCCGAGCCACGTTTGGCGGGTCCAGCTGGAATTGGCGGCTGAGCTCCCAGCACTGCGTCTCATCCACCCTAGTCCTTCAAACTCGGTTGCTTGTTTGTCAAGCCAAGTCGGAGTGGGCAGGGGGTTCCCAGGCCCGGTCCTTTACGGATCAATTTCCTTCTGTGGCAGGAAACACCAGATCAATCCCGCGGAGTCTCTACCTATCGTGTCCACAGGAGTTGAGCGCAAACTGCCTGCTCCATGCCTCCCAACAACCGGAGGAGATTTTTTTTTTTTTACTAAGGAGATGACTGCGATCCAGAGAGGTTACATGATTTTCCCAAGGTCACACAGCCAATAAGGGGCAGAGCAGAGATTCGGATACAGATTACACGCCAGAATCCATGCTTTTCCCCGCACTGTCCAGCTCCCTTTCCTTGAGGGTCACAGAGTTTTTGTCTGGCTCTTGGGGGCTGGAAAAGGCCATCCAAGCGCGCGTGTCGCTGGAAAACGGGCCCTGCAGAACCTCGGCCCTAACTACGAATTTAACTCCTTCATGGCCTGACGGTGAGCAAGCCCCGGCCCTTGGGGAACATGAAGGGCGTTTCACCCGCCCTGCACGCCCTCTATGAAGCGTTTTCGTTTTGTTGGGGAGGAGACAGAGGCCTCAGTCTGCAAGCTCAGTTTCTGACCACGCTGGCAGGACCAAAGAGTCACACGCGCGATCCGTGGCGTGGAAGCCCGGGCCAGGATGAGATTACCCGGTGGCAGGGGACCTGGGGCGCTCCTAGCTCCGTGCGTAGGTCAGTGGGGGCCTAGCAGTCCGGGATCTGTGAGGTTGGGGTGAGGCTGAGAGCTTGCGCTAAGAGTGCCTGGTTTTAGGGTTCCTTTCTCCGCTCGCTACCCCTGGGGCTTGAAGCCCCAAATCGCACAGGAGGCCTCGTGAAGGCAGCGACTGTCGAGGCGGGGTGGGGTGTGCGGGTCCAGGGTGAATCCTATGGCAGCGAGGCAGCCTCTCCCTCCAGCCTCCACTCCCCCCACCCCCTGCACTGAACAGTCCTCCTGTAGTGACCCGCGGGCGGAGGTGAGATGGCCCGGCCCGGGCCTGCCTCCCTCCTGGAGCCCTCGGGACTCAAGTGGGAAGCGGCTAGGAGAGGCTGAGGCCGCCTTTCAACTTGGCGGCTGGCGCCGGCCTGGCCGGGCCCCCAGGGCCCTGCGGCCTCCAGAGCTCGGTCCCCGCCCTCCCAGTGGCTCGCACGGCGGCACAGCCAGGACATTCCCCCAGCCCATCGGTCCCTGGAAGCACCTTAACCTGTCCCCCACCCACGACCACCAAGTGTCCACTCTCCACAGCGTCCCGGATCCCTCACTCCAGACTCTTGGATTTCCTTCTGCTCCACCAGACAACTCCCCTTCCCAGGGCGCACAGCACCCCGCTCCAGGCCTAGGAGGACCCTCTCATCACACGGGCCTGCCTCCTCCACAGCGCCCTCCCGTGGCTCCGCGGGCGCACAGTTTCTGCTCTTTGCAGCACCCGGGCCTCACAGGACACTGAGCTCCCTCTGAGACAGAGAAGGCTTGAGCGTGAGCGCGCGCGCGCACACACACACACACACACACACACACAGCCAGCAAATACACACACACAAACAACACCTTCCAAACACATGCAGTGCAACACACATTACATATACACATACAACCAGACAACCAACATACGCTGCACACACTATAGACACAAAACTAACATACACACCCACAATCAACACACACATCCTAATAAACATAGCCCATTTATAGAGGCAAACATACACCCTCACGGTCACCACCCTCCAACATCCTTACAGGAGTCCTGCCACCTAGGGCCTAGCGACACTGGCAGGCACGAGTAATCTGGGGAGAGAAGACCCAGAGATAGACATCGATTGGGGGGCAGTTAAACCCGGAGAAATGATATACTGAGAGAAGCCAGGCAGAGGCCGAGCGAAGCCACTGGGAGACTGGGTGGTTGAGCTCAACTGTGGGCAGCTCAGAACACCCGGGGTGCGGGTGTGAGAGACGATCCGGGGGCGGGGTATGTGGGTGTCTTGTGTGTGGAGTCAAACCCAAGATGCAGGCTTTTCACTCGGAGGCAGCGGAGGCAGTGAGGAGGATGGTCTGAGGGACCTCAGGGCCCTGCCGTCCAAGAGCCCCGTGGTGATTTCTGCAATCCTTTCTCCTCCGAGGGCTCCTCCTCTGGGGTGCCCCGCCGCCCCACCTCCATCTGGCTCACCGGACTCCTGCATCCTCTGAGAGTCTCAAAGTGCCTTCCCAGGAGTCAGATCCGGTGCTTTGCTCTTGTTGGCTGAACGCGCAGGCCCAAGGTTTGGACTGTCCATTCAGTCACCCAGCCCCCACCCGCAGCCCAGGTGGGGAAGGCGGTGCTTGGAGAAGCAGCCGGCTTAGCGCTGGTTAGGACAGTCAGTGTGGGGATCCCCTGCCTGGAGTCAGACCACTTGGTCTTACGAATTCTGGTTTTGGCACTTGTTACTTGTGTGACCTTGGGCAAGTTGCTTAACCTCTGTGAGCCTGAGAGGCTCGAACCCAGGCTTCTGCGTTTCTGGATGGTGATCTCTAACACGTTACTGCGGTTCCACTCCTAAAGCCAGGTTTGGCTCTCGGGGCCTAGAACACTGAGGTGGGGGTGTAATAAGACATGCCTTTAGGGCAGTTAAAAGCGGATTTAGTGCCTGTTCTTAATTCGGGGCCTGACTGCGGGCTGACCTAAGGAAGGACCTCCGACCTGAGACTGTGTGTTGGTGCAGGCAGCACCCCGCGTTGCAGCCTCTTGTTCTCCTTACAGGCGAGGAGGCTGGCTCCAGGCGGGCTGAGCGGAGGCTGGATTCCAGCGGTCGCTGTGGGACCACAGGGGCTGCCTCCTTCCCCACCCGTGGGGAATGGGTTTTGACAGACACGCGGGGCTGCGATCTGACCGAAGTCTACTCAAGCTGCGCAGCAGGGTTGCTGGGGGCTGTATTTGTGGTGTTTATGGGGGGCAGGTTAAGGTGGGGTGGGCAGCACCTCAAAACCTCCCCTGAGAGAGGCCATTTCCTTGTCTCGCCCTCCCTGGCACTTTCCAGACTCCCGCGCGCGGCACAGCCCTGTCCCTTTGTCGCCGCTCAGATGAGCTGCCCCGACGGTTGGCTGGACTCCGGCGCTTTGGGGTGGTACTTAAAATAATATACCCCGTTTTCTCTCTGATGACCGCCCTCTATCCCCCCGGTGGCAACCAGGGGCTCCGCCAACGGAGAAGCGTCAGCGTCAGGGCCACACCGACTGGAAACGGAAGTTTGGGGCAGGCTGAATGCCCTACCTCTGGAGTTCTCTGAGACTCAGGCTCCATTTCGGTTAAATGGGCACAACAGTGACCCCTGGCAGGGAGAGAGAGAAAGGGACAGACCCCATTCTGTTGGCCTGTTAAGTCATCTGCATTCCCCGCCGGGGGAGGGGAATCAAAGGGGACCTGTCCCTTCTGATTTGACAGCAGCTGACACGGGTTGAGCCCTTGCAAGCACTCCACGTGGGCCATGCGGACCAGTCCCCATTATCAGGCAGGCACACACCGTTGGTGTCCTCCCGTCACAGACCAGGAATAGGGGCGGGGGGAAGCAGAGGGTTCAACGACTCAGGTAAGATCACTCAGCTAGTGAGAGCTGGAGCAGTGCTTCTAACCCGGGCAGCTTTTGGGGCTCACCTCTCACCTCGCTTCTCAGCCTCAGTTTCCTGGTGGGCGGAATGGAATCACCGCAAGGCTGGTGACTCGAACTGGAACGCGCCTTGAGAACTGGAGCGCCGGCGGCACAGGGGCGGGTGGCCACGTTCGCGCTCTGTATCGTTGGCCTTGAGGCTGCTCTGGCCACTTGGAAGTCGGGAAGTTCCAATTCCGGGAGGGGGTCGGGGTGGGGTGGGCAGGTAGGTCCAAGGCTGGAGGGATGAGTGGGGCGCAGCGGAGGGATGGTTTGGTCCCTGGACGGTGACGGGAAGGGTGGGAGGCTGTGCCTCACTGTGGACCCGGAAAGAACAGCGCTTCCTCTTTGAACCCTCTCCCGACAACTCCAGCACCCTTATAGCTCATATTACAAGTGAGGCAGCCAAGGCACAGAGCAGGGAAATGACTTGCCAAAGGTCACACAGGTGTCTAAGACCGGATCTGTGTTCTCCACCAACCACCGCTGCTGCCTTAGCTGAAGGCAGAAAACCATCCCAATGATGAGCTTGGTGGACTCGGGACCCTGAAGCGTGGACGCCCAGGCTGGAGCGCTTGGCGGAACCCTCCTCCGGCCAGTCAAGGCTGAGCAGGCCTCCTGGTTCTAGGGGCTTTATGCACCCCTAAGCCCGCCTGGTCGGACTTGCAGAAAGCCTTCTGGACGCCGCCTTAGAGATGAGCCATTGGCATCAGTGGGATCAGTGTCCTCATTGACAGATCGGAAAACTGAGGCTTGAAAGGGTCCTGTGACTTGGCCAAGGTCGCAGAAAGTCTGGGCAGAGCCCAGAACCCCGATTTTCGTACAGTGTTCTTTTATTAATGCATTCATGTCATTGAACCAGACCAACACACTGACAAATACATACAAATTTAAGTTGGAAATGAATGCTTCCAAGGGAGATGATAACAGAGCGCTGATTAGAAGCACATGGCAGGCTTCTCTGCGAAGGCGACTTGTGAACGGGGACCCAAAGGGCGAGGAGGAGCCCGGAGTTCTGAGAGCAGCCAGGGGAAGGGTCTCTCATGGAGAGGAACTGGCAAGTGCAAAAGCCCTGAGGCAGGAACGAGGCTAGCCAGGCCGGAACTGGCCTCTGGTGAGTTTGGAGCAGGCGGCCTACAGGGTCCGCTTTGCGTTTTCTGAAGCTCTGGGCCGCCTTAGTGAGAACGGTGGGAGCTGCAGGAGGGGCCACGGACTCACGTTAGAGGGGAAGCGACTGTGGCCTGGACCAGAGTGGCCTCCAGAGAGATGCTTTTTATTTGGTGAACCCCCTTTTCTTCTGTGCTGTCCCCTCCCCCTCTCCCACCACCGAAGTTGCGCAGGGTTTCTGAGAAGCTTCGCCCCAGGTCCCAATAACGTTTCTCTTCCCTCCGGGACTTACTCGGATTCAAAACCCCGCACCCGGGCCCCAGCTCCCGCCGTGGAGTCCCGCGAATTCGGCTGTGCTAGCCCGGAGCCAGCTGGGGCTCAGCTGTGGGGCGGAGTCGGCGGCAGACACCCCCGCCTCCCACCGCGACCGCAGCTCCCAACTCCGCTGGCTCGCCCCTCCCTCTGACACCCGGGGGCTCCCGCCATCCAGCTGTGCACCAGCTGCGCGGCCCCGCCCAGCCATTGCTCCCTGCGCTCAACTGTCCTTCAAGGCCCGCCCTGTGCCCATCTCGCAGATTAGGAAACTGAGGCCTGGACGCCAGCGAAGGAAGGAGTTTGCCGGAGATTGAGCAGGTATGGGTGCCAGACCCTGCGCCAAAGGCCTGATGAGCACGGTCACATTTAATGCTCACACAAGCGGGGCCACATAGGTAGGGTAACAATTGTTCCATCGCACGCAGGAACACACTGCTGCTCAGAGAAGTGAAGGAACTTGCTCAGGGTCACACCGCTAGACCAGATTCCGACCTGTGAAATCAAGCTAGGCGCCCAGGGCGCAGAATTAAAGGAAGCACTCAGTGTCAGGTTGACAAGTGCAGGGTGGGCACCTGGAGAGGACGGATGACATCAGAGAGTGAAGGCACTTACACTGTTTTATTGAGAGAGGCCCTTGGAGAGGCGGGGAAGCGTTGGTTAATCTACAGTTTGGAGGCACTCATTTATCTTGGGGGGTGGGAGCGTGTCTTCATTTTCCTGCGTAAAATCTACTCCTGATGAATGGGATTCTAAAGTTGCCTGGGTCCTTGTTTCCATGTGTCAGGGCACCCATCGCTGTCTCCATCTGCAGCCAGGTGGGTCTCCCACAGCACCTGGGCCAGGCCATCAGGACTGACGTGCAGTGTCCACCCTGCTTTCACTCTCTGCGTGCTGGGCTGGCTTCGGGGGCTTGTGACCAGTGCGGTTCCAGGGACCCACTCTCCAAAGGGCCCTATTCTTGGGGTTTAATGCTGCAGTCACCATCTTGAAGTGACCATCTTGCTTTTTTTTTTTTTCCACATGAATTACCTGGCAGCAGAGGATGTGCTTATGTTTCCTTATCTGTTTCTCCCTCACTTAACTCTTAGTGCCATGAGGGCCGTGACTTTGTGTAGTTCTCTGCTGAATCCCCAGCACCTAGAATGTGCATAGTGGGGCTTTGGTATTTATTAATTAAATGAAGAATGATGGTCTAGTACACAGGAGGGGCTTAGGCTCTGAGAAAGTCTGTGGTCGGTCGGTGGCTCCAGGCCCCGCAAGTCCCGGTAAAGCAACTGGACGGCAAACGGCGACCCTTCACTTGAGCCCCGTGCTTGGTCTCTGTCCTCGCCGCTGCCCGTTTCTCTGAGGAGGCCCTGGGAGTCCTGCATGCCCAGGAGGCAGAAACATGGGCGCTGGGAAGGCAGCAGCCTCCGATCTGACAGCTGGCCCTGAAAGCTCCCAGGACCCCAGTCTGGGGGAAGATGGTAAAGGAGGAAAGTCAGCCATCGTTTTTTGTGTATGTCTGCCAGCTCCCACTCCTACCTTGCTACTTACCTGTCCAGAGCCAAGGCAGGACACCTTGAGAGTCAAAGGAGGGATGGGCTTGGGGTGACAGCGCTTCCTGAGCAGGGGATGGAAAGGGAGTGTCAGTCCCTGGAGCCGGCAATCTGGGTTTAAATGCTGGCCTCTCACTCCCTGGCCATGTGACCTTGAGCACTTTTGCTATTTTCTCTAGGTATCAGTCTTTCCATCTGTATGATGGGCATTATAATAATTCCTGCCTCATGGGACCAGTATGAGGATTAAATAAGTTGATAAATGTGATGTGCTTGGAATAGTGACAGGGACTTGGTAAGCCAACACGGTTATCAGGCTCCTGGGACTCAGAGGCCAGAAAGCCTGAAGCTTCTGCTGTTTCCTGCCCCCTCATCCCCGCCCAACATCAGCCAGGGTGCGAGAGAAATGAGAGGAGGAGAAACACCGGGAGAAAGTGTTTCTGCACTCATAGCTTGTAGACCCTGGCCACAAGCCAGACAGGCGGACACAGCAGGCGTTAGGAGTCCCGTTTGCCAAATAAGGAGCCACGCCCAGAAAGGTTGAGGGACTTGCCCAAGGTCACACCATCAGGAATGGGCTAGAATTAGCCCTGGATGTTTGGATCCCTGGGCCCTGTGCTATATTCCATCACATTTGTACAGGGCGCTGCTTTTCCTCACATCTTCCTTCTGTATTACAGCTGCTGCCTTTTTTTTTTTTCTCCCCGTGACTTGGAGCCTTAAGACACAATAACGAGTTGAATCCTATTTTATCGCTGTTCCTTGGTCAGGGCACAGCCATGAAAGTCCAGGGCTCTCACAGAAGCTTTTGCTAGGCCCTGTCCCCAGTCTGTGATGTCTGCGAGATGAATATTGACAAGGATTTCCCAGAAGTGCTCAAAGTGCAGGTGAGTGCTGGGCATTAGGCTAGGATGAAATCATGATCCGAGTCGTTGAAGTCAGCGTTTGAGTTCTCTCCTGTGTTATGTGGTTGGGGGAAAGGGAGTGTGATTTCTGTTTGCTGAGCGCCTACTAGGTTCCTCACTCCTATTCCTTAATTTAATATTCAAGTCAACAGCTGGGGAGATGGGTGTCAGGTCCCTGCCATTCAGGGACTACGGGAGCCCAAAGTGGGTGAGTCAATGGCTCAGATCATGCAGCAAACGAGCCAATATTTGGAATTCAAATTAAGCTATGTGTGACTCTAAAGCACAGGTCCTTTCAGTCCACCCAACCACACTTGCTTTAAATGCCTTTTGAACACATTAATAAGCTCTGAAAGCACTCTGGAAGTGACTGCAAAAACACAAATCAAGGGAAACACTTATAAGAAGAAGAAAGAAGGGTTTTTAAGCAGACAAAAACCAAACCACCCCCAAACTCTCTCCCGGTGTCGATGGTTTTCACTGGAGACACAATTATTATAAAGAAACAGGAACTCTTAAAATCAGCCTTTGGACTTGTTAATAATGGGCTGGTAAGAGAATGCTAATGAAACATTATTAGTTTTTTTCTTGTTAAAATCTCATTTCAAATAATTCCGTTCGTCATCCATTTTTTACGAGGAACGAAAACAAATGTTTTCCAAAGCTTCAAACCCAAATTTCTGTGTGGCTTTCTTGTTTTAAGCCAAATATTCCATGTCTCTTCCCAGCTGGGAATTCCTTTCCCGTGTCTCTCTGTTCCTCCAAGTACTGCGCGTCGTGCTGGTCCAACTGTCCCTTTCACTGTCCTCAGGTGCAAGCCCTGTCCTGGTGGAGTCCGAGTCCTGAGTTCAAGTCCGAGATCCTTTTTCGTTAACCATTAAAATGTCAGTTTAGTTTGGATTGGAGCCATACTTAAA
>NW_017731687.1:1343335-1352809 GCF_001890085.2 Hipposideros armiger
CTTTGCTGTCATCTTAGTGGGCTGTTTGGAGGAGGTGGAAATAAATGTGTGCATTTAATCTGCAATGTTTGCGTGAAGGTAGAAACCTTTTGAGACATTCGCATAATAGTAGAGCTGTTGATGATCATGAAGGTAATAATAATAACTGTTTGTCCATCACTTACATTGATCAAGCATTTTGTAGTCGTTCTCTCTAGATGAAGAAAGGAAAGCTCTTCAAGGCAGGTAATTTCCCCAAAGCCAGTGTTAATGAGTGCAGGGGCCCGGGATTAGTATGAAGTCAGCTCTGGGTCCTGGTCTCTAACCTCTCCCCTGTGCACATAAACACACCTGGGTAGAACATTACACAACCGGGCTGGAAGCGTCACTCCGTAGCTTCCTTTCCTAATTCACCTGTAGGTCTTGGATATTAGTCTGTCTTAGCTCTTGTAGACCAGCTTCCTTCTTTTTAACAGCAGCATAATCTTCCTAACCGAGCCATACCAAAATGTGTCTAACCACTCCCTGTGGACACACAGGTCGTCCCTAACCTCTAAGTCTTTTTAGCCGTGTGACGTGGGTTAAGTCAAGTCTCCTCTTTGGGCTCCAGTTTCCCCACCTAAAAAAAAAATGGAGGCCTCACAAGAAGATACACCCCAGTACAGTTACATAAAGTTAAAAAGCTAAAACTCCAATGTGCTGTGTAGTGGGTTTGAATGGCGACTCTCCAAAAGATATGTCCACGTTAATCCTTACAGCCTCTGAATAGGACCTTATTTGGAAGAAAGGTATTTGCAGATGTGATTAAGTTAAGGATCTGGCGGTGAGGAGATCATTTTGAATGATCTGCATGGGCCCTAAATCCAATGACAAGTTGTTGTCATAGGAGACACACAGAAGCGGCAACGTGACCATGGAGGCAGAGATTGGAAGCCACACAGCCACCAGGAGCTGGGAGATCCTTCCTAAAGGAATCCTCCTCTAAAACCTTTGGAGGGAGTGTGGCCCCACTGACACCATGATTTTGAACTTCTGACCTCCAGAACCATGAGAGAATAAGTTTCTGTTGTTTAAAGACACCAGGTTTGTGGATATTAGGAAACTAATATATGCCACTGGGGAAAAAAAAACGTTTTAAAAAATGAAGGCTATCAGCTTAGAGATCTCAGGGTTCTCCCATGTGGGAAGCACTGAACACCTTGTGAAATAGGCCTGGTTTCTGGGGGCCCACACAGCAACCTTGGGCTGACGTTGCTTTGCACTTCAGGCTTGGCTGGTTTCTGGCAGGCTCTGTAGTTTTCACCGTAGGGTGTGTGTAGTTGTCGCCTGTCTCCTTCTCAGAACTACCTCTTTTGAGATGGGGACCAGGAGTGGGCATTTTAAACAAGGCTCTATGTGTAACTCAGGTAACACAGTCCTGGTGAAGAATCATGACTCTGGAATCAGCGTTAGCCCCCAACATCCAGCAGAGATGAGCCAAGGCTTGGGGGAAGTCTCTTGACCCATTCTTGACTTCAGAAAAGGTCAGGGTTGAAAGGGTCTTTAGAGATCCAACCCTTTTATTGAGAAACTGAGGCCCAGAAGAGGAAATTGACTTCCTGAAGTCATGCAGCTAGCAAATCATGGAGCTGGAGCTTGAACCCAAGAGAGAAGTTGGGTGGGTGTCTTGATTCCAAACTCCAGCGTGCTTCCATTTTCTTTGGGTGTGGATTTC
This sequence comes from Hipposideros armiger, assembly GCF_001890085.2. Classification (NCBI taxonomy): domain Eukaryota; kingdom Metazoa; phylum Chordata; class Mammalia; order Chiroptera; family Hipposideridae; genus Hipposideros; species Hipposideros armiger. The sequence goes on from NW_017731687.1 coordinate 1,345,029, forward strand.
TGAGACCTGAAAATATATTATAATAGATCCAATGTGGCAAAGTCTCACACAGTTCTAGCCCTATAGAGTTCACAAGACAGAGGGTGAGACAGAAGAAAACAAATCCATTTTCATAAAAAAAGAAATTTTCTTTGTGTCTCCTCTAGGCCTGGGCTCATGCTAGGAGCTGAGGATAGAGGCGCACACGTGGTCTTGTTATTGAGGATGGAAGGGAAATGGGGAAGAAGAGGAGGAAGTTAAGAAGCACGCACACCACCCGCAAACGCAGGACCGCTCAGCTAGCTGTGCACGTCCCCATTGCACAGGTGAGAAGACCGGAAGCTCAGAGAGGTGAACTAACTTAGCAAAGGTCACACAGCTTTAAAGTGGTGAAGCCGGGTTAGGACTCAGCTCTCTCCAACTCACAGCTCCGTGGACAAGAGGGAATGTAAACAGGTAAGGGCAACCTGTCCCAAGGTGAGCAATTCTGGGTAGTCCCTCTTCCTAGAAACCCTCCTTGTCACTAACTTCAGGCAGTTGGGTCCTGGGAGTGGCAGGGAAGGAGGGCGAGGCACACTGCAAGGCATCGCCCCCTCCAATGGGCGTGTGCAGAGTTTTGAGTTCAAGGTCTTTGACATGAGGTGGTTATGTTTACGGAAGGGTCTCTTCCGACAAGGGGCTGTAAGAACACAAAGCCTGAGGCTGGCCGGGGAACGGAGGGCGATCAGAGGTCAGCTTGGAAGGTCTTGCTCAACCAGTTTCTCACATCTCTTTCTGGGTCCCACAGTTCCCCCAAGAAGCTCCCGGAGTAAGGGGGGTGCTGGTGGAGTCCGCTGCCGTGGGCCTGAACCTCTACCTGGATGTACCTGGGAGCTGAGGAACCCGTCTCTGCCCACCGCAGCTGTGGCTGTTCCTCTCACTGTTGAATTCTCCATTTCTACACAGCGCCTGACATATAGGTGCTGGACAAATACTAGCTAAATTAAAGCTATTGTTAGTATGAGATTGAATGATGTAGGATTCAAACAATCTTCTGTCGGGATGGGTGAAAAAGGGGAAGGGAATTAAAAAGTACAAACTGCCAGTGGTAAAATTAATGGGATTAAAGTACAGCGCGAGGAATAGAGTCAGTAATATTGTAATAACTATGTATGGTGCCAGGTGGGTACTCGACTAATTGGGGTGATCACTCCGTAAGGCATATAAATTTCTAATCACTATGTTATACACTGGAAACTAATATGCTACTGTGTGTCAACTATAATTAACAATGGAAAAAATCATTTGTCCTATAAATAGAGCATTCTATACCAGAGTTTGTATTTATGAGCTGGGGACCTTTTGTCAGTAGCTTGCTATCTCTCTCTCTCTCTCCCAGCCACCCTCTTCCCCCAGTCTAAGCCCCTCCTCAAGCCCCTGGCCACCAACATTTCCCTGGTCTGATGACCTCCGAGCTCACCCATATCCTTTCCTGGCCACAGTTTGGACACAAAGGAACAGAGGCCTTGCCTCCTCGGGCCCCCTCGCCAGGCCCCAATTCTTCCGCACAGAGCATTTCCAGTCCCAGACCTGGGGCCTCCGGAGCCCAAAATCTGGGTTCTGGTGCGACCCACTGCTGGGCTCAGTGAGAGGCCGAGCCTGGGTGAGAAACACCTGATTGACATGAAAAGATGTCAGGAATCTGAAAAAATATATGTTTTGGCTGGAGCCCCGCCTTAATCCCTCATGAGCTGTCTTAGTTGAAAGGCTCATTTTTTTTTTTTTGCGTGCAGATTATCTGAGAACTGCTTGGCACTTGGGAATTTTCCACTGGCACGCGCTGAGCCTACCAGTGCCAAGAAAGGAGAGAAGAAATAGCAGACAAAATGGGCCCCGCTTTCCTGCCAGTCTCAATTTGGGAGACTTTTTCCATCCTTGGGGCCATTTGTGTGAAATCAAGCTCCGAGGCCTTCCAGGGAAAAATCCTTTGACTTTTGATTCTTCAGTGTGGAAATTCTTCGCATTTGAATGTAAAGTGGTGACATGAGAAGAGTGTGGGGCAGCGAGGCCAAAAAGCTGTGTGCGCTTTAAAAAAAACTTTTTCTTTCTTGTGTGATAGGGAGGCAGCATGGTTTCCGTAGTCTAGAAAGACTTCATGAAAGAGTGGCTTCATATGCACTGCCACGTGGATTGGGCCAACGAGTTCATCTCCTAATCCTGTTTCCTGCTCTGTAAAAACAGCTAATGCTACTTCCTTGAGTTATTGTGAGTAGTAACTAAGAATTGTATGTCCTCCCTCTGCCTGGTGTGTGTGTGTGTGTGTGAGCCAGCCAGCTGGGTCCTTAGCTGGGAAGCTGGAACGTGGAGGGTGGGTCTTGGGTGGATGGCGGGGAGACTGCCTGTATGTCTTCAGTTTAGCATTTGTCCAAGGCAGGTGTGTCCGGCGGGGTGGTTTCTGGGCAGCAGGTCCTAAGATGGAGACAAGTCAGACGCCAGGATGGCATAGCCTGCTGACAGGATGTACTTTTATGTTACTCCCCATATTTATTCCCGTTTTGAAAACCTTTGGTCTCCAAGGGAAAAAAATCTGGATAGAAAATTTTAGCCATGTCTCTACTGTGGATATTAAAGGAAGACCCTCCATAAAGAGGGTGAAAGAATGTGGGGTCCTGAGCAGGCCAACAATTTGCCTTTGGAACGGATGTTCTCTAAAGATTGACTTTGTATTTTGGGGAGGGGGTGCAGGCATGGAGAAGGACGACCCCTGGTGGCTGCCTCCACATGTCCTCTGCTGTCAGAACAGTTCCACCCGGGGCCCAAACTTGCTGGCTTCACACAGTAAAAAAAAAACTTCTGCAGTCACCCGGGTCCTCCCTACTTAGATCAGAGCTCAGCTACCATCTGTTAACCTTCAGACCTGTCTTTGGGGGGTCTTATTCCTCAACCCCTGTGGCTTCTTTGGAATTCTTTTCAGCCACACTGTCCTTGAGGGAAGTTCTGCTAAGGCGGGAAGCCTGAGACCATGCGGCTGGCTGATTTGGTTCCTGGTGAGGGCTCTCTTCTTGGTTTGCAGATGGCTGCCTTCTTGCTGTATCCTCATTTGGTGGAGAGAGAGAGTGAGAGCTCTGGCCCTTTCGTCTCCTTCTAAAGGCACTACTTCCATCATGGGGCCCCACCCTCATGACCTCAGCTAAACGTAATCCTTTCCCAAAGGCTCTATCTCCTAATACTGAAGCTAGGGCTTCACTGTATAAATTTTGAAGGGGACACATCCAGTCCATAGCAGCTGGACTGAATAACCACCCAGCTAAAACCACTTGTCTTAATGCCCCTTGCAGCAAGAATGGCCACGTGGCCAAGTCTGGTCAAGAAGATGTGAGCAGAGGTGAGGGGTAACATGCCCTTATAAGGAACGGGCGTGTCCTCCTGCCGTTCTTCCCGCTTCCTGCCAGCAGGCTATGATGGGAGCAAGCTTTGACCATTGTCACTGTGACAGCAGAGAACGAGATGGAAGGGCCTGGTTCCTGACACCTCACCATCCCTGGACTGTCTATCTGAATACTTACATGACCCAAAACTAAACTTCTTCCTTTTGGGGTCACTGTACTTGAGGGTCGCTTACTAAAGAGGTCTCATTGGGTTTTATTTCGTATGTGGTTCTTTGCTGACTTGAGCTGTGAAGAACATTTGCAGCAGGATGTTGAGATGAATGAAACACAGTCTCTGCTTTATGACCACGTGTGACCCCTGCCTTAGCCTGGATTCCCAGGAAGCAGAGCCTGAGACAAAGGTTTCTGGGTGAGAACTTGATCAGGAAGAGTGGTCCCTGGGGGCAGGTGTGAGGACAGCTAGTGGGGTTGGGTAGAAAGATGCACTGGCCCCCTGTGGTGACTGTTTACATGACTTCCTCCCACTAGCCAAGAGAATCATCTCAGAATTATCATCCACTGGAGACAGCCATTTCCATTGGCTCTTAAAACCCATTGACCAAAGGTTAACTGGTGTGGTGTTAATTTCTCTCATTTCTGGCCAGTGCACATGTGGGCACAAGGCGGCTTTCTGTGGCATCCTAGAACCATTTGCTGAGTCCTTTGGCAAGATATTAAATCCTGTGTGATGAGAGAGCCTCCATGTCAACAAAACTCCCTTATCCAGTCTTATTTTCCACCTCTTTAATTCAGTACCTTCAAGTCCATTCCCAAGGAGACCCAACTTCCTGCTAGTATATGGTAGCCAGCCCTGGTACTTTTGGGTCTTATTATCCCGTTCCTCCTTTAGAAGACTTAGCACTTCCCCAGTCGGGTCACTCTGAGATTGACCCTAATTACTGGTCTGATGATGAAAAGGGGTTGTGGGGAAGGTTCTGGAAGGGTACTTCTTGCAAGGTATCTCTCTCACTTGAAGCTTCTGCATAGTCTTCAAGCAAGGGACTTCCATGACCTTCTAACGAGGGAGATGGGCCACTCTGCCGGGTCAGAGGGTTCAAAGGATCTTCAAAGCTCTCAGTTGCACCGATTCGGGTATCTCCAGTCCAAATCTAATGCCCTGACATGGGCATAGGAGGCTCAACCAGGCTGAGAATCTAACCTTCCCTGAATTCTGTCACTTGACAATGAGTCTTGTGCTTGGCCTTCAGCTTAGTCTGCACAATCTGCTGCAGAGATGAAAGGCTCTGAAACATGGCCAGAGAGATCCGCCGACTTCTACATTGGGCTTTTAGTTGGTGATTAATCAATCCTGAGCCTATTGTTCTCTCCCTTTAATTCATCAACAGAATTTCGCAACACCCAAGTTCATAGATCTTATAGTTACCATTTCTCCTATGCCCCCCAAACTTCAGAGACATTGCACAGGCAAATGCATGTCTCTTTCAATGACACAAGTGGAATTCTTAGCAATTGCACTGAGACAGCACGCCAGGGCCTGCCCCTGCCACCAGTGGTGGGGTCCTCACTGTCACCTGGTTGATGACAGCCCCCACTCCAGATTCTGACCTGAGTCTCTGTCACTTAGGACTAGTCCTGGTACCAAATGTGTTGGATTGGGTCCCCCAGGATCACAGCCCGTAAAAGGAACTCTTGTATGATGGATGTGCTGAGAGAATACTTTCTGAAGAAGTCTACAAGAGAGTGAGAGAAGGCTGGGGTAAGGCACACAGCTTGGCAAAGATATGGGTTCTGCTGAAGTCTAGCCTCAGCTCTATCCCATGGGGAGGTCTGCAGTGTCTCATTTTGAGTGGTGAACGAGACTTTGTATACACATATTAGTCAGAAATTGGCAGCAGGCAGACCTCGGCCAGCATGGGGACAGGGCGTAGCTCCTCAAATATAGTCCAAAATTTGGAGGGCAGTGCTCTAGAGACCGGGCAGCTAGAGTTCTCAGCAGCCATCCTGACAGCAGGGGGGATGGGTGCCCGGCCTGGGTGAGTGGGTTCTGGATGGACGCTGTCAGCGTCAACCACAGTATATCTTTGAATCAGTATTATTCAGTTCTCTTGTTTTTGAAAGTAAGCATCTTCATGAGCACCTCTGAAGTCCTAAAATGAGGTGCAACTCATCAGAGAGTGACCAGAAAAGTAAGACAGAAGGGATTGAGCTTGGCCAATGACAATCTTTAACTCAAAAGTTGTTTCTAGCTGTTAATGAAAAATTACTTTTATTGCTTGGCACTTTACAGTTTACAAAGCACTCGCAAATCTTTCTGACTCAAACGACCCACATGGCAACCTTGGAGTGGGGCCAGGGGATGTCCTCACTGTTCCCAGAGGAGTGACATGACTATTCTAAGGCCACAAAGCAGACGAGTGGCAGGGCCAGAGAGGGAAGCCAGGCACTGGCACCTTCCATCAGAGTTACCTGACTGTCGACGTCTATATGTTTATTTGGGGGCTTTCACTTTGTCTTTTTTTTTTTTTAAGTTGCAGAAAAGGAGTTTATTAGAAGAAAAAAAAATACATTTCAAAGAAGAGGAAGTGGGAAAAAAAGTAGATAATCGCTCAAGGGCCATTATTAGAAAAGAAAGTACAGTCCAAAGAGTTTGGAGTAGGCCGAGCAAAGGAAGCTCAAAAGGCCTCACTTTATCTTAAACGCATACTTTTTCCTTCACTCAGAGGAAAATACAAGCTAGTGTGGAGTATGCTTTTCTTGAGCTGTAACCTAATGTTTTACAGTTACAGTTGTGAACACATCCACACTTTTAAAGTTAGCCATGTAAGTTTATTTCTCTGCTTGTAAATGGACGATGGCCAGGGAGCCAAACAACAGTCTGCTTCTCTGGCCCCCTATCTGTCCATCCCTTTCTGGGTTTAAATCAAGGTCTGCTTTTCCCCTGACTTGAGAAGGAGGCTGGATGTTTGGGCGGGTGGAAACATTTGGTGCAGTTCCCAGCTGGCAGCTGTCTGGCAGTGCCAGGTGAGCAGATGGGCTCCGCGCATAGTAGGCAGGTTTTTCAAAAGTTCTCAGTTTGGAGCTGGGCAAGATGGGGCGGCCAAGAAGCTGTCTCACTGGCGCTGTATTGTGTGCAGCTGCAAATCACTACAGTGTGCCCTCGACACTTTCCACTCTTCAGACAGGGCCAGTACCTGTCTTTCCCCCTCTTCAGATGACAGAAAACTACAGACTTTACCATCCAGGCCAACGGTCCTTTCCCCGCCCTGCCTGCGTGGCTTCTCCATGCCCGTGACCTCCCTTCCACTGTCTAGACCACATCTCAAAGCTCTTTTCTGGTCCCCCGCAAGCATCTCTTCTTGAAACTCGTAACTCTGCACTTGGAGCATCTACCCAGCCACCATCTGAGCAGCCCATTTAAATTCTCTGCACTGTCCTCAGTACCATCGTTTTTGTAGATTATGTATTTATTTAACACCTGTTCTCCACCCTTCCAGAGTGTAAGGTCCATGACAGCAGGAATTGAATCTGTCTTGTTCACTGCTGGAGCCCTTGTGTCCTTGTGGCACATAGTAGGTGCTCAATAAATATTTCCTGAAGGCAGGCCTCATGCTCTGTGCCCTCTGTATCTCTGAATCCATCCAATCCCCGCCCCCTCCACCCCACTGGGAGACAGGCAGTGTGACGGGGAGAGGAGACAGGCTGGGATGGTAAGTGGCTCCCCCGAATTGCACAGCTGACTCCTCCACAGTCTCCCCCAGAAATCCACAGAGGGGGTGCTTTACAGCCCACATTAGGCCCAGCCTCAGCTGGAGACCCCTTCCCCACGGCTCTGCAGAGAGCAAACCGGCACAGACAGCGGATGGTCAGCCAGAGGGACGCTCACAGACACTTTCTGATGGACAAAGTGTCACCTGAGAGAAGTGAGGATGAGCAGGACAGTGCTTGAGCTCACATCCTGTCACCGTGACACCTGAGGATGACACCAGGTGAAACCACGGAACCTTGAGTCAGTAGACAGGAGAAGACACCCCTGAAGGCATACCAGATCCTTGGCCTATGGGAGAAAAGCCATTTCTAGACGTCATCAGCTAGTGCCAGTGTGGCTTATGTGGTATAGGAGAAGGGGACGGGGACAACATTTGTCTAAGCATATTAGGTACCACCCACCGTGTACATGCTCCATCTCCACTGGTCTCCCTGTCTTGTTATCATCTAAGACTCCATCTCCACTTTTCCTCAGGACATATTAGAGTGACTTGCAAATACTCGGAATCCAACATGGTTCAAAACAAAGCTGAGAAGAAACATCAGGTCAGGGTGGGGGCATCAAAGGCTGGCGGGTGGAACTGGCCCCTGGATTTGGGTGGTGAGGTTCAGGAGACTGGGCAGAGGTGAGTCGCAGGTTCAGTTCTGACCCCTCTCAGTGCAGAGAGA
>NW_017731687.1:1353072-1432622 GCF_001890085.2 Hipposideros armiger
CTGTGTGTGTGTGTGTGTGTGTGTGTGTGTGTGTGTGTGTGTGTGTGTGTGTATAATTAAGTGGGGTATAACTTGGAGTATTTAGAAGAATGGATAGAATCCAAGTCTTCAAGAGCTCCTTCATTGGTTTCTCTTTCAAATGGGCTTCTGATACTATCGGGTGGTGGTGGTCCCTGGAATTCTATTTTATGTTTTCAACCATGTGCCACCCACCTGTTCACTTGTACAGTCATCCAGGCTGATATTTTTTTGATCCTTGCACCAACCCTGTGAGGTATTATTGTCTCCATTGCCAAGAGGACTAAGTAATCTGCCCAAGTTACCCAACTAGTAAGGAATAAACTTGGGTTCTAAACCCAGGGCGGTCTGATCCTAAAGCTGTGGTCTTTCTCCCAAACCGGCCCACTCAGACTCTGCAACTCCAGGTGAACGGGCCTGGGAAAGGCGAGAGCTGAAGGTTTTACTGATCTTACAAAATGGCGGCCAAGCATCTTCCGTCTGGACAGCACTGCCTACTTTCTCACTCCTCTGTAGTCCCTGGGAACCCACGGAACAGCCTGTTCTTTTAGCTGGAAGGAAATCAGGATGAATTTCAATATTTTCTAAGCAGGTCTCACCCTTCTCACTCTTGCCTTTGTTTGCAGATCTCCAGTTTTCCAAACCCAAACCCCCTGATTGACTGTGGGCAGCTGCCAAACACATCTGGCGCAAAGGAAGTCCAGAATAACAGCCAGTCATCCAGGTGTTGGGGAGACCCAGCCAGTGGGTCATCCACGGTCAGCTGGGCAGCCTCCTGGTTGGTGGAGGTCTGGCCCTCCCCCCTTATCTCTGGAGCCTTCCTCCTGAGGACAGGCAGTGAGGGGGAGGCTCAGGCGGGGGGACTCGGCCAAACATTTGGAAACGCTTGCCTTGCAAAGATTCAGCCAAAAAAGGAGATTTAAACATTTCTTCTACCCACACAATTCAGGAAAGCTTAGTTTGGAATTTCCTAATTTGCATGCTTAATTAAGATAAGTGTCATAGAGTGTCCAGAAGAACTTGTGTTTCTCCCGCAGAGGTAGCAACCACCATGGACCCCTGGTCTGGAGAAGTTGGTAGGAACCACAGAGGCTCCAGGACAAAGCCTCTTAATAAACATGTGAAAATAGCCCAGAGGTGGAAACGGACTTGCCCCATGATCATACAGAGAGAGTGGCCAGATTTGACCCCCGGTCTCAGGAAAACCAGTCCTGTTCTCTCAGCCTGGCCCATCTAACAGAAGGGCTGGCCTGGGGTGGAGGGGATAATTGAGCACAGAGTGCCAAGACTTTGCTCAGAAATCGACAAGTCACTGTCTGACGGTCTCTGGCCCTTCATTTCCAGAAAACGCCATTGTTTTGCAGATACTACCATTGTTTAAACTCAGGCTCAAAGCCAGCGTGCTGAGCGGCCTTAGCTGGGTGCTTTCGACATTATCGTGAGTCATCCAGCCTCAGCCCTCTGAGGTTACAGATGAGGAAACTGAGTCATAGGAAGATTATGGGGCACAAGCAGTCAGGGAAGAGCCAGGATTTGCACCCTGATTATTTCCTCTCTCTTCTGTGCACCTGCAAGACTTTTTCACAAACACACGTGACATTGTGTGTAGACGGGGTTCTGCCGGAAGCGGAATTCCGCTGGAAGAGCCCGAGGCCAGTGTTTATGGGGTCACGTATGGAGCCGTGGGCAGGGCTACGGACGCTGGCAGGGATGGGAGGCTCCTGGCACTGGTGACACGGGCAGTCATTGTCTCCTTCGGGTCTGGTGCCCAGCTAGCACTGTAGCTGTGGACCAGGGGCGGCCCTGAGGTCAGCCCCTGCTGGAGCTTGGCTCGCCCTGGAAGTGTCTGGGTTTGCAATCCAGTCATCAGACAGACAAATTGCCGGCCCCTCTCTCTCCCTCCCCACCCCCAACTCTGGCCAGTGTCCCCCGTGACTGACCATACCTGGAAACCAGGACACACAGGACCCTGACTGGTGCAGAATATGGGCCAATCCCCAGGGATATGCCAGGGTTGAACCATATGGTGTTTTCCATCAAAAAACAAACTTAGTTGCCAATTTTTAAAAGTTGGAGCCGTCACATACAACCTGAATTCAGGCTTCTTTTGAAAGAGTGGGAAGATTCGGTTCCGTTGGCTTTGCACCTCTGCTTGGCAGGGAGGAGCTGAGGCAGAAATACCTGCCCCTTTACTAAGGCCTGTGTGCTCGCCAGCCAGCCGCCATCGTCTCACACCCAGGCCGCCTTCGTCCCTGATGTCACCTGGGCCTCAGAGTTGGTCATGTGCCCACAGGAAAGGCGAGGAAACCAGGGAGAAAGGCTTCCCCAAGGTCACCTGAGGCAGGGCCAGCACGCAGGTGCCCTGCCCCAGGTGGGCGTCCTTTGAAGGTACAAGCTATTGCCTCGCTAAGACTGGAACTCTGTGGGCTGTGACATGGGGTGGAGACCCTTGTGGAACCCGAGTCCACGTCAGAGAATCATGTTTCATTTCTGGTCAGCATTTCCTAGGCGTCCAGCTGGAGGACAAAGCCAGGCCTCCCGGGTGTGCAGGGAGACCCCAGGAACCTGGCTCTGTCGCTGGTGTGTTTCACCACCCTAACCCCTCCCCTTTGCTCGGGGTGGTACTTACACATGTCAGCGCGCTCTCTCAGCCAGGGTCCCCATGAGCTCCAGGAACGCCCTGCGAGGGCCCAGACAATCACCCCCATTTCCAGAGGAAAGGAGGAGAGCTCAGAAATGATTTGCCAATGAGGGCACAGTGGGGTCTGGGGCTGCACTAGGATTCGACCCTGCTTGTCTTCCTGGGGTTTCACTGCCAGTGTCTCCCCAGTAACTGGGTCGACCAGATGTGGCGAGGGGTTGCCAATTTCAGCTTTCAGCTTTCACCAAATTGGCTACATGTCTGTCTCGTGTCAGTTCACTGAATGACAGGGACTACAGGGTGCTGAACCCAGACCCACAGAGAAGCTGAGTAACACTTCAATGTTCCCCCATGCTGTCATTCCCCCCTGTCTGGGCACATGAGGCTGTGTGCCGCCCATCCACGCCCTGCGTTCTCAACCCAGGCATCCGGAGGCTTTGGTCAGTTATAAACTCTGATCTGGAATCTTCTCCTGCAGGGGCAGGGACAGTGCTGTCCTGTTGGCCACCCCACTCCAGGGTGTCCTTCCTGCTGTTCTTGTCCAAGGCAGAGATACCCCTACTCACCCCCAGAATTTCCCAGCTCAGGGAGGAACAGTAACTAAACTCTCCTGTTCGCTCACGCAGGGTGGAGGCAGAGGGAGGATGCTTTCTTTGCACATCCGGCTCTGGGGCCCTGGAGGGTCAGGGCTCCCAACACTCTGACATTTGCTTCCTCTGCTCCTGCATGACATGACCGCTTCAGGCTCCTGGTGATCAGTCAGCAGGTGACCTGGGGACCTGGAGTGCCCCTCAGGCACCTGCTTGCCCACCCTGTCCCTTCTCTGTAAGCCTGGCCCACTGACTGAGCATCTGCGAGGGCCTGAAATGTGCTTCGAAAGGACGTGCATTTTGGAGGCAGACGGGCTTGGGTGTCTCCCTCCACACAAGCGGCGGGACCGTGGGCTCTTCTCAGAAACCCCCAACCATCAGCCGCAGGATCGGTCTATTAGTTCAGTGTTTCGTTGTCAGGCCCACCTCCCCGCCATAATATAGACTTTATGAGGGCAGGACCCTACCTGTCCCATTCAGCACTGTGTCCTTCCTGCCCCAACAGTCCCTGAATATAGTTAGTGCTCAAAACTATTTGTTGAATTACTAAACATCCATAGAATGTTTCTCACTTGCTGGGTGAGGGCCTGCCCCTGACCTGTCCTGTCCTCACCTGTACCCACAGGTCTGCTCGGAGCTGTCAGTCCTGCCGACCCTCTGGCCGCTCACTTACTCGGAAGTGAACCAGCTGCTGCCAAGCCCCCGATACGGGTCATCACCGCCTTCTGAAATCCAGAGGCCACATTCCCTGCTGAGTTGGGCCAACACGGGCCACAAAACCTGCATTGATTAATAAATGCAGTAAACTTTCCCCTGGGCTGCCAGTGGGCCGGGTTCTGCCCACTGAGCTTATAGTCTTGGGAGGCAGAGAAAGACAAGCAGACAGACTGCCATGTGTGAGGTCCGTGCTGGGCTGGAGGTCAGCACCGGGTCCTGGGGTCCCTGGGGGAGGCCAGCAAGGTCACCTCCTTCAAGAACTGGATCCCGGCTGGTTGTTTTATGGGAGACTGTGTCTTTGGTTGCAGGTGCCAGAAACCAAGCTTAACCAAGTTCATTAAGTCCAAGAGGAACGTTGTTGGTTCAAGTCACCAAATAGGGGAAGAGCCCAGCGGAGGCTGCGGAAAGGACGCCACGGCATAAACTCCAGGCCTGTCTTGCCTAACTTTGTGTATCTGTTTTCCTTTGTGCACGGTGGCTCTATTTCCTTTTATGGCAGTCACTGTGGGGATACAACCTGGGATTCTGAGATTGAGAGAACAGGGTCCCTGCCTCCCACTGGCATCTGATAAATTCTGGGGAGGATTGTGGTCGGCCACTGGGTCGCCAGCTCGCCCCTTGGACATGTCACTTTGTTCTAGGCAGCCAGGCGCTAGACAGGTGGGAGACCCCACCCCAAGCCCTGTGAGCAGGGAGACAGGGGCTGTTACCAAGAGGGAGGAGGCAGGGCTGGGCTGACACGGAGGGGCTCTCCAGTCGCTCCCTCGGATCTGGGTCTGCAGCCTTATCTCGCCTCCCTGCCCTGTCCTGTCCTGGAGTCTAGTTGCCCCCTACTCCCACCTCTGCTGTCACCCCACCTGCCTCTGCATACGTCCTTCCTGCAGGTCCCTCCCTACATCTGGCAAACTCCTACTACCCTAAATGTCAGCTTCTCCATTCTCAGGGGTCTGACTGCTCCTGGCCCAACGTGCTTCCCTAGGCCTCTGAGGCCACAATACTGGGGGCCCCGAAGGACTGAGCACACGGTCCTCTGAGACCCAGGCCCCTGGAGCACTTACCTGCATGGTGGTTCTTTGGGGCGAGGCAACTGGTGTTGGGACTGGGTGTATGTGCCTCTTTTCTCCTGTGGTGCGTCTCTGATGGCTTCCTGTGCTTAGGGGAACCCAGGCAGAGAGGATGGACTTGGGTCACAGTTTCAAACACCCCGAGGACCAGAAAATGTGTGGAAGTGAAAGACAGGCTCTGGGTGGTAGACATGGAGGTACTCCCTCCACTGGATTACCCGGGAGGTCCTGGGGAGCCTCATCTGCCAAGTCCTGGTATCCGAGTTCTTGGGAGACAAACGTCTTGGAGGATCCAACTTCCTGGGCAGCTCGCCCGGGGTTTACTTCACTGGAAGCAACACTGAGTTCCTGGACAAAGTTGTGCCTATCAGTTGCCACTCAGAACTGTCCAGAGGGAACATATGGAGAGCTCCCAGGATGGGGAGCTCTCAGCGGGCAGAAAGGACCAGTGCTCAAAGCAAGGGGTTAATATGGAAGGTACCCAGAGCGTGGCCGAGACAGTATATCCGGGCACCTGCCACGGGCCAGCTGTCCGGAGAGCATGCTCGCTGGCTGCAGGGAGCTAGCAGCCAGATGGCCTGGTCAGCTGCGGGAGACCCTGACTCATGCGCTGCCGTCCAGCCCATGTGAATCACAGCGCCTCTGGTTGCCCAGGCCAGGTCCCCGGCCAAGCCCTCTGCACAGCTGGGTAACATTAAGAACTTGGCATTCCTTGCAGTGTGCATCAGTCTTCTGGGCCTTTCTTTTGCTGTTGTTATTGTCAGATGCTGATGGGAGTTTGGGAAGCAAGGAGGAATGTGTTCATTCTGGGCCAGGTTGAAACGAGGCTGTAGAGCATGGTCGGCCTGAGGTGACAACCCCAGGGCTTTGGGCTCACCTCCAGGTGCTGGCTCTGGGTTGCCGGCCCCAAGCTCTGGGCACGTTAGTAGGCTCCTCCAAGCCCCAGTTTCCCTGTCTATAAGAAGGAGAACCGCGGGGCTCACCTCCCAGGACCCGGGAGGACTGAGTGACAGTGTGCATGGAAAGTGCCAGAACAGCATGGAGGTGCCCTGTAAACCCTGGGGCTCTTTGTGCCTCAGTCCCTCCATCGACACCCCTCCGTCTGCACGCCCCCTCACTCCATTAGCACTGGCCACAGTTTGAGGACATCCGAGTTCCTCCTAAGCCCCCGCCTGGTCCCTGCCACCCTCTCTGGCCCCGTCTCTTACCATGCTAACCCCAACATTCTAAGCTCTGGAACAGACCACGGCCACGTCCCACCAAGCACACGTCTGAGCTTTCGCTTACTCTGTTCCCTCTGCCTTCAATATCCTTCCCCACCTTCTTCACCTGCCCGACGCCTCTTCTGCCTCTTGTGGCAGCAGATGGCAGGATGAGATGTGGGGGCTCCCATCAACACCAGTGACATTCTTCAGCTCAAGTCTCCTCTTCCGACAAGGCTTCCCTGACCTTGCCTGCCCCCAGGTGGACTTAGCTGAGCCTCCTCTGTGTCTGCAGGAGACGCAGGCACAGACCCCTCCCCAGGTCCCCATCTCACTGCTCTGTGCTCTCCTCTGGTTTCTTTCCTGGCTGTCAGCACCTTCACCGCGGAGAATGTGACTCATCCTTGCAGCACCGGGGCAGGCCTGTAGGGGGCGTCCTCTGATGCGTTTTGAGAGGCCAAATGAAGGACTAACAGATGGGTCAATGCTGGTCTTTCAATTAGGAGAACAAAGCTTCCACCATCACCCCCAGTCTTTTCCCCAGACCCAGTCAGGCCTCACTTGCCATTTGAGGACCCTGAGGCTCTGAGAAGACCCGGATCAAGCCCTGCTCAGCCATCAGCTGAAAACTTGGACCATCAAAGGATATGAAATACGGCCTCCTGCTGCAATTTATTATGCAGATTTTCATGGTGGGAGATGAGAGGGAATTGGAAAGAAGCCTGAGAAAGTCACTGTGATATTTCAGTTGATAAAATCTTTTGACAGCTTTTCTCTTGAGTCCATATTGTGTGTGCATTTGCAGGGAGGTGTGAGAATGGGGTGGGCAGAGGACGTGGGGGAGGTGGTGGAATGTGCTGATGAACATCTAGGATTCTTAAGGATTAATTTTTTGAAGTTACTCAAAGGAGCTCAAAAGGTTAGGGTTCTGGAAATGGGGACAGGGTTCGTTCCTGGAACCTGAACACGAAGGGGCTGGTCTGTTCACGTCAGTCAGATGGACTCCTGGCCCTAAAAGGTTGCCAGGGCCTTGGCACCCTGTGAGTTTGGGGGATGGGCCGAGCCCCTGCCCCTGTCGGTGGAGATTAGGGACCCACGCCTCGGCGTCTCTATTTCTTTCCCCATTGTCCTCCAGTTGTCCCAGCACCCTTGTTATGAAGGTCTAATGGGCCCTGAGTCATCTCAGCAAAGTGACTCTGGGCTTCAGTTTCTTAGGAAAGAGAATTAGCTCCTTCTCTGTCATCCTCATAGGGATGCTGTGAAGACAAAATGGCTTAAGCATGAGAAATATCTATTCTCCTATTAAGTGCAAAATGGTGAGTAGGGAAAAGGCAGTGGGCTGGGGACGGGGGCACATGGATCTGAGCCCTGGTTTTCTTTAATTCACAGAGAGATGGGCCCTGGGGTGACTCACTCTCCCTTTCTGGGCCTCCATTTTCCTGCTCTATGAGCGAAAGTCTTGGCTCTGCTGATTGCGAAGGCCCTGCCAGCTCCAGCCTTTGAGAAGCCCACACGTCTCATTTCTTCTTGACCTAACAGCCCCTGTAGGGAGGTTCTGTCAGATTTGGTGCGAGGTTCTTCACAAAGGACGCAGCCATGGAATGAATGCTGGCTCCGGATTCACTGCAAAGCCCGGGCTCCCCCTCCCCCCCGGGCCGCACCAGCGGAGGCTGCGGCCGCCCGATTTTCCGAGCGTGCTGTGGAGTCGGACCTGGCTTGGCTTCCCGGGTGACGGGGTTGTGTTCTTCTGACTTGGCCGGTTGAAGGAAGACAGAGGAGAGAGGACTCGTTCTCTGAAACGGACTCATGTTATGAAAATCATTCATCACTGTTGACTCTTCATGGGTGTGGCTCCTCATTCCTGGTAGAATTTCCTCCAGGATTGGTTTCTGGCAGCAACAGGCGCTCACACATGTGTTACCTAGAGAGCTCCAGGGCTGCGGCCTCCGGCCAATTATGATGAAGACAGGGCCTTGTGTTCTAGTCCCAGTTCTGCCACTTCCTAGCTGTGCAGACTTGGAGAAGTCGCTTGACATCCCGAGGTCCCGAGGTCCTCACGGGCAGACTGGTAGGAAGGAGGTGCTGTTGCCCATCTCAGGGTGGTGTGAGGCTCAGAGGAGATGAGGGTGGGCAGGGGCTCTATCACCTGGGAGACATTATGAAGTCATGCACAGAACATGATTTTTCTTTGTCATGGTTACTTAGCAATGACAGCACTATGCTGTGACAAGTCCCCCAGTCAATTCATGTTGCTTAAAAGGGGACTGGTTAAGGCGGACCAACCATCCCAGTGAGATGGAGAGAAAAGAGCACCAGAATGAGAGTCAGCTACGCCGCCGTTCTTCACCCCTGTAATCGAGGTGACGTCCAAACATGGCTGCCCCATCCATAAGGTAAAGCTGTCCAGTAACAGGCTGGGCTCCCCCGAAGAAGACCTCAACACATAGATTTGATGCAAGTAATTTATTTGAGCGATGTTCCCAGGGAGCTCGGGGAAGGAGAGGGGAAGTGAAATGGGGAGAGAGGGAAAGGCAGTAAAGGGGGTGAAGGAGGCAGATCTCTGCTGTGGGCAATGGGGGCTTGATCCCCAAGACCTCTGCGCAGGAACACACCCAGCATTGTCCCCCTGGGGGGTGCTTATCCACCAACTGCAGGCTGCTCCTGGGGTGGTAACGCCCCAGAACTTGCCGCGTCCCTGGTGTGCGCCAAGCATGGCTCTGTCACCAGAGAACACCATCAGGCAGCAATGAAGGAAGCCCTGGATGTGTCTGGGGACTCCCGGGCCACCTGGGGTGGGGGTAGGGGCAGGTGCTGACAGAGACTGCTGCGCCTCCTCATAGGCGATGCAAAGGTGACATGTGGTAATGGAGGAAAGAACAGTGCCTGGCACATGGCAAGCACCGGAGAACTCTTGGCTGTTATTAATATCTGTCCCCAGCTTTCTCTGTCCCCACAGAATCTCAACCAGAACCTTCTCCCTGCGGGCATGGGCTTCCAGAAGGGCCGCCACCAGCCCGGCCGCAAGGCTGGGATCTCAGTTGGTCTACATCAGCTGTGGTGCCGTGTGCCTCTTGTCCATGATTGGTTTAGGTGTGGCCCTGGGGTGCCTTTCTGGCTAATGAGACGCAAGAGGGAGTCGGCTCACTGTAAAGAAAGACCCAGGAAGCAAAAGCCTATGCACGTTCCTGCGCCTGGAATCCCTCCTGGGGCCGCAGTTGCCATCTGGTCATGGTTCAGGTGGCCTCAGCTGCGACAGGGGCAACATTCCGGTAACTTCTAGAAGATGGTTCCAGTCGGATTGCTGCACATCTAAAACTTTCTCCTGGAGGGGAACCAGAGCACAGGTTTGGCTCCAAGATAAGCTTCCTACAGAGTCAATATGCATGCACTTCCTTCTTTAAAGGAAAAAAAAAATGCTTTGGCATTTTTCCTTTAGAACCTCCCTCTTCGTCTCCACAAATGGATCAAATTTGCAATCAACGCGTCCGGTCCCGTTCTAAAGGTCTGGGGCGCTGGGCCTGGAAAGAAGGGAGGCAAGCCATTTGTGACAGTATGGAGAAGGTTGGAGAAGCGTCCACATTCCTGCACATTCACACCTCTCGGAGACAGGACCAGGGCCTGCGCTTAGCAGGGAAGGACTTCCAGCTCCTTCTGGGGCCTGCGAGGCCGAATGAAATCACTGGGATATGAAGCAATTCTACTTGGAATGAACGCTGAATTCTTTTGCCTTTGACAAAGAAACGCCAGCCTGCATTGGCCTTGGTTTTTTGGTAATTAATTTTAGGAAGGACTTTTGAAGCAGTTAAGATGGGGTTGGACAAGGACAACCCCTGGGGTTGTCGTGGCATTGCAGAGCCAGCAATGGCTGCAACAGACAAGGAGCTGGAGGGACATGAGAACTCAGGCTGGGGTGCGGGGGGACCCCAGGGGCTGGAAGCCTTCCCTGGCCCCTCTCTGGGAAACGATGCACCAAGGACAGAGCCCTTCCCTTTGGCTGCTTTAAAACGGGCTGAGGGAGCTGTATGAACCCTCCTGCTTAACTTAGGGCATTGGCCATGATAAAATGGGAGCCCAGGAGAGAAGTGGGTGCTATTAATAATGACGATGACGGCGACTCTGTACGAGGCACCTTTTCCACTCCGGCAGCTCTCCGGCAAGGTAGACATTATTATCCCCGTTTTCATATGCAAAAAAATCGAGGCTCAGAGAAGTGGTTTCCCAGGATCACTTGTCTGCTAGGAGGGTGACCACCTGCCCTAGTTTCTCCTTGATGGTCCTGGTTTTAGCACTATGATTTCCACATCCTTGGAAACCCTCAGTTCCAGGCAAACCCGGACAGCTGGTCATCCTAGAGCAGTCAGAACAAAGATTAAAGCCAAGTTCACCTAGTCCCAAGGCTGTTGGTCTCACATCCACACTGTGGCAGCTGCTGGCTTCCAGGCCTCATGAGATCCTCACATGCAAGGCGAAGCTGCTTCCCCAAGGCCACAAAAGGAGAAGCTGGGAAGGAAGAATTTGAACCCAGCACTGCTTTTCTCCAGAGTCTGTTCTTCTCATAAGGCCAGCTCTGCAGGAGGATCTTAACTATTTATACTCAATAGCGGAAGATTCCAGAATGCCTTCAGCCCTGTGGTGCTTCTGAAAATGGTAGGGATTCCTAATGGTCATACCTTTCCAGGGGTGATACGCACATCCTTGGGGAGACACCTGAGTCTTTGCCATGTCTGCATCCTTGCCTGGCTTGGAGCTGTGCCCGGTAGAGAGCACGCAGCCATTAAAGCTTCATGGAGCAAGGAATGGAGAGATCACACATGAGTTTGCTTTCATTTATGTTCAACTACTCCATAACGGGAAGACATAAATATAGACATAAAGTAAGGACCAGTTTTAAAAGAACGACAAACATATCAGTACAATGTGGTAACTTTTCTGGTTAGAATCAACTGTTGTCCCTTGTTATGTGACATAATCTAACTCTGATATTCTTCCAGAGCTGCTAGGCTAAGCTGAAATCTCTCTCTCTCTCTCTCAATATCTATCTATCTATCTATCTATCTATCTATCTATCTATCTATCTATCATCTATCTATCTATCATCTATCTATCTATCTATCATCTATCTATCATTATCATCTATCGTGGTGTGTGTGTGTGTGTGTGTGTGTGTGTGTGTGTATGTATCTTCTGCGAACATAAATATATTCACAGAAGTTTTTCAAGCTATTTCTCCTTCATTGAAGCTGTTTTGAATTTATGAACAGCTCCAGTGGAAAACTTGCCTTTTTCTTGTGGCTGGCATTAAACATCACATTCAGCTGCTTGTCCTAATTATCCTAAGATTTGTTTCTATGTTTTGCTACTTCCCAGCTTCTCTGTCTTCCCAGCCACCCTGGTTCCAGGGCCCCCGTATCCTCATTCCTTGTAGCTAGAACACAGCCCAAGTAGAAGGACGTGCCAGCTGTGTCTACTCTGAGTGACTCCCGCGTCTGGGCTGTTGGCAGGCCGCTGGTGTATTCCGATACCCACTCTCTTCTCTCTCTATGGTAATAGGAGCTGACGTTTTGGCTGAGCACGTGGCCACCCCCAATGGGAAGACTGCATTTCTCAGCATTCCTTGCAACCAGCTGTGGCTATTTGATGAAGCTTTGCCCCTAAAATGCGACTTGCACAAGCTCTGAGTTGTGCCCTTGAGGTGGAGGGCTGTACCCTCTTTGGCACTTTTCTTCTCTTCCCACTGGTGGGAATACCAACGTGGTGTTGGTCCTCTCTCTGCAGGAGCGTTTGTTCACTCATTTAATGAACATAACAAACAAGGGAGCAAGTCTCCATGAGGGATCGCTGCAGAAATAACAGACAATAGAAATAGACCAAGAAAGACGTCAGATACTGGAATGATCCGAGGCAGACTATAAAACAACACCCTAGAGATGACAGAACAATGAGCTAAGAGAATGTTGGGTCCCTGACACCATACATGCGGGCGGAATAAATGTTTACCCAGGGCCTCTGCTCCCGCCACCGAGCCCGCCGCCTAGAGACATAGGGCCTTTCTGTAGCAGCTACATTCTCTCGTGAGTCACTGTTCCCAAGAGGAGTGCACAGTCATACTTCCTGGCGTGGCCATGGTCATGGACTGGCTGAAGCTGACACCAAACTAGAGCTTCGCTTCTAAGGTTTTGTGATCAGAATTTTTATCGGAACCTAACCACTCTTCAATGAAGGCAGTTAGGAGGCCATTGAGAGGGTCCGGTGATGGGGATCTAGCCTTGGTTGGAAGCAGTAGAAACAGCGAGGAAGATGATGAAGATGATGGAGAAGAAGAGAAGGAGGGGAGGAAGAGGCAGGATAGCACCTGATCTTTATTGAGCACTAACTATGCACCAGACACTTCGCATGCTAAGCACTTACGTGCTAATACCCCGTGAGTTATGACGCCCATTTTACAGATGCGGAAACTGAGGCTCTCTGTGCCTGGTCACACTGGTCTTCCTATGGTTTCGTGCTTATGCCGTGCTTCTTCCTGCGATCATGACCTTGTCCATGCTGTTCTGTCTGTGCTGAGTTCCCTTTCTACCTCAGGTTACCAGATACACACATGAAACAAATACACAAAAACAGGAGGTGCAGTTAAATTTGAATGTCAGATAAACAGTGAAAGACTTTTGTAGTATAAGCATGTTCCATGTACTTGGGACCTACTTATACTAAACATTATTGGTTATTTATGTTAAATTCAAACTTAACTGGGTGGTCCACATTTTATCGAGCAACCCGATTTCTGCCTCAGCCTCCTTACTTCAGCTGGATATTTTTTGCTTGTCCTACCAGCTTCAGCTGATTCCTTAGGGAACCCTTTGCTGACACCCTGCCCAGACTGGGCCCCCTTATTATAGCTTCTCCCAGAACTTTACTTCCTGCCCTCAGAGCTCTTATCTCCATTTGTCTATTGGATTAAGCCCTTTCTGCTCAAGTAGGCTGTGGGTACCTGGATGGCAGGGTCATAGCTGCTGTTGCTTGCCACTGTGTCTGTTCTCCCACCCCAGCACTATGCTTGGCACATAGTAGGTACACAGTAAACGGTGGTGGGATGAAGTAAAGGGTGGTTGAGTAACTTGTCCAAGACCACCCACTTAGCGAATAGGATAATTAGGATTCAAATCTAAAGAACAAAGGTCAGAGGCGATCTACAGTAAAACACTGTCTCCTTCAGATGACCTCTGGGGTCACCCTGGCTGCCTCTGTAGCCCCCACTTATGGATGGCAGCTCAGTGGGTTAGGCAGGGCTCAGGATAAGACTGCTGCTGACGGAACTAGGTCGGCTACTGATTATTTGGGTGGCCTGGGATAGTCAGCTAACCTCTCTGGGTCGTAGCTTCTCTATCTGTAAAATGGTGATTAAAAACAATAATAATATCTCTCTCACGGGATTGTTGTGAGGATTAAATGAGTGAGTACCTCTGGAACCCTTCCAACATTGCACAGCACACCTAAGCGCTCAGTAAATGTGAGCTACCCTTACGCCATGTCCGCCTTGCTCACTTTATTCCAGCCACACCCACTGAACTTTTTTCTACCTCAGGGCCTTTGCATGCACCATTTCCTCTGCTGTCAAACCCCCTCTCCTGCTCCTTTGCCTGGCCAGCTCCTTCTCACTCTGTGGATCTTAACTCTCCTCAGAAGGGCCATCTCTCTCCCTCCCACAGACATTTCCTACTCACCCCCCTCTCCATTCTGTCCTGCTGGAACCCTGACCATAATATGTTAAAAAAATGTGTATTTGTCATACAGTCATTTAGGGCCTGTCTTTTCTACCGGGTTGTACGTTCCACCAGGGGAGGGGCCGCCTCTGTCTTACTCCCCATGTGGCTCGCCATGGCCAGCACAGAGCCAGTGATACAGTAGGCACACAGTGTTTGGTGAACAAATACATGAAGACAAAGCCCACGGGACGTGGTAGCCCATGGCACAGAGTGGGGGGTGGGGGGTGAAGGGTCTGAGAAGTGGGGGACAACTTGACCTTTAACGGAATCAGGGACCAGTTCAGTGAATGTTTACTGAGTGCTCTGCCCGTTGGGCCACGTCTCCCTTCCCATCAGCTAATCACACAGGCCAATGCATGGAAAACAGCTCATGGGCCAAATAGCTCAGATGAAAGCTCTGATGGCCTTGAAAGCTATTTCCTCCCCTAGTGGCTGCCTTAAAATTTCTGTGTGCATCTAAGGGATAGATGAAAAGAAGACCAATCACTGCCAGGAGTTGCCAATTGAAAAATATACATTATACAAAATAATTCTTTAAAATCCCACAAGGCATTTTCCCTCCCATTTTATAGACATGTTAGCTGAGCCGTAGAAGGGACAGTGATTTACCCAAGGTCACGGGAAGCAGCAGGACTGCAGGGAGCTGAACCCTTGTCTGCCTGGCTCTAAAGCCTGTGCTCTTGACTGTCCACACAGCAGCCTCTGAGAAGCTGGACCTTGACGTGACTGGTCAGGCCACTGGTCCTGGCGAGCACAACGCAAGCAGAGGGAGAGAGTTTCGGGGTCCAAGCATCAGCACCCACCAGCCGGCACGCCCCCCAGGTCCTGCTTCGGGGGAGCCAACTCAGCAGTGGTTACTCTAGCTTGATACTCTCCCCTGGATTCTTTCATCCTTTGATCCATTGATCAATCTATGCATTCATTCAATAAAGTGAATTGTACAAGGCAGGCACATACAAGGAAAGTGCATGACATGTGACCCCCTGGGAGTGGCAGGCACTGGGGAGGACTGACTCTTCTTTTTTTTGTTTTTATTTTTTCTCCCTCTTTTTTTTTTTTTTTCCTTTTGAGGATTGATTCTTGTATTGCCTCAGTTCCTGGGACTGGTGGACCAGACAAACCTTTGACCTCCAGGATGGTGTCAGTGGTGATGGAGATCCACAGAAGACAGGCTCCTGGGGGGACGCAGGCTCATCTTACCATTGGCTAATCTTCCTGTCCTCTCAGCCTTAACAAAAAGCAATTGCAGCGTGTGTGTGTGTGTGTGTGTGTGTGTGTGTGTGTGTGTGTGATTTAAAAAGAGTGGGCAAGAGGGATTTAATTCAAAACAGGCATCTATAGTAATTCAAGTCTCCATTGGATGGGGGTCAATTAATGATGTGAACAGAGAGAAGATACCAAATCAGGGGTCATCTGTTCATTCAACAGACACTTGCTGAGGACTCCGGGGTGCCAGGGCCTGTGTCCCAGGGGGCCACAGTCCAGAAGGGTAGAAGGACGATAAACAATGACCATGCAGTGAGCCACGCACTGGGGGGCGGTAAGGGGGTGGACACAGAGCGGCAAGCCCCTGATGTGTGGTTGTAATGCCCTGTCTCACATCTGTCTTCACTCTGGGCCCTTAGTTCCTTGAGGACAGATGACACCTCCTGGTCTTGTCCGTCTCTCCAGGCAAAATGAAAATGAGAGGCCCCTTGTTCAAAAAAAGGAAAAAATGCCCTCAAAGTCGTGAAAATATAAAGCTTCTTTTCCTTTGTGGCCTCTTCCTTCACCTATCATGGTGTTTTTAAAAATTTACTACTTGATAGCAATCTAAGTAAATAAAAATAAAAATTATGAGCCTGAATTTTATCATTTATCTTTAAATTGTGTGATGCATTTAAAAAAATGCAAATATAATTATACATTTCTATGATGTAGCTCGTACATATACACGTATTTCTTATCAGAACCGTGGAAATGCGGCACAAAATTAACTCAGCTGTTTTCATTTCACTTCTTGATACACACAGTTCTGCCCACGGACTCTGACTTCGGCTCACTAATGAGTAAGGAAGGACTGAACGGTAAAGATAAGGTAACCCTATCTTTCCTTTTCCATCTATGTCATCATTTTCAGCGTCAGTGATTGGCTAATAGAGGGAAGAAAGGATATGATAGGGATCCTGTCATTAGTGTTTCTTAGAGCCTCATTGTGTTCTTTCTGCATTGGACACAAGCTCTGGTTGTAACAAACAGTTGACCCCCAGAAGCTGTCAGAGCCCCCCCTACTCATAGATGTAACATGGTTACCTTGAACTTGCTTTGAGTGTCGCTGAGCTCTCTGCATCTTGAGTCCATAAGAATTCCGTGCTCATGGGGCCTCATAAGTGCTGTATGTGAACACGTGGCAAGGAGCTGTGCACACACGTGTTGTGTGCATCTGCCCCGCTTGCGGGCACGTCCATTGCCCCGTTGGACTACTTTACTTACAAAACACAAGGACAAAGACAAAATTATTAAGCATTTCAAGATGTGATAGCAGAGCATTAAACCAAGCCTGGGGCTCTTCTGAGTATGAGGCCCTGAGTGGGTGACTGAACAGCTCCCGTGTCCGTGAAGCTGGCCCTGTCCCCAGGGCCTCGGTGGATGTCTGCTGGTGAATATTTGACTTAGGATCTACTTGTATTTGCCAATTGGAAGTCTCACAGGCAGAGAAAGGGGACAAGACAGGGAGGCCTGACGAGGCAGAAGGCACTGCAAGGTGGGATTGTGGTCTGGTCAAGTCGGCGTGGCTCAGGGGACTTGTGCCAGGGAGGAAGGGGCAATGATGAGGCTGAAGCAGGTTAGAAAGGTCTTTGCATTCTAACGAAGGGAGTTGGCAACAGGAAACCACTGAAGATGCCATTAGATCTTGGCTTCAGAGAGGAGGCTCTGTTGCAGGGGAGGCTCGATTGGAGGGCACCAGGAACAAGGCTGATGCGGATAGTCAAGGCCAGAGTAAAGGGCCTGCACCTGGGTGGGGCTGCAGGGCTGGGAGGAGGGGCTCATCTGGGGGAGAGTTCAGAGGTCCAGTCGGTAGGGCTTGGTGAGCAGCCGATGGGAGTGCGACGGACAGATGGACGCTCAACCCTGGGTTCTCACATGGGCATCTAGGTTTTCTATCTTCTAAACCTGGAGGGCTCAGAGGTCCCACAGATCCAGAGACCTCCGAAAATCCCCTCGTGATCGGCTGCCAGCAAATTCTTCCATTTACTGTTCTCTCCTGCTCACGACGAGAGCATTAAAGCATGGAAAGGAAAACATAGCACAGGGCATGTTATTTTTAAGAAAGCCCACAGCACAAATAAAAAAATACAATATTTCAAGGCTTCGTTTATAAGTGGGGAAGAGACCGTGTCAGCCTGAAGGTTCTGGACAGTGCCCCAACCCCTGCCGGCCTCTGTAAACACTCCTGGGTGATAAATAATAGTAGCGCCAGTGTTAAAGCCACTCATTAGGGTCTTGGCATGAGCACGCCATGATTTCAGAGGTCCCTCCTGAGCAGTGTGCGGTTCCCTTGAATTCCAAGGGACAGAACTTGCTGCTTGCAGTTTCTAAGCAGAGCTATTTCTAGGGGAAGGTGGAAAAGTATGTTTCTGTCCACAGAAACTTGTTGTTGTTGATGATGTATTATGCCACAAGAAGCATCCACACTTTCTGCTTGCAACGTACATTCCTCTATGTTTTCTGATGTTCCTGACACTCCTGGAGAGCAGGGAGCCTGGGCCTATCTGAGGAATGAGGAAAAAGGGGCTCCTGGAGGCTAGTGACTTGCCTAAAGCCATTTGGCTGGGAAACACTAGAACCTTCTCCCAGCGCTGCTTGGTCCAAGTTCCCATCTGATCAGTTCTTCATTTCCCCACCAGAGTACTCCCGTCAGGGACAGGTCGTCTTGGGGGTCCTGGGAGGGAAGTTCACAGTGGTTCCCTCCTATAAGGAAAATGTTTTCCTTTAAGTCATGCAAACCTTGCATCTTGCAGTTTATTATCACCAAGTATGTTGTTAAAGACAGAAGTCATGTCTGAGCCAGTACGATCCATGCTCCGAGAAGCCCATGCCTCAGCCGCTGGGTCGGACCTGGGTACCTAGGCTCACCTCGAGGTGAGCTGCATTACACTGCAGCTGCCACTGTGGCCTGAAACCAAGAGGAGATGGTGGGTAAGCTACCCACAATGATGCTGCATTACAGGCCAGCCTGGGATCTCAGCTGTGCGCAACAATAAGCATTTATTTAGCTCACGGGTCAGCTGGGCGTGGCCAGGGTCTGCTGGCCGGTTGATCTCAGCTCCCATGGGCAATGTGGCTTGGCATCACGTGTCTCATCCTGCTCCGGGGTCCTGTGCACTAGCCCAGGCATGCTCTCATGGCGATGGCACAGAAGCCTGGCCATGCAAACATGCTCAAGCCATTGGTCATGTCACACCTGCTAACGTGCCACTGACCAAAGCCAGAGTCAAAGGGTGGGAAGGCATCCTTCTTTCTTTGAGAGGAAAGAATGAGAAATCACATGGCAAAGGGTGTGGCTATAGGGAAAGGTGAGGAATTGGGGCTGTTAATGAAATCTTCCATAATGATGAGATAATGGACATGGTTATTTTGTGTCACTCCTGCTGACTTGCATCAGGGGGTCTGGATTTTAATGGCAACTGAGTTACTTCTTAGCCATGTGACCTCAGATAAGACCCTTCCTCATCTGTATAGCAGGAACAATCATTCCTTTTTTGTAGGGATATTACCAGGATAAAGAATGTGATTTTATGGAAATCACGTTTCATGAGAAAGCAGGATCTTCGGATATTCTTTTTTTTTTTTTTTAAAAATTTTTATTGGGGCATTGGGGTGGGGGGGTTGGGAACAGCGCTGGGGAATTGGGGAAGGGGAACAGACAAGTTGCTGTCGTTTTGTTCTTTAGTCTAGTTGTGGAGGACGTTGCTTCACTGGCCCAAGTTGGCACCATCATTGCGCTCTTCCCAGGCGAGGCAGATCAGTCGCCGGCTTCTGGACGGCCGCTCACTGCGGCTGCTGGCCGCTCACGCTGGCTGCTGGCTATACACGGTAGCCCATGGCAACCGACTGCCACAGGGGCTGCAGCTGTCGCCGTCGCCAGCGACTCACAGCTGCCCAGCTCCAGGTCGAGCTGTTGTTCAGCATCTTAGCTGTGGAGGGCAGTGTCACTGGCCCTCATATGTGGGATCCGAACCAGGGCCCTCTGGCATCCCAAGCCAGTTCTTAACCATCACGCCACTCGGCCGGCCCCGGATATTCTTAGTATTACTCCATTTAATGTTTCCTGAAGTGCTATACTTAGCTCCAAATAACTTGTGACTTCAAAAATAGTCAAGCCAGGCTCCTGAGGGCTTTAGAACACAGATACTGATATCAAAAACCATGATGAAATCACAACATGTTCATGTTCACAATCACACTGCTTCGTATCTACCTCCAAGGAGACACCGTGCTTGCTCCGAGTGTTTCCTGAATGAGTGAACGAATCACCAACGATGATCATGTATTTTGAAAACATTTTTCTGGTTCTAAAATTAGTTTCCAGTGAGGGAGTCTAGAGAACTATTCAGGTGAAGGAGGCCCTGGGAGCGTTTCAGCTGCTTTGAAGAGTACAATAAAACCTTGGATTGCGAGTAACGTGGTTTGCGAGTGTTCTGCAAGACGAGCAAACATTTCTAATACATTTTAACGTGGTAAACAAGCAATGTCTTGCAATACAAGTAATTTGTTTCTGGAACAAATTATGCTCGCAAACCAAGGTATGACTGTAACTCGGCATCTCTACAGCTGCATTTTACAAGTTTCCTTAACACCCCAGGACATACCTAGAGCCACACTAAGCATTCATCTTTTCTCTCCAGCCAAGTCCAACAATTCTTTGAGCCAAAAATCCTTATCTTGATTCTGCATGGCACAGTTAAGCCCCTAAGCCTCGACTATCTTAGGAAAGAGAAAGTTGCATTTTATTGAGGCCCACAGACCTGTCGGGCATTTCCTCATGTCAGTCCCCCCAGTTCTCACTAGCTGAGAGAGGCGTTAGTATCCACGATTGACAGGTGGGCTCTGAGCTCAGAGAGTCTGTGGGATTTCAGCTCCAGGACTAGTTTAGGCTGGTTCCAGCTTTTTTCCCTGGCTGACACTGGATTAAATACTTGTTACTTGTTTGCTCTATCAACTAACAGTTGATTCTACTAAAGAAGCTACTACTATTAAAGTAACAGTAACTTGGCACAAAGTTACCATGTGGGACAAATAGACATAGCGCCTGTCCCTCCCGCAGCCCTGAGGAGTATGTCCTGCACTCAAGACGGGCTCGGTGAAGGTCACCCAGGTTTTTAAACTGGGCCAAGCACATCCAGAAATTTCTAGGATCCTTCTGGGTTTGAAAACATGGTGCAGCCCAAACCCTTCATTTTCCAGATGAGAAAACTGAGTTCCAAAGATGTGAGTGACAGAGCTGGAATTTGCTGGAAAGGCCTCTCTCTCTCTCTCTCTCTCTCTCTCTCTCTCTCTCTCTCTCTCTCTCACACACACACACACACACACACACACACACACACACACACACACTGCCATCTGGGGCAGGGCTGGGGTGTGTGCCGGGTACTGACAGCTTCTCACAGTGAGTCTCTAGGCCACAAAAGCACCCATTATCACCCTCTGCTTTGAGAGTGGTGCTGAGAAATTAGGGCGGGCTGAAGGCCTCAGCACCTTGGAGGCCCAGGGAGTCTGTGAACCCTTAACACGTTTAAACCCCAGCCCTTCAAACCATCCATTTGCTCAGCTTTGCCTGGGATGGACTCTCCCGCCCCGTCCTCATTCAAAGCTGCAGGGAACTCGGAGCTCGAGAACCAACAGGGTTGGCTGAGGAGGGGCCTGTTTAAGAGGGTGACATGGTGGACACCTGAGCTGTCAAAACAGGAAATGGATTTCCAGTGGGTGTTTCAGGCTGGTTGACTGCGTGCGCGAGGGAACCAGTCCGTGGTGTGATAGCCTGTTTTGGCAAGCTGTGGGCAGCTCGGGCTGAGATCGCATTTCTGTCACACGTGGTTTGGGGCTCCAAGTGGTCCAGCCGGCTGCCCGTTTGCGCCTCTTGGAGTGAACGGCTGGGTGGAGCTGTTTCCATTTAATGACCAGCTCTACCTCCTGAAAAAGAGCGCTCCGGGCCAGAGCGCGGCGGTGTGCACCCGGCTTCCCGGCTCACTGTTGTGGGGGATGAATCACTTAGGCTCTCTGTGCCTCGGTTTTCTCCTCTGTAAAATGCGGACAAGAATAGTGGAGACCGAATGTATCACAGTTAAACAGTTCACCCATGTATGTTAGTGGAACTTAAAGCACACTATCTAATTCACAGTTAAAGAACTCATCTTCTCATATTTGTGGAGATTAAATTGTGTAATTTAGAATTCAGGACAATGCAAACAGAAGGCACTCAGCAAACGTTGGTTGATGTGTTCGTGGTTTCTGACCTTGTATCTTCTGACCTTGAGGCCAATGAAGGGGAGCTCCGGCTACTGCAGCTCTCTCCAGGGACAATAACCCTGGTTTTTCAGACCTGATCATTCCTACTTTTTTCCAAAAATTCACATCTATAACTAATTGATGCCAGCTGTATGCCAGGGATTGTGTTGGGCACTTGCACATAGTACCTCATGTCATTGCAACAACAAATTTATGAAATTATGTATTACAACCTAAAATAGCCAATGAATATTCTGTGAACCTGCAGGGCGTATGTTTGAATACTGTGCCTGTATTAACTGTGTTAATTAGGTTTTAGGTCTTATCTCCCCCATTTTGCAGATGCTGGGGGCCCAAGGCTCAGAGAAGTGAACGAATGCACAGAGCAAGCTGCTGATTTGCAGACACTAAAGGTCCTAGAAAGCCTTAATTTCCTCTAGATCAGGAATAGGCAAAGTGCGGCTCGCAAGCCACACACGGCTCTTAGGACACGTTCCGTCTCAAAAATTTGCTGACCCCTGAAAGAGCCAATCCTGTTCCTCAGAACAATTTAAAAATTATTCGAGAGCCATAAATATATTTTTACATCATCACCATTATGTGAATAATATCCTTTAAAAATTTTATAAATGAAACTATGATAGTTATATTTTCATTTTCAATTTTAGTTCAGAGCCTGCCGCTCGTGAGCCACAGTTTGCTGACCCCTGGCGGCTCTTCCGTCTCAAAAGTTTGCTGACCCTGCTCTAGATGAAAGCAATCACACGCGTGCACACACACACACACACACACACACACACACTCATGTGCACACATACACATTCTCATGTGCGTGTGCAACTATGCATGGAAACTCCATCACCAAATGGTAGGGAAGGGGTTTCAGGGGCCAATTACAGCAACCCCCACTTAGCCAGAGGCGAGCGGCAGAGGCCCAAGGGCAGCTGAGGCCAAGGCTGGCCATCTTGGGACAGGATGGGGTCTGGAAGTGGAGTTTAAAGGGCTGGACAGTGGACTGGGCGTGCCTTGTCAATGGCTGTGCATCAGGAGGCTCTGGAGGCATAATCTCAGTTCTCTGGAGACCCCAGCCGCGACTTGTCATTGACTTTTCTTCTTGGGTTCCTTCTACTCTGAGTGCCCTCACCATCCCCCTCCCCTGTTTCTCCCTAGGGAACTCCTAGTCCTCATTCCAGACCCAGGGGGGGCTCCTCCTCTGACCCTTTTTGTCCCCTCAAAAGGATGGTTCCCCGGACTCCCACAGCCTCTAGAACCTTCTTTCATTGGACCACTACCCCCTGAGCTCCCCTCTTGACTGAAGGAACCCTTTGGGGCGATCTCCATTCTGTGCAGCCTAGCACAGGGCCTGGGGCGGGATGGGAGATGCATGAAAGCTGGTTGACTGATGAAAACGGTGAACTCTGGGGAGGACCCAAAAGGAGTTTTCAATCAAATAAATGGATAGAGGGATTAATACAAATCCCATTGTACAGCTCAAGGGGCTGCGGCTTGGTGAGCGTTAAGGGTTGAATGTGTCCCATTAATGGGGAGTCCTAACCCTTAGTGCCACAGAGTGTGACTTTATTTGGCGATAGGGTCTTTACAGAGGTGATTAAGTTAAGATGAGGTCATTAGGGAAAGCCCTAACCCAACAACAACTGGCATCCTTTAAAAAGGGGACATGCACAGAGGGAAGACAATGTGAAGAGACCCAGAGAGAAGGCGGCATTTACAAGCCAAGGGAGAGCGTCCTGGAATAGACCTTCCCTCACAGCCCCCCGGGTGGAACCAGCGCTGCTGACGCTGCAGTCCGGGACTTCCAGACTCCAGAACCGCGAGACGATGAGTTTCTGTTGTTCAAGCCGCCCAGTCTGATGGCAGCCTTCATAAACTAATACCGGTCGTTGAAGCGACCTGCTTATGGTCACAGACCTGTTGGTGGCCAGGATCTGAACCCAAGTCAGCTTACTCCCAGGTCCATTTTGGGTGAAGACGTGCTGATTTCTCCACTCTGTACATCTTCCCTCCCAGTCCTCCCCTCTCTCTTGCAGAATAAGAGCCGGTGGTCCCGTCTACTCAACTGCTGTCTCTGGGTCCACGGTACGGAGTTAATTAGCTCTGGGGAGAATGGAGATGCTGACGAAGCATGGTGACTGGAAATGTTAAATTCAACGAAAACGACATCTGATTACTATTTTAAGTTGATTAAGTTTTTAAATTGTAAAAACCATCAAACGACATTGATCCTTTCTGTCAGTAATGAAACTTATTTCAGTAATGAAATCGACCAAACGTGTTTGCATGAGCTACTTGGCATACATAGCAAGGAGTTCCAGGGGACACACGCCAGGGGACAGTCAGTGGTGCCTCCAGGTCTGAAGCCCGGCACCCGGACCATGATGGTGAAGGATGTGGGCTACGACACAGATGGCCTGGGTTCAAATCCCACCTCCGCTGCTGTAACCTCAGGCAGGGCGTTTAAACTCTCTGCTGTAACCTCAGGCAGGGCGTTTAAACTCTCTGTGCCTTAATTTCCTCATCATAAATACAGGGGCAAAAATGTGACCTACGTCTCACACTTCCTTTTTTTTTTCCCCTGTGAGGATTAAGTGAGGTGGGCATACATGCACTATGCTTACAAGAGTGTCTGGCATATATATTAAGTGCTCTGTCAGTGTGGGTTTTGGATATAGAGTTAATAATATCATAGTACTAATTATAATAATATATAATGTGAATAATGCTATTGATATAATAGTGGGATTGTTGCTCTACTACTATTTGTAAGCTCCTCATCAGGGTGAGTTATTGTTATTGTTGGTATTATTGTTATTATCAGAGGTTCTTGAATGTCTCAACGGGTCAAAAAGGGCTATAAGGAATACTAAAATAATTTAAAATCACTGTGATTTCATCCCACAGACACACTTAAAATATCTGATTTTATATTTTGCTTCCAACCATTGTTTATGTAGGAATTCAGATGTTCTGCACGGTTATACCAGCCTCCCTATTGCTATTGCAAGCTGTGGACCGTTTCTGAACACCTCCTATGCGCCGGGAGTCTCACTTGGCACGTCACATGTGTGACAGCCTCCGTCCCAGCCTCACAAGAGTTCAGTGGGTGAGGCAGCACTGAGGTGCATTCACAGGGCACAGCCTTGCTAAGAGGCAGAGCCCAGGGTCTAACCTCGCCACCTGGCTGCAAAGTCCGTCTGTGCGATGACTTCCCTAGGATCGGTTTCCAGGAGTAAGTGGCTTACTTCTCACTCTCAAAGCCTATCTTCCAACCTCGATGCTTCCTCTTGGAGCTCTGAGGACATTATAATTCCTCAAAACCCCAATGTCTGGACCGCATTAATGAGCAACACAAAGCAGCAAAGCCACGAGTTCATTCATGCCCTACCATGGCTTGGAATGGCAGCTAGGCACCTTCATGCTTTTCATTACTTGGACCCAGGGAAGTTGTGGTAGCTTCTCATTCTCCGACTGCGTGCAGGTGCCCCGGGGACCTGGACCCACCTTGGAAGGCTGGGGCTGGGGCTTGGATCGTGGAAGAGAGTCACAGTTTTGCCTCCACCAAGCCGAGAAGGTGCCCAGATGTTTCTCTTTCCCTGAGTTTCCCCGCCTGTGGTTGCCATTTTATCCTGGGACTAAATGCTCCATTTTCCAGGAACAGCTTGGGGATGTGACCACCTCCAGGAGCTGAAAAGACAGACGAATTGGAGCCCCCCAAGGGGTCCCTCAAGAGTTGTATTCACCACTGTGACTTCCCCAGAACAATCAGGAATCAAAACGTGTTTCGCAAGGACAGTGTGAGGATAAATACTGGCTGGAAAGCCATCATGGAAACCATGCAGTGCTTATAATAATGACGGCTGCTAGTAATAGAACATGGCCTGAGCTAAGAGGTACAATAGAGGACAATACAAAAAGCAGTCAGATTCGAAAGGTGAGGGGCTTAAGAACAACTATAAGAGTCACAGTGCTATCCAGGGAGGCCAAATTGTCCAGGTTTTCCTGGACTGTTGCGGTTTTAAGGCTGAAAGTCCTGTGTCCCAGGAAGCCCCTCCCAGTTGGTCACCCCAACAATACTTAAGAGTGTCTTAGACAACATGAGTTCATTCAAATACATTGACAACAATCCATGGGCAACACTTTCTGAGCAACGACTAAAATGTGTCACCCTGAAACATTTCAGGGAGGGGCTCTTTGCAGTCCTTGCTTGGTGTCACCCTATGACACCTGGGAAACCTCAGGCTCAGCAGTACATGGGAGCCAGCCTCCTTAGGGACCGTCCCCTAAGACCTCAGGTCTCACCAGAAACCCTGGCGTCCCCATCACATTCCCTTGCACTCTGCAAAGTGACATGTCACCATTGTTTCAGTCTCCCAGCAGCCCAGGGGAGCAGAAATGGTAGGTATGGTGAGTCGTATTTTTCAGATTAGCAAACTGAGATTCACAGGGGTTAAGTCATTTGCCCAAGGTCACATAGCCAGCGGGCGACCCAGCCAGGACTGACAGAAAGCCAGGTCTTTGACCATTTATCTGAGTTATTTCCCCTCACATGAAAAATCACGGATTTAGGCCTTGAATTGGCCAATGCCAAGACTGCCTTCACTCAAGGGAGTCTCTGAGCTGAACCCCCACACCCCTGTGCCAGTCCACGGGAACAGTGGCATGGCTCCCCAGAATCTCAGTTCCCCTGGGGCAGTCACACATGCTTCACGACACTGGCCAGCTGTTCAGGGAGCTGGGGTTAGGTGCAGCAGCGGGAGAGTGGCTTTTGGAGTGACATAGGATGCAGTTTAAGAGATCGACTGCAGGGTACGATGACTCTAACAGTTAATACGGAACCAAATATCGGAAATTGGCTAAGAAACCAGATTTCAGGTACTCACATCCCACACACTCAAAGGTAATATGTGAGAAGATATGTTAATCAGCTTGACTGCAGTAATCACTGCTCTAGGTATATCTAATCATCATGTTGCACACCTTAAATATATACAACTTTTCTTAAATAAAAAAAGTAAATAAACCTGCCTCCATCGCTTACTGGCTGTGAGCCTCAGTTTCCTCATCTCTAAAATGGGATTATAGTAATCTTGCGAGGTGATTGTGAGAATTGAATGGATACAATGTATGTGAAACATGATACACACAGGGGACTGCACAGCTACCATTCATCGAGCCAGACCTGGGTCTAAGCACTGTGACGGATGAGATCATTTAAACCTGAGCAGCCCTCTCTGAGAGGAGGGGCAGGCTGGGCCATGGGGCAGATGGAGGTCAGCACAAATGGAGTTGGGGTCAGGCTGGACAGGAAGGGGCAGGGGCTGGGCAGGGTTTTATCTACGTGAGCCCCGTGCAATATTAGAGGCATACTTAGATTAATTAATTGCTGTTTATCTGACATTCCAATGTAACTGTGCTTTTATTTGCTAAATCTGCTAACTGTAGGTCTGGCCAACCACCTTCAATAAAACCCAAGGGTCCGTGGCTCACCTGTCCTGCTCCTCAGGCCCTGGGGGGATGGGTGGGGGAGTGTGCGGTGCAGCGGGTTAGCAGCTTAAATGTACCGAGCCAGGGCTGCCCTGGACAGGGAGGAGCATGTTCCCTGGGCTTCAGGGTCATCTTTTGGTCCCTTGGGAAGTTTGTTCCTTGCCATGCATCTCAAAGGGATAAATCAGCAAATAATTCATTTTGCCTAAATCCCAGTTCCTCTAGCTTTCTGTGCAGGCCACGCACGTTATTTGCCGAACCCCCATGTTTCCTTCTGAATCCCTGCTTCGCTTGCTTTCTGATGCCGATCAGAGGATGGGTCAGGCCCTGCATTTTTTTCCCTCTTAGTATTTGCTTATACCCCACAAATATTTTGAGTATGAATGAGAGAAGGCAATGTTTTCTTGCATTATCTTGTTAGAGATGTTTCAGGGTGGCAGTGCTCCCAGGGCCACCGGAGTCAGCATCACCAAGGACCTTGTTAGAAATGCAAATGATTCGGGAGTTTGAGGGGGGGATGTGGGGGGCGTAGAGGGTAGGGAGGGAATACAGCACTTGGTTCCCACAAGCCTTCAGGGCGGCTGCTGCTCACTCACGTTTGAGAATCTCTGGCTCTGGGGGGGCCCCATCCAGCCCCACTGTGTGTCAGGCTTCCTCCCCCCCACCCCCTCGTGAAGGCAGCATGCTGGGGGGTCCCTGGGCACTGCGCCACGGGGGTGGGAGCAGTCTGCTGGGTGGGGGCCCATGGTGCTTCTTGTCTGGGTCTCCACACAGTCTGCTCTCTGCCACCCAGCCTGTGCGGGTCCCCAGCCAAGAACAAAACGACACGTGCTGCCAGTTAGCCTTGCAAGGGAGGTGGCCCAGCGCCAGCCCCTGCTAATTGCTAATTTGCACTGAAACAGCAAACAAAGCCCCTCGTGTGAATGCCCTGGTGTTTGGCCGGTTCTCCCCCAGTCTCCTTTAGCCACCACCCAGGGGGCCCGCCCCCAAATCTGGAGCCATTCACCCCAGGATTCCAGGAGGCCATGCCAGCCAGGAGTGCTCGCCCAGCCCCTGGGAACGCCAGCTTCTCCGGCAGCTAATTGGGAAGGGGAGGGGCTCGCCGTTCTTCCTTCTTCTCTCCCATGCTTATGTTTCCCCGTGAAGAAAAGAATAGACGATTTCTCTCTCATGGGCACAGAGCTTGAGAGAGAGAGCAGGAGCGGGTGAGAAGAGCCAGAACTCACCAAGTCTTTCAGCCCACGGACTCCCTTCCACCTCTGTCACTCGGGGACCCCTGAGTGCCTCCCCAGCACTTGAGGCCCAGGTAGGACTGCCTGAACGCCATTCCGCTGCTCAGAAAGACTCCAAATCTCCCTGGAGAGTCTGTGAATCCCGGTTTTACGTTCTCACGGCCTCCTTATTCTCTCCCAGTCCCCCACGTCACCCTGAAGCACACAGCTCAGCATCTTCACGAAGCCCTAGAGGAAAAGGAAACCCACAGGCTCCAAGCAGGCAACAGTTTGGCGGCATTGATAGAAAATGGGTGGGGTGGGGAGAGGGCAATGGGGTGGAGTTAGGTGGCCCACCCCACCCTCTGGCTATGCCCCTGTCCCCACCTTGTCACTGCAGCTTCTGAAATCCTTGTGCCAGCTCCAACCAGAACTCCTCAGGGCCTCCCTCACCCCGAACAGGCTCACCCAGCCACTCCCAGAAAGGATGGCTGCCTTTCAGAGGAACTCTGGTCCAAGAGGGCCAACTTTTCCTTATCTTGTTACAAGTCATCAGTGAAAATGGATGCAGTCCTACCCTCTGGGAGCTTACATTTCAGGGGCAGGAAAGGAAAAAAACACACAAACAAGTGATTATAGATAGAATGGGCCAGGTAAAGATTTAGATGGACTCCTTAATTTGTAATTAAGCTCCACGAGACGAGAACTTTTAAAACAGTTTTATTGAGTATCACCGACATGTTATAAACATCAAGTGTATAATTTGATAAGTTTTGACAGACGCATCCACTTGTGAAGCCATCACCACAGTCTAGACGGCGAACGGGTCCACGGCCCCCACGTTTCCTTGCGCCCCTGGGCCATTTCTCAGCCCCGCTCATTTGCTCCCCATCTTCACTGGTTGATGGCAACCATTCGTCTACTTCCTGTTACGATAGATTACTTTGCATTTTCTGGAGTTTTATATAAATGAAACCATATAGTAGTTATTCTTTATATGTCTGGCTTCTTTCACTCAGCAAAATTATTTTGAGATTCACCTGTGTTGTCAGGCTGATCAATAGTTCCTCCCCTTTTACTGCTGAGTGGATTCCATTGCATGGATACACCGCGATTCATGCATCCACCTCTCGAGGGACATTTGGGTTGTTCCAATTTTTTAATATTAAAAATCAAGCTGCTGTAAACATTTGTATGTAAGTCTTCACACAGATGTCTATTTTCATTGATCATGGGTAAAGATCGAAGAGTGGAATGACTGGATCATATGGTCGATTTATGTTTAATTTTTTTTAAACTGCTAGATTGATTTCTGGAGTCATTGCAGCGTTTTACATCCCCACCAGCTGTGTACGAGTCTTCCAGGTGCTCCACAGCCCAGTCAAGAGTTGGTATTATCAGTCTTTTAAATTTGAGACACTTCAATAGATGTGAAGTGTGTCTCATTGTGGTTTAATTTGTGTTTCATGATGAATATTGTTGAACATCTTTTCATGTGTTTATTTGCCATCCAAATATAATCCCCATTAAAAAACTGGTTTTTTTTATTATTGAGTCTTAAGAATTTTTTATATGTTCTGAATGTATAAGATTTTTGCCTCTGTCTTTCGTTTCTGTTTCTATGCTCAACAGTGTCACTTGAAGAACATGTTTTAAATTTTGACGAAGCCGAATTTACCAATTTTTTCTTTTGCAGATCATGCTTTCGGTGTCACATCTAAAAACACTGCCTAACCCAAGGTCACAAAGATTTTTCTCCAATGTTTGCGTTTAGAGACTTTATGACTTTAGGTATTACATTCAGGTCTATGATCTATTTTGGTTAATTATTGTATGTGGTGCAAGGCAGAGATCAAAGTTCATTTTGTTGCAAAGGATATCCAATTGTTCCAGCACTCATTGTTGAACAGGCTGTCTTTGCTTCACTGAATTGCCTTTGTACCTTTGTTGAAAATCAACTGACCATACATGCATACCTCTATTTATGGACTCTGTATTCTGTTCTGTTGGTTTATCTGTCTATCTTTTTTTTCATTAAAGTTTATTGGGGTGACAATTGTTAGTAAAGTTACATAGATTTCAGGCGTACAATTCTGTAACACATCATCTATATATCACATTGTGTGTTCACCACCCAGAGTCAGTTCTCTTTCCATCACCATATATTTGACCCCCTTTACCCTCTTCTACCACCCTGCTCCCCCCTTACCCTCTGGAAACCACTAAACTATTGTCTGTGTTTATGAGTTTTGTTTCTTCATTTGTTTTTCTTGTTCTTTTGTTGTTTTCAGTTTTATATATCACATATCAGTGAAATCATATGGTTCTCTACTTTTTCTGTCTGACTTATTTCGTTTAGCATTATAATCTCAAGATTTATCCATGTTGTTGCAAATGGCGCTATTTCATCTTTTCCTATCTTTATACCAATAATGCATGTCATGATTAGTGTAGATTTACAATGTCTTGAAGTCAAGTAGTGTAAGACCTCCAAATTTATTCTTCATCAAATTTGTTTTGGCTAGTTTAGGTCTTTTGCATTTCTATATGAATTTTTAGAATCAGTCGGTCAATTTCTACAAAAGAGCCCACTGGGAAGGTTTA
Source organism: Hipposideros armiger (assembly GCF_001890085.2). Taxonomy (NCBI): domain Eukaryota; kingdom Metazoa; phylum Chordata; class Mammalia; order Chiroptera; family Hipposideridae; genus Hipposideros; species Hipposideros armiger. Next base: position 1,383,870 of record NW_017731687.1, read on the forward strand.
ATCTACAGATCAGTTTGGGGAGATTTTTTTTTTCTCCAAAGATCTCCATTGGAGAATTGGGGGGATGGGAACAGTGCTGGGGAATTGGGGGAAAGGGAACAGACAAGTTGCTGTCCTTTTGTTCTTTAGTCTAGTTGTGGAGGACGTTGCTTCACTGGCCCAAGTTGGCACCATCATTGCGCTCTTCCTGGGCGAGGCAGATCAGTCGCTACCTTCTGGGCAGCCACTCACAGCGGCTGCTGGCCACTCACGCTGGCTGCTGGCTGCACACGGTAGCCCATGGCAACCCACTGCCACAGGGGCTGCAGCCTACGCAGTCGCCAGCGACTCACTGCAGCCCAGCTCCAGGTTGAGCTGTTGTTCAGCATCTTAGCTGTGGAGGGCAGTGTCACTGGCCCTCATATCTGGGATCCGAACTGGGTCCCCCTGGCGTCCCAAGCCAGTGACACTTTTGGGGAGATTTGACATGAAACAATATAGAGACATCTAATCCAGGAGCACAGTTTATCTCTCTATTTATCTAGATTTTCTTCAGTTCTTCTCAGCAATGTTTGTAGTTTTCAATATATAGTTTTACACACTTTTGACAAACCATCCCACATGACAATTTATATTTTTGAATGCTATTGTAGATGGTTTTTTAATTCTATTTTCTGATTGTTAATAAATAATATTTTGAGATACAATGGAATTTTGTATATTGATTTTATATCCTGAAAACTTGATTAACTCACTTATTAGTTCTGGTAGCTTAAAAAAATTTTTTTTTTAAATTTCATCAGGTTTTCTACATAGACGATCATGTGATCTGTGAGTCAAGGCAGTTTTATTTCTTCCTTTCCCATCTGGATACCTCTTATTTCCTTTACATGCCTTATTGCACCGGTTACAGTCTCCAGTAAAATGCTGAATAGAAGGGGTAAAACCAGGTATCCTTGTCGTCCTTGGTTCTGCTCCTATGGGGAGAGCATTGGCTCTTTCACAATTAATTATAATATTAGTTGTAAATTTTTCATACATGCTCATTATCAGGGTGAAGAAATTCTCATATTCTGAGTTTTCTAAGATTTTAAAAAATCAGAAATAGATGTTAGATTTTATAAAATATGTATTTTGCATTTATGATATGTGTTTTTCTTATTTATTCTGTTAATGTGAATTACATTAATTTTAAAAAAAAGTTGAACCAATCTTATATTCTTGAGATAAATGTTACTTGGTCATGATGTATTGTCATTTTTACATATTATTGGATTCTAAAATTTTGATAAGTTTGTTTTGCATCTATGTTTATGGGGGAATATTAGTATTTTGGTTTCTTTTTTTTGCAATGCCTTTTTCTAGTTTTGGTATCACAGTAATGCTGGCTGCAGAGAATCTTTTTAATATTCATAGAATCTGTAGTGATATTACCTCTCTCATTCTTCATGTTAGTAATTTGTGTATTTATCTTTTATTGTCATCAGTCTGGTTAGGAGTTTACCAATTTTTATCATTGAACTTCTCAAGAATCAGCTTTGGGTTTCATCATTTTTTTGTTTTTATTTCATTGATTTTACTCTTATTCTTATTATTTCCTTTCTTCTATTTACTTTGATTCCATTTATTGTCTTTTCCCCCTCTAGCTTCTTAAAGTACAAGTTAAGGTCATTAGCTTGAGACCTTACTTGTTTTAAATAAAGGCATTTTGTGCTAACTATATCCCTCCAAGTACTGCTTTAGCTGTATTCCAGAACTTTTGATATGTTGTGTTTTCATTTTCATTCAATTCAAAATATATCAAATTTCTCTTTTGACTTTTTTCTCTTACTCATGGGTTTCTTAGCAAAGTATTATTTAGTTTTCAAATATTTGGCAGGTTTCCAGATATTTTTCTGTTTATGAGTCTTTTGAAATTTATTGAAACTTAATTTATAGGCAAGAAGTCATAGTATCTTGATAAATGTTTGATATGCACTGGAAAATAATGTGTATTCTGCTGATGTTCAGTAGAGTATTCTCTAAAAGTCAGTTAAGTTAAGCTGGTTAATAGGGTGGTTCAAGTAATTGAGATCCTTACTAATTTTCTGTTTACTTTTTGTATCAGTTATTGACATGGAATGCTGACATCTCCAACTATAATTGTGGATTTCACTATTTGTTGTTTCAGTTCTGTCAATTTTTGCTTAATGTGCTTTGAAACTTATTGTGGGTGCATAAATATTTAGAATTGTTATGTCTTCTTGATGAGTTGACTCCTATATCATGATGAAATTAGCCTCTTTGTGGTAATATTCTTTGCTCTGAAATATTTTGATTAGTGTTAGCATGGTGTATCTTCTCTTATCTCTTACTGTAACACTATTTGCATCTTTATGTTTAAAAGTTTTTCTTTTTGGTTGACCCAGACTTCATCTGGTATTATCTTTATTTTGTCTAAGGGTCTTTAACATTTATTATAGCACAGGTCTGCTATTGATGAATTATTTTAGCTTTTGTATATTTGAAAATGTCTCTATTTTGTCTTCACTTTTTTTTTTTTAGCTGAGCCATCCTGCCACCTGTTGGCAGCTCAGCGGCTGCTCAGCTCGGGCAGGGACTCGAACCACTGTTGCTCAGAGCTCAAGCTCTTGAGCGAGCTCTGAACCAACTGAGCCACTCGGCCAGCCCTGTCTTTACTTTTGAAATATATTTTTGCTGGGTATAGAATTGTAGATTGACAGCTTCTTTTTTTTTCTTTGCTGAACTTTTTGTTTGTTTTTTTGACAGTTATTTTTTATCTGTACTCTAAAGATGTTGCTCCACTGTCTTATGGCTTCATCATTTTTGACTAATAGTTTCTCTGTCATTCTTACCTGTGTTCTTTATATGTGACATGTGTTCTTTCCTGCTTTTAATGTTTTATTTCTTTTTAAAAACTTAAAAAAAAAGATTTTTATTAAAAAAATAGCAAACATACAATATTATATTAGTTCCAGGTATACACCATAGCCATTCAACATTTATATACCAAAAGAAGTGATCACCATGATAGGTCAAGCAACCATCTGACACCATACCACGCTATCACAATAGTATTGACTATATTCCCAGTGCTGTACATTACATCCCTATGGCTTGTTTTATGGCTGGAAGTTTGAACATCCTATTCCCCTTCACTTTCCCTACTTTTAATTTTTCAATTACAGCTGACATTAAATATTATTTTATATTAATTTCAGGTGTACAGCATAGTGATTAGACATTTATATAATTTAAGAAGTAATCCCCCTGACTATCTAGTACCCACCTAACATCATACATAGTTATCACCATATCACCATCTCATTGACTATATTCCCTGTGCTTTACTTTACATCCCCATGACTACTGTGTAACCTCCAATTTGTACTTCTTAATCCCTTTCCCTTTTCACCCCCCCCACAACCCCCTTCTCATCTGGCAACCATCAAAATGTTCTCTGTATCCATAAATTTGTTTCTGTTTTGCTTGTTTATTTTGTTCTTCAGATTCCACATTTAAGCAAAAATCACATTGCATCTGTCTTCCTCTGTCTGACACACTCCACTCAGCACAATACCCTCCAGGTCCATCCATGCCTCCACAGATGGCAGAGCAATATTTCATTGCATATATGTACCACCTACTTTTTATCCATTCATCCACCAATGAACACTCAGGCTGCCTCCACATCTTGGCCACTGTAAACAATGCTGCAATGAACATATGGATGCACATATCCCCTCCAAGTAGCGTTTTGGATTTCTTTGGATAAATACCCAGAATTGGGATTACTGGGTCCTTCTTTGTCTCTTGTTATGGCCTTTGTTTTAAAGTGTATTTTGTGGGCCGGCCGAGTGGCGCGATGGTTAAGAACTGGCTTGAGACGCCAGAGGGCCCCGGTTCAGATCCCACATATGAGGGCCAGTGACACTGCCCTCCACAGCTAAGATGCTGAACAACAGCTCAACTTGGAGCTGGGCTGCCATGAGTCGCCGGCGATGGCGTAGGCTGCAACCCCTGCTACAGTGGGTTGCCATGGGCTACCGTGTGTAGCCAGCAGCCAGTGTGAGCAGCCAGCAGCCACCATGAGCGGCCGTCCAGAAGCCGGTGACTGATCTGCCTCACATGGGAAGAGCGCAATGATGGTGCCAACATGGGCCAGTGAAGCAACGTCCTCCAAAACTAGACTGAAGAACAAAAGGATAGCAACTTGTCTGTTCCCCTTCCCCCAATTCCCCAATAAAAATCTTAAAAATAAATACATAAATAAAGTGTATTTTGTCTCATATATGTATTGCTACCCCATCTTTTTTGTTTGCTTGTTTGTTTCCATTTTCATGAAATCTCTTTTTCCATCTCTTTACTGGGTGTGTCTTTCAATCTGAAGTGAGTATCTTGTAGGTAACATATGTAAGGGTTTTGTTTTTTTATTCATTTAGCCCTCGTACATGTTTTGATTGGAGCATTTAATCCATTTACATTGAACGAATTGTTGATAGATATGTAGCTATTGCCATTTTATTATTCATATTTTTTATTTTTATTTTTTCATCTTAAAGAAGTCCCTGTAACATTCCTTGTAATACTGGTTTGGTGGTGATGAATTCCTTTAGCTTTTTCTTGTCTGGGAAGCTCTTTATTTGTCCTTTGATTTTAAATGGTAGCCCTGCTGGGTAGAGTACTCTTGGTTGTAGGTCCTTGCTTTTCATCACTTTGAATATTTTGTGCCAATCCCTCTGGCCTTCAAAGTTTCTGTTGAGAAATCAGCCGACAGCCTTATGGGAGCTTCCTTATAAGTTACTTGTTGCCTTTCTCTTGCTGCTTTTAGGATTCTCTCTTTGTCTTTAACCTTTGCCATCTTAATTATAATGTGTCTTAGTGCGGGCCTGTTTGGGTTCATCTTCTTTGGGACTCTCTACACTTCTTGGGTTTGTATGTCTATTTCATTCACCAGGTTAGGAAAGTTTTCAGTCATTATTTCTTTAAATAGGTTTTTAAGCCCTTGCTTTCTCTCTTCTCCTTCTGGTGCCCATATGATGAGAACGTTGTTATGCTTGATGTTGTCCCAGAGGTCTCTAACTTATCCTCATTTTTTTGGGTTCTTTTTTCTTTACGCTGTCCCAATGGGTGTTTCCTGCTACCTTGTCTTCCAAATCACTGATTCGATCCTCTGCTTCATCTAGTCTGGTAGTGATTCCTTCTAGTGCATTCTTCATTTCAGCTGTTGTATTCTTCACTTCTGACTGGTTCTTTTTTATGGTTTCTATGTCCCTTTTTATGCTTGCCATCTCTTTGTTGAAGTTCTCACTCAGTTCCTCAAGCATACTCATAACCATTGTTTTGAACTCTGTCTCTGGTAGGTTGCTTAACTCCATTTCGTTTAGTTCTTTTTCTGAAGTTTTCTCTTGTTCTTTCATTTGGGATGTATTTCTTTGTTTCTTCATTCTGGCTGTCTCTTTGTGTTTGTTTCTATATATTAGGTAGATCTGCAATGTTTTCCAGTCTTGGCCAGGTGGTCTTATGTAGTAGGTGCCCTGTGGGGCCCTGGCGCAGACTCCCTGGTCACCTGAGCTGGCTGCTCCAGGAGTGTCCCTTGTGTGAGTCGTATATGCCCTCCTGTGGTAGTTGAGCCTTGATTGCTTTTGGCACTTCAGTGGGTGGGATTGACCCTCAGGCTGACTGGCTGTGCGATGTGGCCACTCCACAGCTTATGGGGTACTGTGCAGGGGGCTTACCCCACTGAGGGGGATTTGCCCCAGTGAGCGCTTGTTCCTGTTGAGTTCACCCTTTGTATGTGCTGCTTGTGGGGCTAATTGGGTGGTGCCCTGCTGTGGTCTGAAGCCAACCTCCAAGTATGTTGGTTCTGGGGCCTCTTGAGAGGGTCTCTGGTGTAGGCCCAGGTCACCCACTGCCTGTGACTACTGAGGACTACCTGGTAGGAGCTACAAAGTGATCCATGGTTGTTCTCTGTCTGCGCTAAACCTGGAGGTGCGTGGGGGAGGCCATGCTACAAAACAAGGACAGCAGCCACCAGTACCCAGCCTGGGGTAGCTCTGCAAAAAGCGAGAACACCTGGAGGCCTGCTGACACCTGCTGGCCCCTTTACAGTTCAGCCGCTGATAAAGCCTCATGTGGTTCTCGAGTTGGGTGAGGCAGAGTTCTTAGGTAGTCACTAGAGTGTGAAGCATTGTGGTTACCAGGTTAATGGAGATTCTGTTTTGGTTCCAGTGCTGAACCTGGAACTACTCAGCAGAGGTCTCAGAGCACACCTAGGCCAGTTGCAGCCCTCGTGGGGCCCGCACACCCTGATAGTTTTGCAAGAAAGAATGCAATGTGGGTGGGGCTAGCTGCTCAAGAGAAGGTTCCTCCAGCGTTCAGGAAGTTTGGTGGAGGCAGGGTCCCAGTGGAGCTCTCCAGACCAATCAGATTCAGATTTGGCCTGTGGGGGGGTGGGCTCAACACAGGAAATATGGCGTCTGCCTGCTGGCTGCACGGGAGGAGGAGGAATCCACACAGGGAAGAGGGCGACTGTCCTCTAGCCCTTGCTCAGTCTGCCACCCATATACCTCCAACACACCCTGAGTCACTGTCTCTCTACCGGACCCCAGGGTGAGTGTTTGTGATTGAGTGAGCCTGTGTGTGGGCCTTTCTGGAGAACATCTGGGTCTCCTGCAGCCATCCTTTCCTGATTGGTCAGAATCCCACTATTTTTCACAGCCAGATATTGTGGGGGCTCCTCTTCCCAGCACCAGTACTCCAGGCTGGGGAGCCAAGTTTTGGGCTCCTCCTGGGGAGAATTTCCATGGCTGAGATTCTGGGTTCTCAACCACCACACGGAGGTTTGGAGCCCGCCTGTTTGCATCTCCGCCCCTCCTACCAGTCTCGATGTGGCTTCTTTATATCCTTAGCTATAAAACTTTTGTTCAAGGAGACTTCAGATGGTTCTCCAAGTAGATTGTTCCATAGTTTAGTTGTAATTTTGATGTGTTCACAGGAGGAAGCAGGCACCGTGTTTATCTGCTCCACCATCTTGGATCTCCTGGGCTCTAATGCTTTCTCTTTATCATGGTTTTCAGCAAATCAGTTTATGATGTTCCTTAGTGTTATTTTCTTCAGGTTTCTTGTGTTTGGGCTGTGTTGAGCTTTTGAATATACGGGTTTATGGTTTTAATCAACTTTGGAAAATTTTGGCCATTATTTCTTTGAATAATTTTCCTTCCCACCCTTCTCCTTTCTTTTTTCTTGCATCCAATTACACATGTCTACTTTTTTTTTCAGTTTTTTGTATCTCTATGTGTTACTTTGAATAATTTCTATTGTTACACCTTAAATTTTGCTGTCATTTTTTTCCTGCAATATCAAATCTTCCACTAATCCTATTCAGTGTATTGTTCCTCTCAGACATTATGGCTTTCATCTCTAGATGTTCAATTTGGGTTTTTAAAAATAATTTTTATGTTGTTTCTTAACATAATCTTTCATTTAGATTTTTGGACATAAGGAATACAGTTATAATAATACTTTAGATATTATTATATCTAATACTAATTTTATCCTCCATGTCATTTCTGGGTGTGCTTGCTCTGAAGTTCATTATCATGTCTGGAGGAAGCTGAACTTTTCTGACACTGACCTTAGCTTAAAGACACCCCGGTGGCCATGCAGGGCCTTCTTGAGACCACACAGCTGTCGAGGACACTCCCACCAGCCTTCTTTTCTCCTCTGTTTCTCTGGAGTAGACTGCGTCAGGGTCCATGGACGTCCCAGCCTTTCTGAATCCCCTCACAGGAGGTTCCCTTACAATATCTTTGCACATTTAACCCTGTCTTGGGGCCTGCTTTTTGGAGGTCCTGAACTGACATGGACAGCAGCTCTGAGGTCTGAGATACTGAGTCCCAGTCCCAGCTCTGTCCCCCACTAGCTGTGCAAATGTGGGCAGGCGAGTTTTCTTTTCTGAAGCTCAGTTTCTGCATCTGAAGAATAAGGATTTATGATACACACTTTACAATATTATTGTGAAAACTAAGTGAAGCCCTGTATGTGAAATGCGCAGACATGGTCACCTTTCCCTCCTTCACAGATAACATGAATTTGGCCTATTTAAACATGTGCAGAAGTAGATGTGATGACACAGAGGCACCCATGTACCCAGAACCCAGTTGTAAACTGAGCTGTCACTTCAGGGCACTTTCTGATGAGAAATTTTGGAATACTACCCTCCAAGCATCATCCACGGGATAAGCTTTAGTGACTCATGGGAGCTCAGGCCAGACCCTATTCAAGGAGACTCTTCTGCGTGAGTCAGGGAACACACATCTCAGCTCATGGCCTTGGCTTGGAGGTCATCAATAGACCTGGGGTGGGGTTTCTAGGAGAGCTTGTTTGGAGGACAAATCTGCTTGACCATAAGATTTGGCAAGTTCCTGAAACCTGAACGAGCCTAACAGGTTAACAGAGGCTGGTCCAAAAGACTTATTCTAGTTCCTCTCAATATTATACCATGTTGACTTTTGGCACGTCACTCTCTGAGCCTTAATTTTTAAATCTGTGGCATAGCAAGTATTAGTCACTGCTTATTCTCTGTGGGTCATCTTATTTTTAAGAAGTCCTGGAGTTAGACCTCCAAGTTTGAGGGAAAGGTCATGGCTAAAGAAAGTATGTACTATGCTTGATTTTCCTCTTCATAGCTAGTAAATCCCTGGGGTAAGAGTTTTATTCTAATGATCAGAAGGCACCAACCTTTGCTGAGTGATTGTGATGTGCCAGGAGCTGCAGAGCTCAGCCCATGAAATCCTCACTGTAGTCCTGTGAAGTGGGTGCTTATGCCATACCTCTATTATAGATGAGGAAACTGAGGCTTAGGCAGGGAAAGTAAACAGGCCTGCTGTGGATTGAATGTTTGTTTCCCCCCCAAATTCCTATGTTGAAACCCCAGTCCCTAATGTGATGGTATTAGGAAGTGGGGCCTTTGGGAGGTGATCAGGTGATGAGGGTAGAGCTCCCATGATGGCATTAGTGTCCTATGAAAGGACATAAAAGAGCTAGCTTGTCTCCCCCACATGCAGATATAAGGAGATGGTGGCTGTCAGCAAACCAGGAAGAGAGCCCTTATCATGCCAGCTCCCTGATCTTGAACTTCTAGCATCCCAAACTGTGAGAAAGAAATATCTGTTGTTGAAGCCCCCCTGTCTACAGTATCTGTTAGAGCAGCCTGAGATTGCTAAGACAAGTGCCAAGTTCATGCCGCTTCTTGGTTTTCTTTCGAGGGGCTTTAGGCTTTATGCCAGGACTGAGGGTGCCTGGGACCTGTGAAGGAGAGGGCTCTGGACACTGGTCCAGTGGGCAGCACTGAGGATTAGCCTTTTTCTTTTCTTTTTTTTTTGGTGGGGTGGGGCATCTTAATTGAAAATTTTCAAGCACACTAAAAATACTGACAGCAACATAACAAACAGACATGCAGCACAGCCAGAATTTTAAAAGGTTAACATTTTGTCCCATTTGCTCAGGTTTTTGTTTTTGAAAGCAATGAAACACTACAGATACAGGTGGGGCCCCTTCTCTCCCCTTCTCTGGGCCCATTCCCGCTCATACTGTTCCGGTTTCTGAAGATCAGGGTAACTTCCCATCCAGGTTTTCATATTGTTACTGTGTATGCATGAGTTCAGAAGTGACAGATAGAACTGCTTTGTGGGCTTCAGAAATGGCTTCATGCTGTACATGTGATTGTGCAACTTGGATTTTTCTTACTCAGCCCTGTCCTGGGGCTCTAACCTTGTTGATTCAAACAGATTCTATTAATTTATTTGAACTGTTTCATAGCATTCAGCCCTGTAAATATACTACAACTGATCTTTCCATTTCCCTAGCAGTGGTGTATGTGCTACTTGTAGTTCTTTGACACTATAAACAATGCTGTGATGAACATCCTTATTTGTGTTTCCTTGTGCAAAGTTTCCTCTGGCCTATAGACTGAGGGGTGTAACTTCTGGGTCATAAAGGAAGTGCCTTTCCCTCCCTCCATCTCTCCCTTCCTTCCTTCCTTCTTTTATTAATGAACTGAAGTGTTCTTAATTGTGAATTCACAGCCAACGGTCTTACTGGCCAATGCACGACCCAATTGTTTATTTGATTGTTTATTCATTTTCTCTTTTAATTATTTTCAATAACATATAAAGCCATTGAACATGCATCATTGAAACATAATCTAACCACATGTCCCTGTCGCCTCCCACCTGAAGAATCTACCCAGCTGGAGATAGAGGGACATCTTCGTATTCTTTTTGGTGGCTTTAGGCTTCATGTGGAATCTAAGAGCGGCTGCAACCCGGCAGTTAGTTGGCACTGTGGGCGCTGCTGAAGAGTTCTTTGTATATTTTGGTCCAGATCCGTTGTATTGCAATGATCTCCTCTAAACTGCGTGCACTTCCAGTTTCACTAAATGTTGTTAAATCGCTCTGGAATGGCTGCATCAGCTACTCTCCTGACATTGCGTGGAGGCTCCCATGTGCCCATGTACCCGCAGAGTTGGTATCATTGGACTCGAATGTTTGCTCTTCCAGAAACAGTACTATGATGTCATCATTGTTTGAACATGCACTTTTGTGACCCCAGAGCGAACGAACACCTTCTTATGTGCTTGTGGACCATTTAGATTTGCTGTTCTGCGAATTGCTCTCCCATATATTTAGTCTATTGATTTTCTATTACATTGTTTGTCTTTTTCTTACTGGTTTAAAAGCATTTCAATTTGTGGTCTATTTTAAAGGTTGCTAATATCTTCTCTCAGGCTGGGTTTTGTGTTTTAACTTTTCGTGGTGTTTTTTGTCATCTAAGCATGACATTTCTATGTAGTCACTTTTACTCACATGTTTGTGATTTGTGTGTGTGTTTTTAAATTGAGGTGAAATATACAAATGTAAAATTCACCATTTTAACTGTTTTAAGTCTATAATCCTGTGGCATTAAGTACATCCATACTGTTGTGCAACCATCACCACCATCCATCTCAGGAAATTGTTCCATCTCCCCAAACTAAAGCTCTGTCCCCATTGAACAGTAACTCCCCACTCTCCCCTACTCCCAACCCCTGGCACGCACCGTTCTACCTTTTGTCTGACTACTCCAGGTACTTCATGTAAGTGGAGTCATGCAGTGTCTGATCTTTTGTGACTGGCTTATCTCACTAAGCATATTGTCCTTCCAGACTCATCCATGTTGTAGCAGATGTCAGAATTTCATTCCTTTTAAGGCTAAATAATCATATATACAGAGGGTGCCAAAAAATGCATACACATTTTAAGTAAGGAAAAAACTGTATTAATTGTAATGCTCAATATATACTGATCACAAAAGGTGAATACAAGTCACATTTGACTTGTCAATTACAAGAAGAGGTACTCAAAGTGGTTACCATCAGCATAATTTTAATACAGTTTTTTTCCTTTTTTAAATGTGTATTCATTTTTTTGGCACCCTCTGTGTGTGTGTGTGTGTGTGTGTGTGTGTGTGTGTGTATCCTATATATTCATCTGTCAATAGACAGTTGAGTCACGTCCATGCTTTCAGCTAATGTAAATAGTACTGCAATGAACTGTTCAAGTCCCTGCTTTTACTACTTGTGGGTACATACCCAGAAGTGCAATTGCTGGATCATATTTTTAATTTTTGGAGGCAATTGCACCATTTTTCATAGTGGCCGCACCATTTCACATTCCCTCCGGCAATGCACAGGAGCTCCACTTCCTCCACGTTCTCGTCAACACTTGCTGTTTCCTCTTTTCTTCTGTTTTGGTTTTGGTGATTGGCCTCCTAATGAAGTGATTTATCTCATTGTGGTTTTATTAGTGATGCTGAACATTTTTTTCATGTGTTTATGGCCATATGTCCATCTTCTTTGGAGAAATGTCTATTCAAGCCTTTTGTCTATTTTTGTGTTTAGCTGAGCCATCCTGCCACCTATTGGCAGCTCAGTGGCTGCTTAGCTTGGGCGGGGAATCTAACTGGCGACCCTGTTGCTCAGAGCTCATGCTCTTGAGCGAGCTCTTAACCAACTGAGCCACTCGGCTGGCCCCCCTTTTGTCTATTTTTTAGTTGGGCTCTTTTGTTGTTGTTGTGTTGTAGGAGTTCTTTGTATGTTCTATATATCAATCCCCTATCGGATATGTGACCTGCAAATGTTTTCTCTCATTCTGTGGATTTCCTTTTCATTCCACTGATAGTGTCTTTGATGCACAAACATTTTTTTATTTTGATGAAGTCCAACTTTTCTATTTCTTTTCTTGTAGCTTGTACATTGGTGCCATAGCCAAGAAATCATTGCCAAATCCAATCGTAAAGATTTTCTCTTTCTCTCTGTCTTTTTTTTTTTTTTTGGTGTGTGTTTTAAGATATCCTTACCTACACTAAATTTATATTTTTCTTTAAAAATATTTGTTTATTTTTCATATTATAGTCTTTTTTTTTCCAGGAAGAATGTATTTTTAGGCATGGAATGAGAAAAGGATCTAATTTTATTTACTTTCATATGACTGCCTGGTGGTTACAAAACCATTTCTTGAAGGATGCTCTGTTTCTGTAATGATTTGTAATGCTAGGTTGTACCCATATATGTGGGTGGGGTGTCTACTTCCAACATTCTCTCTGTTCCCTTCATTAACATATTTCTTGTCCCTGGGTCAACACTACACTCTTTTCATTAATATATAGAGATATAACATTAATATAGTGTTATAATAAGTTTTGATATCTGGCGAGTTCAATTCCCCTTTGTGCAGAAAAAGGTTAACATATCTGGGCTGGGGCCACTCTTCTTGGAAATGTGTGCTTGCCAGGCTGGCCTGAGCTGGTGTCTGGGAACTTGACTATCAGGGCGGTTCCCACCACTCCCATAAGTGACAGGAGTGGCTCCCTGTGCCGAAACCATTTGCACAGATAACACGATCCATGGTGACCACCCGCTTTTCTTCTGGGGATATGGAATCTCGGTGAGTGCCAGGCATAGAATGCCTATGTGACCAGCCCCCCAGTAAAAGCCTTGGGTGATAAGTCTCACAGGGTCTCCTCTGGGGACAAGACTCCACATGCTTTGTCGCAGCGCATTGCTGGGGAATTCAGTGTGTCCTGTGTGACCCCACCGAGAGGACCCTCTGGAAGCCTGCACCTGCTTTCCTGTGGCTTCGTCCCAGGCGCCTTCCTTGTGTTGATCCTGCTTTGCGTCCTTTCGCTGTAATAAGTCATCGCTGTGAGGATGACCTGCGAGTCCTCCTAGTGAAGCACTGAGCCTGGGGGGTCGAGGGGACCCCGACACACACTTCTTCCTTCTTTTCCTTTCTCATTGCCTTGGTTATCCTTGGATCTTGATTCTTCTTAACGATCCTATCATTCGGGAGGCTTTAATTGGCATCTCATCACATTTATAGACAAGCGTAGGAGAACGATGGACATCGATGGCCGTGCCCAGCACCGTGTGTTCCTTCCTAGTACCAGCCTCACCGCCCTTGGCTCTGTCCTACCTTCCAGCATCATGAAGCCTGTGAGCTGCGTGCCCCAGACTCCCGTGCCCTGCGGTCCACCCGGGAGGGGCCCTGGCGTGAGGCTGGGAGGAAGGAAGGGGTGTGCTTCTCTGGAGTCTCTGTGTGTGGGTGTCATGGAGCTCAGACATGGGCTTTTGACTGCAGCTTTGGGCATCTTCCTGAGCATCGCTTCAGGACCCCAAGTATCTTTCTCCTGAACCCTCAGAATTCCTGAAAGAACCCTTGTAGAGCTTTGCTCCCTCAGAATTCCCAAGACAGTGGAAACCTCAAACTCCCATATCACACTTCTTCCTGCTTAAATACCAGCGGCAGTTTCTGTTTTCCTGATCAAATCCTGGCTGATTACAAGACCACATTGAGTTTTTCGAGAAATTTACAAGCCATAGCCCTTCATTCATTGAGCCCTTTTTTACATCCTTTGATAAAGTTTTTATAATATTTTCCATAAAGCCTACTAGCAGAATGGGTCTCACTTTGCCTACAGTAGAAAACAGACCCTTCTATCAGCCTTTTCCTCCTTTCCCGTCCCGCTCTCCTCGTCCCCTCATTCCTGTTTCCTGGGCCCATCTCCCAAGCACACTGCTTATGCCTAAGTCTTTGGCTCTGCTCGGGGGACCCCAGACTAAGATATGCATTTACTCAGACGTCATAACGATAGTGGCCATTTCTCAAGCACCCACCATGGGCCAGGCATCGGAGGTGATGTTGAACATACACCATCTCGGATCATCTTCCTTGATGCAAGGCTGGTACCATTTATTTTACAAACAAGGAAACCAAAGCACAGAGTTGAAACAATTTGCTTGAGGTCAAAATCAAGGGATTGTCAGAGTCAGGGCTCTATCCCCGGACTCTCTCTGACTTCAAATCCTTGAGCTGGTCTCCTCCACTATGATGTCCAAGTGTAGGTCCTTCCACTGACTTGTGTGACCTTGGCCAAGGCATTTAGAAGCTCTGAAATCATCAGATTGAATTAGATGATCTCGAAACCTCTTTTCAGCCTTGCAAGCTACAGCCCAGTGACTCCAGGATGCAAACACCCTCCCAAGCGCCCCTTCCCTAGGGGACTTGATGGAGCCAAGGAGACGGTTCCGCCTGTGGTTACAACACCCTTGAAGGTCACCTATATCGTGGTGGCCTCTCCCCCACACCATAAAGGCCAGAGCCTGAGTCTGGAAATCCGCAATCCAAGCAGAAAGATGGAACAAGCCTGGGAAAAGGGCATGAGTGCCCTTCATGGGGCCCAGTGGTACCAGGAGAGTCTTAACGTCCCAGATCCCACTCGGGACGGCTTTTATGCTTTCCTGCAGAGGGGCAGACTCGCAACGTACATAAATTCAGCACACTCAGTATTTATTGCCATGCAAAGGCTTGGGGGTGCTGTTTTATATGCCTCTGTTTGCGTGGCTTTAGCATCATATAGGCTAAAATTAATTCCACGAGACAGGCCGCTCACAGGCGGAGCCAAGAATTTCCTGGGAAGGGCTTTGGTTCGACTTTGGCAGCTGCTGCGCGCAGCGATAAAGCCCTTTCAGACGATCTCACACAGCCAGGGGCATCCAAGGGTATTGTATTCTTTGGCCCCCAGAGGGCTGTTCTCCCTCTTCCAGAAAACTGGGTGTGGAATGTGGGCTTGGAGTCAAGGCTGATCACAGATGGGAAGCGGACCCTGGCATTCTCTGTCATCCCATGGGATGACTTGGTCCATGAGGCTGGTGAGGCCTAAACAAGTCAGCTCTCGCCCCCGGCCCAGAGCGCTGGAACCCTTGGACTTGACCCCTTGGCCCCTTCCCCAGTCCAGACATTAGACTACTTACTGCCCCCGAGATGGGTTGTGCTGGTCCTTTGATTTACAAAGAACTTCCTAATGCATTGTCTTATCTGAGCTTCCCCGGAACCTGGCAGGTGGGATAGGTGATGTTATCACAATTCCTCGTGAAAACAAGCATAACGGTGATGGCCAAGGCTTACTGAGCATTTGCTCTGCACCAGCCCCTGTTGGAAGTATTTCACACCCATAAACGCATTGCTTTGCAGACGGACCCGCAGAGGAGACTGAAATACTAAAGGCAGAGACATTCCCTGAACGTCTGTCTGCGCCAGCCACCCTCCTCCCCGGAAATTTCACAATCCAGCAATATTGCAAAGCTAGCAGCTTGCCAAACATATTGTGTTAATCTCCGTGGCTTTGTGGAGGCTCTTCCATTTGTCTAGCACTCCCTGGAAAGTGCCTTTTCATCCCTGAAAACCCAGCTCAGGAGCTGTGTCCTCCAGCACACCCTCGCAGACTGACTGTGCATCCATTCAACGGGCATGTACTGGGCAGACAGAGCCCTTACCTGCACACAGCTGACTTTAGTGGCCTCTGAGTATGGTCCGCCTCCCCCTTGGAGCCACATGGCTCCCTGCTTCGTGACAGGGAGGCTGACTGTGTCACCAGAGCCCTTGCCCTTTGCTTCCCAGCTGGGTTTGGCCAATGGGTGACATCAGCAGAAGATGCGAGGGTGGGAGGAGAGTGAGGGCTGGGCCTTTGTCACCCCCCAACCCCAGCTCCTTCTTTCTGTGGTGTATGAACCATGTTTATGTTGTCTCTATTCTGACGTTTTAACCTCGGGGGGCTTGCTGACCCCGGCGGACTGCCCCTCCCAGGGTTATCCAATCCTGAGAGAGTCAACAACTCACTCACCAGTGCACTTTCTAAATTCAATTCAACCAGAGCTCACACCCTCCAACTACCTCCTTTATGGGGTTCACTCACTCTGAGCTACTGTCCACCTGCCCTAATCCCCCCAGGGCCAGGCACCAGACACCTGGGGACAGCTCCTGGCCCAGAGCCTGCTTAATTTTCAGAGCAGCCCCTGCCCAGCCTCTGACCCTGCCTCTCCGTTCCTCCCCATGGAAACCTCAGTCTAGGCTCCTGCCCAGTGCTTTCCCGTCTCTCTGCCTCCTGAGGACCCTGGTGCTTCCCCGTGTGGCCCACCATGTGTGACACGGCATGTTCCCTTCTTTCAGGATCTGTGAGTATAACAAAATCTCTCTATAATAACAAGATCTCTCCTGGTCTGTTGGCCTTACCATACCTATGTGATAATAAAATATATATTAGACTGTGGTTGCTGGAGACTGGCTGCTTCATTTTGCTAGCGTCCCCACAGCTCCTGTCTGTTGTCCCCCCGCCCCCCCCCCCCCCCCCCCCGCCATGCTCCTGTGTGTGACCAGTGACCACTCCCATGTCCTCCTTCAGGCTGAGGATTGGTAGTAGCTCTTGCTGTCAGCCCCCTGGGTGTGCCCTGACCCTTGTGGTACCCAAACCTCGCACACACCTTTACGGCAGTCTCTGTGTTAAGTCTTCTCCGTTAGGGGGTTTCAGAGTATGTTTCCTGCGGGACCCTGTCTGGTGCAGTGGGGAGACCTGTGAGCAGACAAGGTGACTGCTCCCGTTTTGGCCACCTCAGCGCTGTTCCTTCACACAGCGCCCGCCTCCACATTGGCCCCACGGCTGAGAGCATCTACAGCCTGGACCTCTGCCTCAGTCATCTCAGTGTCCCTGCCACCAACGCCGGCACCAGCCTGTGGGGAGTTGAGACATAAACACCAAAGACAAACCCTAGGACAGTGACAACTTGGTGGCCAGTAGAAGGAGTCACAGATGACACCCAGGTTTCTAATTCATCGACAGTGGGCTTGGGAGAGGCCAGGGGTGAGGTATTTGGGGTACATCGAGTTGGAGGGGTTGGTGGGGCCCACATGGCCAGTGAGCGAGGGGACAGGGAAACCGTGGTGTGGATAGAACCTCAGGGACAGTTCAGGGAGAGGCAGGAGGGGGTCCAGGGCCGGGCTCATGTGGAAGCAGGAGTGAGAAGCCCTGGCTGGGGAAGTGGGAGGGAGAACGCAGGGCGCAGGGCCGAGGGGCTTGGGCTGAGAGGGGCCTTTGGAGTCGCCATTGGAACATCCCAAGTGGGGACAGTGGGGGGGGCCTGTGACACTGTGGTGAGGCAGGGGCCGAGGTGAGCCTGCAGTGGGGGAGGGTGACAGTGGAAGGTGAGCGAGCCCTGACTTCGGTGCACTCAGAGGACAGGTATAGATATGACAGCAAGCAGCGTGAGGGATGCTGGAAAGGGTGAGGCCAGCTGGCCCGGGGGTGGGAGGGTGAGGGTAGGGCCTGGGGGCAGGGATCTGAAAGATGAGGCAAAGCTGAGTGGCTGAAGGGCCAGGAATAGCATTCCAAGCAGGGGGAACAGCATGGCCAAAGCTGGCAGAGAGGATGAGGGCTCGCTGAGGTAACTGGGGAAAGGCCAGTTTAGAGTAGGATTTGCTTTGCACACACACATGTGCGTGTGTGCATGTGTGTGTGTGTGTGTGTGTGCGTGTGTGTTTAGAGTTCTCTTGTTTTTTCTTTCTCATTGGCCCGCAGGTGATCATATCCTCATAGGCTAACACCTCCTTCCATGTGGCTGGGGAGCCCTTTCTCTTCATGGGTGTATTTGCCCCCTTTGAGCCCTGCACTCTACCTCCATCCCCTGTGTGTGCACATGTGTGTATGTCTTTTTATTTGGATGTTCTTACAAAATGTGAGTTACTTATACAGATATATTTCAATGGTTGTAAGACATATTGGGTCATGTATCTCCTTTCCTTTCTCCTTCCCTCCCTTTTTATCCACCCCCTTCTTTTTACACCATCCCCCACCCTTCGCCCTATGTTTTCAGACCCACTGTGTTCCTGTGTCCTGCTGGAACCCATCACTTCTAATTGCTCCATTATATTCCAGGGCAGGGGTCAGCAAACTGTGGCTCGCGAGCCGCACCCAAAGAGCCACAGGTGGCTCACGAGTGTCGACCCCTGTTCCAGGGCGTGCCCAGCTTGCATTTTCCACTCTGTTTTGCCTGTGACGGGCACCCCGGGTGTCTCCATCTCCCTGTCCTTGGGGCGTATTTGTAGAGTGTGATGAACAAGGGAGGGAGGCAGGCTGGGGAAGTCGGTGTGGGACATGGAGGAGGTGTGGAGGTTCTATATCCGTGTGACTCTTCAGGGAGGGTGAGAGAGGCTGAGAGAGGGTTGGAAACGGCCAAGACCCACGTGGTGACGGGGAAGGGAGCAGATGCTGGAACCTTCCAGAACACCTTCCCTTTTCATTCACAGAGAATCTGATGCAGGAAGGGCTGAGCTGAGACTGGCCAGTGGCTCTGGCTGGGTGACTAACCAACATCTCTTCAACAGATACTCCTCAAATTCAAATATTTGCTGAATGCTTATTGGGGGTGGGGGGTGGGCAGAGAGAAACATATGCTCTATTAATAAAAATTACATGTCTCTCTATGTTCAAAATAAGAGATTTAGTATGTGCATTTATTATAGGTGATTTTTCAAGGCAGACAGCATCTTGGAGGGCATAGCAAAGCGTTTAAAATGCAGACAATAAAATAAAGCCCTGGTTTGGGGTAAGCGGCTCTGGATAATACCTCATTCTGTTTCTGAATGTCAGCTGCTGAGGTCTGCGAGCTCACACCGCCTCTCGTTGGCTGGCAGAGCTGGGTGGGTCCGCGTGGGGAGAAACCTGGCTTACTTTCCCAGTAGCCACGTCGGCAGGACCAGGGCTGACGCGCCTTTTCTCCTGGTCCCATAAGGACTGCCATGCAGAGACCTGCACTCCCTGGCACTGGGTTTCTGCTCTATGCCAGCGATGTATTCATGCCCTTAGCGTCGGTGCCCGAGGCAGGTGCCTGGCCGGCCCCACATCATGTACCGCTAGAGGCCGACGCGACTGCAGTTCTCAGTTTTACAGCCGAGGGATGCTAAGTAACTGGCTAAAAGTCACACAGCTGGTTAGAGATGGGGCTGGGACTAAACCCGGCTGATCCCAGGGTCTTCTTTTGTACTGGGTCTCATGATGTATTAACTGTGTCTTTAATTTTCTCTACTCTGATGCTTTGACCTCTGGGCCCTTGCTGACCTTGGAGAGACTGCCCCTCCCAGGATGAGCAGATTCCTAGGGGAGTAAGGGACTCCTGTGAGTGCACCTTCCCAGTGCAAACCTCCCATCCAGAGCCCACCCAAACCCCTTCTCTACTGCGCGCTCACACTCAGGGCTACTACTCCCCACTACCCTTCCAGTCACCAAGGGCAGGTACCAGACAGCTGGGGACAGCCCCTGGGCCCCAGAGCCCCTGAAATTATTCAGACTAGCCTCTCCTAAGCCTGCTGACCATGCCTCCTTGTTTCCCTCTGTGGAAACCTCAATGAGGGCTCATGCCCCGCCCTGCCGGCCCCATTCCCTCTGCTCCTGACCCACCCTGGAGTGTCTTCGTGTGGCCCGTGTGACACGGTGTGCCTCCTGTCCTCAGGATCCGTGCGTATGAAAACCTCATCCTTCACGACAGCCGTTTCCCTGTTTGAGCATCTTACCAAACCCAATGAAAACAAATACTGGGTATTCTTAAAACACACGGATCCCCTAACAATCAATAGCCTACTGATGCCAGGTGCTCAGGTGGCGGCGTAATTACACACAGTAAAGGCCATGTTATGTCCTTCAGACCTAGCAGAGAGAATAAGTAACTTGTCGGAGGACAGAACAAATCAGCACAGAGCCGGGACCCGAGTCAGGGTCTCAGCAATTCCCCAGAATCTCAGGCCACCAGAACGGGGCAGTGTCCCCCCACTGCGTATCCTGGCGTCTGACTCAGTGTCCCTGATTGAATCCTCTCTACATCCCACCTGAAACACTGACTCATTCATTCTTTCCCTCATGTGCTCATTCCGGCCACAGACTCTGTGCCAGGCAGTGCACGGGCCCTCGGGAGATGGAGAAATGGCTCCGCTGTGGTCCTCATCCTCAAGGCCCTCCAGGCTAAGTGGGGCGGGGCCGGCAGACATCAATCACAGCTCAGTGGGAATGCAACTAGAATGTGGGTGGGGGGAAGCACTGGGGGAAGTGATGCCCGAGATGGAGGGGATGTGCCACTGACCTTGCTGGGGTCTGCCCGTGCCTTTGCAGTCAGAGGCTTCTGTGGTCAGGCCATTCCAGCACAGCCTCGGACCTGGAAAGCAAAATTCCAGCCCCCCTGACCTCTACTGCCTGCCTGCTCACCCCACACACCCTCTTTCCTATCCTGTCCTGAGATTTCATTTGATATTGGCTTTCTCACTCCTCTGTCCCTCTGCCTCAAGGACTGCTGGTTGGTGGCTGGGGCTGGTGGCAGGGAAATCTGGAAAGAGAGTCCAAAATGTGCAATTGTCTCATTTAGCCCTCACACGACCAGAGACGCAAGTCTCTGTTTACACCTCCACTTCACAGGTAAAAAACTGAGACTGCAGTCACACACCTGGCAGGTGGCCAGAAGGGTCCAAGCTGCAGCATCTGGCCTTGCTCCATGCAGAAGGTGGCGATGGGTTCGAATTTCTTGGAAGCTGAGGCCCTTCTGCGCTCCCTGCCACGTTGCCCACAGTTAAATGGTTCTTGCAAATGAAGACATGCCCCTTAGATACAAGGGTGTCCAACTCAGGCATTCTAAATCATTGTAAAACCTCAGAAACAACCTAAGTGTCCAATTGTAGGGGAATAGCTAGAACATGTCCTGTTATGGCTCTGCCATTACAGATGCTGCACAGGACATTAGCTCATGGGAAGTTGTCCATCGCAACCACTGAGTTAAAAAAGAACTTGCAAAGTGCAGTATGCATTACCACCCCTTTTGGCTTAAATATTTGGAAATGTATGCTACTATGTCTGTGGATTGGGGTTCAGGTAATTTCAATTTCCCTTGAGTTCATCTGTGGTATTCTGTTTCTGTAAGAACAGGTATATGTAAAAGAAAAACATTTTTATATGAATCAGTTCTTCTGTGGTGACCCAATCTGTCCTCAGGCACAGGAGTGGCCTTAGAAGAGAGAGCTCTGGAATAAGTGGGAGTGTCCCAGAAGCTGGGGGGTCTGATTGTTCCCTTTGTTCCTCAGGAGGGCTGACAGCCCTGACATGGCATCCTCAGGGGTGTGGGACACACCCACGCAGGGCCCTTGTGGTAGAGCTGCGTCTGTAAAAGAGAAAAATAGTGTCCAGGGTCCTAGTTGGAGACTTGAATGGCTGTGTGCTCAGGAAGCCCCCAGCCGTGGCCTGGCTCAGAGTACATGCTCAATAAAAACCAGGTCACGTGTAATCTAATTGGGGTTCTTCTCCAGATCGTCCCTGTGCCTCTCTGCTTCCTCTTCTTTATATTCCATCACTCTGTCTTTCCTCCCCCTGTCGCCTCTAACCCTTGTTCCCACAAGCCCTCCTTCGTTTCACTATCTGGCAAGAAGGAGCAACCCTCCATTGTTGAGGCTTCAGCACCACCGTCTTCCCCAAGCTGCTTTTCACTGATGTGATCTCATTGAAGCCTCAGCACCTCCCGGTAAAATAGATGCTGTCATCCCCATTGCACAGAAGAGGAAGCTGAGGCCTCAGCACCTCCTGGTAAAATAGATGCTGTCATGCCCATTGCACAGAAGAGGAAGCTGAGGCCTCAGCACCTCCTGGTAAAATAGATGCTGTCATGCCCATTGCACAGAAGAGGAAGCTGAGGCCTCAGCACCTCCTGGTAAAATAGATGCTGTCATGCCCATTGCACAGAAGAGGAAGCTGAGGCCTCCATGAGGAGCTGGCTGGTGGGAGGACCAGCAACGGTGGTGGGAAAGAGGGTCCCGGTGTAGACAGTGCAATGACCTCAACGCTGAGGTCCTGTGACTAGGTTCAGATGGGGGCCTCCCGCCTCCTGCTCAGGGGCAGGGTAACCTCTCCAAGCCCGCTTTTCTCCTCTGTAAACTGGGGATAACAATAGCCCCCCCCACCACAGGCTGTTGTGATGAGGCACTTAACAGGGGGTGCATGACAGGTCAGCGGCATGGCAAGACCGGGGTGCTCTGGACCTGGAGGAAGGGACCCCAGAGGTATAACTGCCTCCGGGCAGGGCCGTGATGTGGGGGCATCACCTGGGACAATGACCCCACCCCCAGCCTCTCTAGCCTGATGTTCTAAACTCCACTGGGGGAGGGAAGGCCGTGGGGTTGGGGGCTTCATAGCAAGTTCATTTCCAGCCCCCAGGCCATCAGCTGCTGCCTTTCTAACCAGGACCCATGAAAACCCAGCCACATTTTTCCTTTGCTCTTGATGAACCAATAACCTTGAAAATTTGAAAATAAAATGTCTACGGCCGCACAGCCAACCAAGGCTGCGTGGCTTTGCAGACGTTATAAAACATCAAATTAGATGGAAAATTGCCCGGGGCCCCTGTAAACGAAAATTACTCTTTTTATAAGGGGGAAAATGACCCTTATAATAGCAACAAACAATTTTGGGCTCTTCCTTTTACTAGCCGGCTCTTGCATGGCTCACAGTATTTGTTCATTCCACCGCCAAGGCCCCAGCCAATGTTTTTACAACACTTCACTTTGCGCATTTTCACAGCATTGTAACGCAAAAATGAGGCTCTGTCTGTGTCTTCGGTTCCTGTCAAGAGACGGCGTTGTTTTGCCTTCTCCCAAGTTTTAGCCCCCTGACTGGTGCTGGCGGGACCCAGGCTTGGTGCAGGGCAGTGGACACAGCACTGGGCGGGGAGCGAGATGACTGAGCCTGCTGTGTGACTTCAGGCTGGCTGCTTAACTTCTCTGGACCACATTTTTTTCCTCCATGAAAGGAGAGGTTTGGATTGGGTCTGGAACACTCAGTGCCTCTGGAGGCCAGCATGGTGATATCCATGTGTCATGGCCATCTTGGGAAGCACAGGGTCAAGTCAGGGCCTGTGCCCACCTATTAATGACATGCTCCAACCTAAAAACTCAATCATATTTTTTTCCTGCTCCAGGACCTCACAAGAATATTTTGGGAGCAAGGCAAAGAGGGAAGATGCTGTTGGTTCTAGCTCAGTGGTTCCCATGGGCACATGTGGCAAAATCTGGAGAGATTTCTAATTATCATGGCTGGTTGGCCATTGGGCAATGCTCCTGGCATGTAATGAATGGGTAGAGGTTAGAGATGCTGCTAAACACCCTACAGTGCACAGGATGTCCTCCTGTAATGAAGAATTAACTGGCCCCAAAGGTCCATGTGCCCAGGCTGAGATGCCCTGCACAGAGGACTTGAATTAGGAGTCGAGACGGGCTGGCCATGGGTTGGTCCCCACCACTGGCCTGACTCCCTGTGGTGCAAAGCAGTGCCCGTGGGACCCTGCAGTGCTGGCTGTCAACCCCATGAGTCACCACGTCCAGGCAGCTCCATGACATGTATGTGGGGCCTGACCTTTTCAGGGAGAGGATTTCTGACGTCTGCCACCAAGCCTGAAGCCAGACCTGAAGAAATAGGAGGAGTAGGGGGTGTAGGGTGAGGATCAAGTGACGAAGCCCCAGTGACGAAGATGGAACCTGGGTGTCACAAGCTGATTTTAATGAATCATAGCCCTATGCCCCTCCCCAATTTAGACACCGTGAGAACAAACTTTCTCTTGCTTAAATGGAAACAACCAGGCACATTCACGTTCCCTTTTGCAGATAAGAGGAAATACTGACTTTTAAAAAAATCAAAAGTGGAACCTTACGAAGCAGAGTGCACAGCCTGGGCGTCAGCAAACCTGTGTAAGTCCCCCCGGCTTTCTGACCCTCCGTTTCCAGTCTGTAAAATGGGCAAGCAGACACGGGCTCCTCAGGTCCTGCAGCTCTAATGGTTCAGGAGGTTTCCTGATGCAGTGTGTGAATCCAGGCCTGGGAGAGGGGGATGGGGTAACCAAGGATGGGCACCCAGGTACCATTGAGTCACATCACAGGTTTGTGGACTCGCCGTTTTGGAAGCATGCCTAAGGATCGCCTGGTCCAACCCAAATGCGGAAAGGCCTTCTACTGTCTTCCCAAGAGGCGATATCTTGCCTCTTTTTGGCCACTCCAGGGAGGGGGAGCTCACCCCATGCCCAGGCCAGTCAACTTCTTTGGTGGGCAGCTCTGACTGGTAGAAAGTCCTTCTGAATAAGTCAGACTCTGTTCCTTGCAACTTCCATTTGTGACTCGTAATTCTACATTTTGACACCAACCAGAACAAAGCTAATAATCATCCACACTCCCAAATAACACGGAGACACACAGCCACAGAGAGCTCTTGTGTATTCTATTCTCTTTGATTCTTCCCATCTTGAGGTTGAACATGCCTGGGTGTGTATTGGGAGGTCCTTCCTCTGAGGCACAGCAGCCTGATAATGTTTGCTCTGGGCCGGAGTGCATGCTGGACCTGTTCTCTAGCTGTATCCAGTGGATATCACCTCTCTCAGCCTGGTCGCTCTATTCCTATTGAATTGACCCATAGTGGTACAAGCTTTTATGGCAGTATCATTCAATGCGCTTATGGTGCTATTGGTGAAACCGCATGGATTATTTTTTAAGTGAGAATAAAACAGTTCTTTTATGGGCTTGAATCAGATCAGTGGCTAATAATCCCAAAAGTCATAGGGAAATGCTGCAAAAAAAAAAAAAACATTTCAGGACTGGAAGGTAGCTTCTATGCTACTCATCCAGGTCCTCCCACCTTATAAGATCCAGGAGTCCTCCCTGTCACCCCACTACCCCTCTACTCACTGCTCTGGTCAGTTGCCCCCCACCTGTCCTGTCCCCACTGCCACTGCCTTGGAGGAGCCTTCTTGGGCTGTCCTTGCCTCCAGTCCTGCCCCCACCCCACCCTGCATATAGCAGCCAGAGTGACCTTTCTAGAACACGGGGGTGCTCCTCTCCTGCTTCAAACTCCGCCTTGGTCCCCCGGGCACCTCGGGCTACCTGCTGCTTCCTGTCCACCTGCATTCCTCCTTCTGTGGCATCTCTACTTGCTGTTCCCTGCACCTGGGCACCCAGGTGAGGGCCTGGGCAGATGCCTACTTATTTCAAAACCCACTTTCTATGCCTGTCACCTCCTCTCAGGAGCCTTCCTGACATTAGGACACTAGGACAGGCACTTCTGTGTCCCACGGCGGTCAGGACACCCCTCTCTCAGTGGCATTTCACTTTGTGCTTTACTAAGAGCGACAGTAATACTAGAAGCTCACATTTGTCTGGCCTGAGGCTAGCTAATTTTATACTAATCACAACCCTGCTCACTCATTTGTTTTTTTATTTATCCAACAAACATTTATCGACTCCTTGCAATGAGTTACATACTGTAATAGATGTTGGGGACACAACAGTGAGAAAAACAGACAAAAGTCCCTGTCCCCGGAGTTGACACTCTGGTAGGGGAGGTAGACAGCTGATAAAATGAATGCTTAAAATACTATGAGCAGTAGGTACAGTGGAGAAGAGTAAGGTTGGGATAGGGGCTGGGGGCATGGGGGGAAGAGTTGCCACTTGAAATTGAAGGGCCAGGGGTGATGACATGAAGTCATCATGTCATGAAGTGTGTTCCAGGACAGGAAGCAGCCGGTGTGGCCAGAGTAGGGTGGGCGGTGAGAGGTGGCAGCCCAGATCCTGTAGGGTTTTGGGGGGCATGCCTGGGACTTTGGCTCTTGCTCGTAGTGTCATGAAAAATCTGGAGCACAGTCAGCAGAGGCCTGGTGTGACAGGACTGCCTTTTCAGCAGGACCCCTCTGGCTGCTGTGTGTGTAAAGGACGGAGTGGGGCTGACCCGAGAGGGATGCTGGTGGCTTGGGCCAGGGTGGGAGCAGGGGGTACAGTGAGAAGAGGCTGGACTTGGGATACAGGTAGTCATGACAACCAGCTGCACCTGGGAGGACATTTTGTTTTTAGCCCAAATTTAATGGTGAAGGAATGGAGGCACAGAAAGGTTAAGAAATGTACCCAAGGTCACATAGCTAGAGACTACACATGGGACTCATATAGCGTGCACATCTGTCCCCCATGGGCATGACTTTCTCTGGGCGGGACGTTTGGACCTTTTGCTGTGTCCCACACCGAGCTCGTTGCGTCCTGGACCACAGTAGGGCTCAGTGCTCTTTAATGTGGATGACGGTGCGTCTCCCATGGAGCCATGGTTCATTCTGGCCAGTGGCCACTAGAGGGCAGTGGTGCTTTTCTCGCTGCACAAAGCTTCCAGGACACTGGCTTCAGCAGCAGTCAGCCCCGCCTGGTCTCAGGAAGGTAGGCACCTGGCTGATGACCATCCCTCCACCAGCCCCAACCCCTGCTCAAGCCAGAGGAGAAGAACACACTTGACACTGGAGGGAGAGTGAGCTGAACCATCAAGGCTTCTGGCTCCAGAGTGTATCTCGTCTTTTTTTGTTTGTTTGTTTGGTGTTGAGATTATGGGATTTTTTTTCCTTTTCTTTTTCAAAATTTTCTTTTTCAATTACAGTTGCCATCCAATGTTATTTTATATTACTTTCAGGTGTAGAGAATAGTGGTTAGACTATTTATATACCTTATGGAGTGATCGCCCCGATAAGTCAAGTATCCACCTGGCACTATACATAGTTCTTACAATATTGTTGACTGTATTCCCTACGCTGTACTTTACATCCCTGGGACTAGTTTGTAACTACCAATTTGTTCTTCTTGATCCCTTCACCTTTTTTACCCATTCCCCAAACCCCCTCCCGTCTGGCAGCCATCAGTTTGCTCTCCGTATCTATGAGTCTGTTTCTGTTTTATTTGTTCATTTATTTTGTTCTGCAGATTCCACTTATAACTGAGATGATATGGTTTTGTCTTTCTCTGTCTGACTTATTTCACTGCTCAGTGAAATAATACCCTCTAGGTCCATCCATGGTTTTGCAAATGGTAAGATTTCATTTTTTTTATGGCTGAGTAATAGCCCATTGCATATATATACCACTTCTTCTTTATCCATTCATCTGTTGATGGGCACTTGGATTGTTTCCATATCTTGGCTATTGTGAATAGCACTGCCGTGAACATAGGGGTGTGTATATCTTTTCAAATTAGTGTTTTGAATTTCTTCAGCTAAATACCCAGGAGTGGGAGTTGCTGGATCATAAGGAAGTTCTATTTTGAATTTTTTGAGGGACTTCCAAATTGTTTTCAAGAGAGTGTATCTTCTCAATGTGTGTGCAGCCATCTATCCTGCACAAAGCCGTCTGATAGTGTCTTGGATGGTCTGCAGTGGATCACACCACCATGGCCTTCTGGCCCATCCGTTCTTCCCCTGGCAACTCTTTCTCTTTCAGGTTTCTCTTTAGGCCCTCTACTCCAGGAAGTCTTCCTAGCATCAGCCCTTCTACTGGTAACTGCAGGGAATTCTTAGTTTATACCCAGAGTTCATCCACCCATAGAAGAAGCAGCTTTTCATTACTGCCTGAGGCCAAGTGTCTGCACCCCCTGGTTTCTGCCCACCACAGGCATTCCCTGTCTCCCCAAGGCCTAACTGTGCCCCGTTTGCTACCCTAGTTCCCTGCGAGATACCAGGTACAGAGCACAATCCACGGGTTTATCCTATTTGTTTCTTTTGGCTGGAGGGGTAATCGGAGGTTGGGTTGACTTCAAGGTCAAAACAAGCCCCGCTTTGTGTGTGAACAGCTAAGACATTTCCCGTGGAGCCGAGTTAAGTATCCCCACCCCTACACCAACCCCCAGCCTAGGAGTGATAGAGGGTAACCATTTCACTCCCAAAACATGAGTCACAGAAGAACTTTACAAAATGATATTTAACAACACCCAGCCGAGAGTCCAAAGGTACAGGTGGGAGGAGCGTCAGGTGACCTCGGGACAGAGGAGCTGGTCCACGGCTCGTTTCTGCCGGATAACTGGGCCTTCAGGTAAGTTACTTTCCCTTCTGAAGGCGTCCTTTTGTCATCTTTAAGATGGGAGAAAAATATTTTGTTCTAATGCGTCATCATAGGGTTGTTTTTGAAACACAAAAACGTAATATGGGTCATTGCGTCTACCTGGGCTCCGTAAACCGCAAAGAGTTCTAGAAAACAGAGGTACTGGGGGACGGGGTGACCCACAGGTCTGCGGAGGGACCAGGGAGAGGCGGCGGCTGTTCCTTTGGAAGGATCCCTCCGCCGTGCTGCGTGCTGCGGTGTCCACCCTCAGAAAGGGACCTGATTCCGGGGCCCAGTCTCCTTGGAGGAAGCACATCCCTTGGGCACAGATAAGCAGGGGCTATAAATCCATTTCACTGAGGCCTGGAATGTAGGCCTCTCAGGCGGCCACATGTGGCTTTATGGCATCTCTGCTCCACCCCCCCAGGCCAGGCTGCGGCCAGGAGAGGCTGGGCCAGATGTGCGCCAGGCTTATCAGCGATTTCAGGAGGTCTGCGACACTACACACTACACCGATAAGAGGGTAACCAGCCCACTGCTGCTTATGATGCCAGGGGCCTGTGCTGGCAGCAATCGTGCCGGAAACAAGCGGTGCCAACAGGAAGCGGTGCCACCAGCAGTCAGGAGTGCCTTGTCCCTGGTGGCTGCAGACCTCTGCCGTGACCCTCCGCAGAACAGGGTTTCCACTTCGTCCTCATTGGACCGTGGCTCCAGATAAACTTTCCAGCATCAGAACTGTGCATCGGAATTAATTTTCTTTGCTAATTACGTGTCGTCATCACGTGTCTTCCAGAGACTGAGTTGCTGTATTTGACCAATCTTACAGTAATGATTCCTTAATTGTCTCCCCACTTTTAATCAAAACAACACTGTTTTTTTGTTTGTTTATAAAATAGGTTACACAAGGCAGTGAACTTGGTGGATTGTCCCAGGACTTTCCATTTGAAACTGAACAGAGAAGTAAGAGGTTTGGGAGGGGCAAGGAGGAATTGATTTAGAAATGTGGGTTTATGAATGGGGGGGAGGGGGAAAAGAGGGAGGCGGATCTGCCTGGTGGGAACATGCTATTTGTCTATGGGCTGGAGCAGAGAATTCTAGCACCAGGGGATTGAAAATGCCAACCTGAATGGAACATACAGGGGAAAAAAATATCTATGTGGAACAGAAGGTACAAGTCACCAGAGGGATGTTTGAAGGGATGCTAAAAGCAGGAAAGGTGTCAGGGACGTCATTTCTGGGCCTGAGACCATTTCATCTTTATTTTTCCTTTTCTCAGAGAGCAGCGAGGATCACCAGGTCGGGGCTCCATGGGGATGCCAGAGAAGGTTCTTCCATCAGGAGCCCAGGAGGTGGGTCTCCCACACTAGCGTCTTCTTCTGGTACCTGGAGTAGATCAGCATAGGGCTCCTGCCATATGCAGTGGGTGAGTGGAGGACGGAGGCCCCCACCAGGCCCTGGCCAGCAACTGGGGGTGAGGGGGTTCAGGACCAGTGAGGGGAGAACTCAGGCTTTGGAGGCTGTGCAGCTGAGCAGCTGTGTGGTCCCAGCTTTTCTGTGTTCCTTTCTGAGCATCTTGTGGAAATGTCTGGAACCCTCAGTTTAAGTACCAAACTTCTTGGTTGGGTTACTCTTGGCAAATGACTGAACCTCTCTGAGCATCACTTTCTCTCCAGAGCTCTCTCTGGCTCTGTGTTCAATCAAGACGTTTAGCTCAGCGTTTTGCAGGGAGAAATGGCACTTCATGTCAAAAAAGTGCGAAACAGAGGTAATAACTGAATCATCATTGTGTCATTTAATGGAAGGTGATTTCAGTTTTTCCACAGAGCACAACGGTTATTTTAACATTTTGAATTCTGGAATATTTGAAACACACTGAAAAAAGGCAAAGAATGATGAGTAAGTACCATGGACCCACCACTTAGATCCAGTAAACATTAGCATTTTGTCATACACGCTTAAGTTTTTAAAAAATCAGATGTTACTGGTAAAGTTAAAATCCTCTGTTTTCCTCCCAGTGCCACCTCTCCTTCCCTACCCTCCAGACACAACTAGTATCATGAATGTGAAGTGTTTCCTGTCCATTTTCCTAGGCTTCCAAGAAGTCTCTGAAAGCCTTAAAGATGCACAAATAGCGTAAGGGGTGGACAGTTGTGCCACCTGTTTTCTTGGTAGACAGTGGTTTTGCGATCAATGATCCATGGGCGTCTGACTCATCACTAACTGCTGTGTAATGTTGCACAGAGTGAAAATGTCAGAATTCATTTGTTTTTCTGAGAGACTTAGAGTCTCTTTTTTATTTCCATTATAGCTAGTAATGAGGCAATAATAAACACCTTCTTTCACATCTCCTGTGAGTTTTTGCCTGAAATCTATCCGCAGAAATGAAATTGCTCTCTCCAGAGTTTATATCAACTTATGCTTCCAAAAGCAGCAGATGAGAGTTCCTGCTTTTCCTTATCTGCACTAAGAGTTGGTATTATGAGACTATTTTTTTCCGATTTGATGAGCGTAAAATTGAATCCCATTGTGGTTTTAATGTGCTTCTCTCTGGTTGCTAGAAAGTTTCAACATATTTAAACACCCATTATGATTTCCCCTTCCAGGTTATGCAGACCATGTCCTGCCCATTTTTCTATCTTTCTTATCGATTTGTAGGATTTTGGATAAGAACAGTTGTCGGGGAGCACATTATTTTTCCAATCTATGGGGGTATCTTTAACTTTATTTACTGTGTCTTTTTTTAAAGATTTTTTTATTGGGGGAATTGAGGGATGGGCACTGCGCTGGGAATTGGGGGAAGGGGAACAGACAAGTTGCTGTCGTTTTGTTCTTCAGTCTAGTTGTGGAGGACGTCGCTTCACTGGCCCAAGTTGGCACCATCATTGCGCTCTTCCTGGGCGAGGCAGATCAGTCGCCATCTTCTGGATGGCTGCTCACAGCGGCTGCTGGCTATACATGGTAGCCATGGCAACCCACTGCAGCAGGGGCTGCAGCCTAAGCCTTCGCCAGCGACTCACAGCAGCCCAACTCCAGGTTGAGCTGTTGTTCAGCATCTTAGCTGTAGAGGGCAGTGTCACTGGCCCTCATATGTGGGATCCGAACCGGGACCCTCTGGTGTCCCAAGCCAGCTCTTAACCAATGCGCCACTCGGCTGGCCCATTATTTACTGTGTCTTTTAAAATCTTCTGCTGTATTTAATGTTTTTCTTTCTTGGATGCACTCTTTGGATCCTGGTTAAAAATTCTTCCCTTATCCTAATAACACAAAGATATTCAGCCATGTGTTCGTCTAAACATTTGAAAATATTGCTTTGCTTAAGGCCGTCATCGCTGTAGGATTTATTTTTGTGTGTGGTATGAGGAAGAGATCAACTTTTCATTTTTTCTAAGTGGATAGCCTGTTGTCCTGGCACCAATTGTGTTATTTACTATTTTCCCACCGATTTGTCTTATATTCTCAGCAATTTACCAAATTTCCATGGGTCTGTTTCTGGGCTCTATTCTATTTCACTGGTTATTTTTATGTTCTTTTATTTATTTATTTATTTATTTATTTATTTATTTATTTATTTATTTTAGCTGAGCCATCCTGCCACCTGTTGGAAGCTCAGCGGTTGCTCAGCTCGGGCCAGGACTTGAACTGCTGTTGCTCAGAGCTCAAACTCTTGAGCGAGCTCTTAACCAACTGAGCCACTCAGCCGGCCCTTCACTGGTTATTTTTAATGCCTGCATCAAACTCCAGCTTTTTCATTTCTATGATATAATAACAAGTCTTGATACCTGCTGGGAAATCCCCCTCCCCCTATTCTTCTGTTTCAGAATTTATTGGTCTTTTATACTTTTCTATAAATTTTAGGTTCCGCATATCAAGATCCATCCTGTTGGGATGGTCCCTAGATATACTGAATTTATGTTAACTTGAGATTCATAAATGTAGCTTATCTCTTTATTTATATAGGGCATTATTTTATGTCCTTTTATAAAGTTTTATAATTTTCTCTGTAAAGTTTGTACACATATTTTCTTACATTTTTTTTCCCCAGGTGCCTTATACTGTTTGCTGCTATAGTAAATGGGATTGGTTTTTAAATTGCATTTGTAATTGGTTTTTGATGTTTTATGTGAATGCTATTCATTTTAATTTTGTATTTATTAATATTGACTAGATAATAATATATATTTTTTTCTAAAGAGTGACAAAATATTGAACCGTCACTCAGTTTAAGAGAAAAGCAGGCAATTATTATCAAAGTCTGTGTTGTCCTCCTCATGGCGGCCCCTTCCTCCACTCCCCAGGGGGATTCTGTCCTGAATTTTGTTTTAAGCACTTTCTTGAACTCCTTTAAAGCTTTTTTTTTTAAAAGGATTTTATTGGGGAACAGTGTGCTTTCCCAGGACCCATCAGCTCCAAGTCAAGTAGTTGTCTTCAATCTAGCTGTGGAGGGCGCAGCTCCTTGGCCCATGTGGGAATCGAAGCGGCAACCTTGGTGTTATGGGCACTGAGCTCTAACCACCTGAGCTAACCGGCCACCCCCGAACTCCTTTAAAGCTTATATCCCCTAAAATGTGCTTTATACTTTGCCCGTTCTAGCTCTTTACAGGAATAGAATCATTCTAGTGTCTTCTTGTGCTTTTCAACATTCTGTATTTCCTCCTCTTCGCCATGTGATTACTTGTCATTGTAATGTATTAATTATTGCCATCATTATATGACTCTACAACATTCTATCATCTGCATTATATGATGTCATCATTATTTATACTTCCTGTCATTGATGGACTGTGGGGTTGTTTCCGGTCATTTGTAAACATCTCGTTCTGAACACCCTTAGACACATTTGCTGGGGTACATGTACAAGCGTTTCTCTAGGGTATATGCTAGGGTTACAAAGGCTGCGTCATAGGGTGAACACATCTTCACATTTACTAGGTAAACACCAAATCATTTTCCAATTGCCCTCACGTGTCAACTGCCACGTGTCCTCACTAATGCTTGATATTGTCAGATTTGAAAATTTTAGGTGTCTTTGTAGGGATGCTGGAGCCCTGGGATCAAGATGAAGTGAATTAAAAAACGATAACTCTGGAGCACATTTCCTTGTCTTTGTGTGGCTGCCAGAAAATTCTCAAAAAATAAGCCAAGCTGCATTTCAGGAACTTGATTGCACATGTTTTAGAAATGCACATCCAATGTCCAAATCATTCTCAGGATACCTTCCGTGTGAAGGAATATAAACCTACGTTATGACTGCTGACTTGGCCATTTTCTGTGTAACTGTGCTCTTTTTCTAGTTTTTCTTTCTTCTTCACCAACACTTCATAGATTTCAGGGCAGTCCTCACTGTATCCTGGGAGTGCTTGACCTGGCTATAGACCTGACCGTTCTGCAAACACAAAAGGTGATTTCACATTATTAGCACTTTTGCACATCACCTAGGTTTAAACTATGAGGATTTTTGCCTAATAATTCTCAGTTGGTTTAAGTCGCCCCTGGGTGTGGTGGTAAAATGCTGATGTCAGCAGTCAAAGTGCTCCCAGACAGCCAAACTGTTGATGAAGCTTTTTGATGTACTCAGGAAGTAAAGCTAAGGGTTTTGTTTAGGTCTCTGCAGCTAGCTGCAGCCCAGATAGTCGTGTTTTCTGATCACAGCAACTGGGAGAATGAACACCCACGAGGTGTGGGTCTGTGTGCGCCTGCGCGGGGGAGTGTGCGTTACTGAGGCTTTGAAGTTTACCTCAGAAGCAAGAATCGGGAGTTCCTGGGAACATAGGAAGCAGGCCTCTGAGGTTATGAGTGTACGAGTGTGTGCAATATTGTGTATTTTATGAAGAAAGACTGGGGACGGGCCACCTGGAATTGCAAGATCATCTAACTATTATATCGTTTTGTACACCTGAAACTAATAAAAAAAAATAAACCAAAGAACATTCATCACAATTTTCAATTAACTCAGCTTAGGAAACCATCCTTGGCAGATGACCTCCAGAGCACAGAGCAGAGAGTCTAGTCGCTCCATAATTTAGTCAACAAAGAAAGTTCTGGTGCTTTCTGTGGAGGTTTCCCCAATATATTCACCTGTACTATTTCCTAACTCCTCAAGGGAACCTTAAAGACGATACGTACAATGTGTTTTAACTTCCCTAAAGAAAGATGGCAGTACATTCAAAAGAATTTTAATATTCCTGCTGCTCTTTATATGTATTCATAATCAGCGGAAGCAAAATAAAACCATGGCTGCAATTTTATTTCATATTTATTTTAAAATCACCAATCCTGCCTGAATGCTATTGGTAACAGGACAACCATTTAGTATATTAAAAGAAAACAAACATCTTTTACAAGTGCAGCTGCCTATTCCGGCCCAGGAGGAGCAGTCGCTGACGTGAGAAACTCAGCAGATTGGCACTAAGCACACGGCCCACAGCTCTGCTGCCGAGCCCTGCATAGGGGGCTGTGCCGTGCCCGGCACCAAAGCACACATGGATCACAGGCCCGCACTTAACTGACATGCCATCATAGTGCATGACATATGCTAAGGCCTCTGAATACTTCTATGTAAAATTATGTGGATGTTGACAAACTACCTGTTGGACTCAAAAAAAAAATGGAAAACATGGTCTCTGCCTTCCTGGGGCTTATCGTCTAGTGGGGGAGATATACAATAAGCAAGTATACAAACAGATAAAAAAGTACTGTGTGCCACAGGATGCTCTACAGAGTCTGATGGTGGTGGGAGTGGTGGGTAAATAGACTAACGTGAGAAGTTCCAACTTCACCCAACGTGGAAGCAATAGTTTTTCCATAGGTGAAGGACATGATTTAATGGATGTTTAAAACATTATTCTGTTGTGTGGAAATTGGATGGGAGGGATCAACAGTGAAAGCTGTTTTGTGGCGCCGTATTGTAGCAGTCTTAGGAAACCAACACAACCATGGCTGGTGTTGTGATGCTGTGGTCTTCTGCTTCTAAATAGAAAATAAAAACCTCTTGAAGCATTCTGGTAAATCAGCTGGGAAGTCCGAGGCATCTAAGATGAAGGAGGAAAAGCACGGTCCATAGGTACAGAAGGGAGTAAAAGAAACAAAAAATCCCAATGTAACATGCAATTTAAAAAAAGTCAATATTTGACATTTCAGCATTTCACCAATCCAGTTACTCAACTGAGATTGTACTGTAGGTTTGACGAATTAATTAAACAAGCATGCTTCACCTGCAGAGAACCGGCGTGGAGCACTGGGATGACTGCGGGCTTTGGAGCCCTGGAGTTCAACCCACTTACCTGCCATCTGGTGACCTTGGGCAAGTTACTTAAGCTCCATGAGCCTCAGCCTCCTAGATGCCTGCATCTGAGGTTCGTGATACACACCAGGTATTGCACTGCCCGTGGGTAGGATGCAAGGTACAGTCTGTCCCTACACTTAAATCGGAACATCTCCCAATGTTTTAGGGACAGACCTTCATGCAGGTGGATTGAAGCAGACCCAGAAATACCTGCGCTTTTTGGGAAAAGGGAGAAACAGGCATCTTGCTAAGAGCAGCAACTTTGAGAAGGAATGTGAAGTGAGCATGGACGTCCACTTTGGACAAGCACAGCAGGACACGTGTTTCTCACTGTAAAGATCGTCTTTATTTGATTTTCATCACCTTTCAATGAAAGAGTGGTTCCCGTCAGCGCTACGTAATTACGAACCTTACAAGTACATCGTATAGGCAGTGAAAAGTTCTTTAAAAATGAAAAGTAAGTCTAAGGAACATTTGTGATGGGAGAGGGTATGAAATAGAAGTTTGGTTAAATGTAAGCAGGTTCCTATCAGGAAAGGAAAATGGTACTACTACTACTCCATTAAAAGCAGTACTAGAAACATAGTATTTTGCTTGTTCTCAAGCTACTTGTTCATCAAAGAGAAGCTGATTTGCCCTTTTCTTCCTAGTGATCAAATAAACATGCTTGTGTATCTAACCTTCCTGGCAAGACAAGCCAGGGGGAATGAAGGCAAGGCTTCTAACTACGTTCAAAGTAAGTTCCGGGGTCAGAGCACCGTCCCTGCTCTCCAGAACGTGGACAAACCAGGTGGCACTTTCAGATGCTACAGGAACAGGGAGACCCGAGGGGACCATGGCTTTAGCCCATTGTGTCTGGGCAGCTGACACCATTCAGTCCCCGTGGCTTCTCTCTGGTATGGGCTGCCTTAGCCTTGACGATCTGGCAGGATTGTGGTCACTGGGATTGGGTACTCCAAGGCATTGCAGTCATCTGACAGGAACACCAGATCCTGAAAAAGATGTGCGAAGGGCAGGATCATTACTGAAGGCGGCGGCTGAGCCCGTGCACGACGATAGGATTCCTGCTGATCCTCAAGGACTTCAGTTGTTCCCTTTGGGCAAAAACTTCCCATCCTTTACTCTCCCAAGAAGAGCTGCCCATGCCTTCACATTCCCATAGAATCTTATATGTTCCTCGCGATTTATTGAAGTCACTCATACATTGGTTGGCCAGAGGAATAGATGGGTGAAAAAGTGAATGAATGCATGAACCTTAATTACTGAGCAGCAACTCTGGGCCAGGCTTTGGGGACAGCATGACAGACAGCACCAGAGCTCGCCTTCAAACACTTTAGAGTCAGTGACACCACTTATCAGATGGTGCTGTAATGATGTCTTCTTCCTGTCTTCCCCCTCACAGACCAAGGAGAGAGCGGAATGAGGAGTGAAATGGGTGTGGGCAGAAATGCATAACAAATCTTTGATGTATGAACACATAAATTATGAGTTAATGGCTAATTGTTAAAGTTTCCTGAGGACTTATTCCTGGCCAGGCATGCTGCTAGGAATTCTATGTCTGGTCAGCCTCCTGGGGTTCTCAGGATCAAGAGAGCTACTATAGCACCCGATATACACACGGTCAGGGTGTAATTATTATTATCTTCCCAAAGAGCTCAGGAGGCAGGCACTATCCTGTCCCCAGGTCACAAAAGGGGAAACTGTGTCTCAGGGAGGTGAGGAAAGCAGGAAGATGGAGACAGGAGCCCAGGTCTGTCTGATTCTGAAGCCCGTGTCCCTCGGGTCACATGATTCTACTTTCTGCATGTTAACTAGCGCTGACTTCCTGCCTTTTCTGTCTCCCCTCCTCCCCCTTCTACCAGAATCCTCCTATCACAGAGCACACCTGAAGCCCCCTCCTCGGGAGAAGTCTCCCCTGACCCCTGGAGTTCTCAGAATTCCATAGCCCTCTCACCCCAGCCCTGCCCCATTTGGCTCCTGATACAGTCTGTCTTATATCATTAGCACGTGGTCCTGGGTATTGTCGCCACATCAGCGGGGAGCTTGTGGAGGTGAGGGGCCTTGTCCTGAGTCCCCGTCGCTCACCAAGGGCAACACTGGCTGAGGAAAGGCTTTGTGACCTGGAAGCACGCCACGAGTTTCTCTCCCTTCTTGTCCCCCTCTCCTCCCAGCTCTCCTCTTCTAAAAGTCTTGGCCGATTTAACACGTAGAAAAAGAGCTTCCAATGGCGTCACTTACCCTCCTGCAGAACGAATTCATGATGGTGTATAGTTTCCTCACTTTGTCCTTCAAGGCGTCCACCTGGGCCACCTTCCAACACTGGGGCGATGCCACGAAGTCCCGCAGCTTGGCCAGCACACAGTAATTCTGGGAGCGGACGACAGGGAGGGAGAAGTCAGTAGCCGGAGGGACAGGAGCTGGGGGCTCCTGCATCCTTCTGCTCAGGGTCTCTCCCCACCCCCACACCTCCCCCAGGCAGGTAGCCCTCTCTTACATGTATATCCAGGTACAGCCTGGGCAGGTATCTCACACACAGCTCCTGCAGAAAGGGATATGAGTTACCGTGGCACCCATAGGGACACACCCTCATCCTGGTCACACAAGACTCTCTGCCAACCCTCCAAACAGCCAGCCCAGCCCCAGATCCCAGGGGACGTTCTTGATGCCGACATGTACAATACTCGTACTGTGTGCCACATGCCTCCAAAAATAGAAAACTGTACTCCCAGAATCTTACTTTTAGAGAGCAAGCTTTATATCATCTACTATGAGTTAGGGAACTGTTATATTATATATAGATGCACACACATACATATATATATATATATATATATTTACATATTTAAACAGTTCTATAACTGTCATCTAGATCTAGTAATAAATAATATATACTATAATAATATGAAAGTGCATATATATATGCATGCTGATATCACTGTTTTACTTTTTGTGTAAGACTGAAGTTCAGAGACCCAGGTTCTGGTCCTGCCCTACCAGAAATTCCTGTGTGACCTTGGGCAGGTCTCCTTCTGTGTGACATTTTCCCAGCTGTGAAATTAGAGTTCGAATACATAATCTCTCCACTTCCTTCCAGCTCTGCAGTTCTGAGCCTATACATTTTAAAATCTGATGCCTTTAAAAGTGTTTGCTCTACATATTTCACACCAAGGAATCTGGATAAATTGCAATGCAAACATACAACAGAATGTTTTGCGAAAGAATGTTGATCTATTTGATGGTGTCATTGAAAAGTAAACTGCAAAACTGCTGTGCTGTTTGATCCAATCTGTTCACATACACACACACGCGCGCGTGCGTGCATGCACACACACATGCACACACATGCACATGTGCATGCACACACATGCACATGCACACACACACATGCACAGGCACATGCACACACACATGCACACACATGCACATGTGCATGCACACACATGCACATGCACACACACACATGCACAGGCACATGCACACACACACACACACACACACACACGTGCATACCTTTGCATAGACGGAAAGCTGAAACACTATCCCCCAGAATGTTGTGGCAGTAGTTACCTCTAGGGGGTAGAATTGTAAGTAATGTTTATGTTCTTTGTCCTTTGTGCGTTTTCCAACCGTTTTACAAAGGCTATGACTTTTATAAATAGGCAAAAAGTAAACATTATTTAACTTTTAAAAAGAAAATACAAGGAAGGTGTTAGGGTATCGTAAACCCCACATCTGAGAAACATTATATTTTGTTTGAAGTGTTTACAAGGGGTAAAGGGACACTTTTCCATTTTACCATAGCTTTTAATGAAGTTTAACTCGTGTTGCTTCTACACTGCCTAAGCAGTCAGGAGGCCAAGATTCTAGTTCCCGGAGGCCCGCTGGCCCTCCCCTCTCTGGGCCGCTGGGTCTTCTTAGAAGAGTGGTGATAACAGTGGCTGCTGTTCCTGGGGTCCCCAAGTGCAGGCACCACTCTGAGTCCTAAAGGTCTGTATTCACCCCTTGGATCTCCACAGCTGCCCGAAAGGGGGTGGGTGGGTGAGTGCTCAGCAATCCCTTTTCACAGACCAGGACACTCAGGCTCAGGTGTGCCCCACAGCAGGTAGGGGACGGAGCCCAGCTCCGGGTGTTCCCCCCTTACTGCACACTCTTAGTTAATCAGCAGGCTGGTAAAGAGTATTAGTAAGCTTAATTCTTTGGTCTTCCTTAACTCCAGAGTTCTAACTCTATGGGGAGCTTTCTTTTTCTTTTCTTTTTTTTTATATTTTACAACAGATCCTCTCATATTTGCTAGCAAGTTACAAACCCAAATTGCGAAGCCTTGCGAAGACTTTGATTACTTTTCCTGGTACTTAAAAGAAAGCGCAAACCACTGCTACCATATTTAGCAGGATGGGGCTAAAGCACAAATGCCCTTGAGATTAACATTGACCAGAAAAGAAAAATAGCATTTTTTGTTTCCTGGTGCAAAGGCAATTTTTTGGGAACTAGGTCTGCATTGAACCTGCTGGTCCTCCGCAGGCCGGAGGGGACTCACCGAGGGCTCCGAGGGCTCCGTGGCCTGCAGGCTCTGGAAGTCGCCCGTGATCTCCCGGCTGAGGCTTAGCATCCTGGAGTAGCATGTAGGGGGGGCGGGCTGCACAGCGGGGGTGCTGCCGAGCAGAAGCAGCAGCAGCAGTGGGAGCAGCGAGGGCATCATGATGTGAAGGCGGCCAGCTCAGCCCCAGGCCAGCCGCCCCTTTAAGCAACTGCTTGGGGGTGGTCCTCCACGCCTCCATTTCCTGTGGGGCCCAGCAGAGGCCAGCAAGCACGCCCACCTGGCCTGGCCAGGGACACTGGATCCTTTCAGACCTAAAGGCCCCCCTTGTTGAGAGGAGGGGCTGCCTGGGGGTGTGCAGGACACCTGGAAGGGAAGCAAGGCCTTCCTCTGCCCACTTTCAATGGGAATTTCTCCCTCGGCAGGGGCTTTGCCTGCAGTGGCGGGACCAACAGATGAGGGGGCCGAGGACAAGAGGAAGACAAAGAAGGATGAGGGGCGATGCCTCAGAGGGCCTCCATTCTATTGGACCCGGTGTGAAACTGGCTGATTTCCTAGAGTAGAACTGGAGGAGGGAAAGGGACCAGAGTGATGGATTGAGCACCAGTGACTTGGGACTTGGGCTCAGGCAGCTGGGTGTCAACATCCACCCACCACTGACCAGCCAGGGGAAACTTGGGTGGTCGCCTACCCTTTGAGCAGCTGTGAGTCTGCACCTGGGAGATGGGCTGTGCTGGCACCTGTATTGGGGGACGTGAGAGCATTGCCCCAGCCAGTCGGCTTCAAGTTCCCGGCACGGTACGGGCCCTGGTACAGAGTGGACGGGAGTAAGGGGACAGTTGTCCAACTGCGGTTCTTTCAGAGGCTGCTCCGCAGGTCGCGCTCCTATAGCAGAACCAGTTAAGGGAGTACGTTGTCCTCTGGGGCGCTCGGTGGAGTACATGGTTACTCACTTCTGGCCATGACCTTGGGCAAGTTTCTTAACTCTTTCCTCTGTCTCCTTAGGTGTGAAATGGGGGTGATGAGCACATGATGAGGAATAAAAGATGCTGAGCTAATGTCCGAGCGAATGTCACGTCTCCATTCCTACAAGTGTCCCTGTGAGGCAGGTAGCACAGGAAACAGTCCCATTTTCCAGGTGGGAAAATCGAGGCTCAGAAAGTTCCAGCGACTCGTCTGAGGTCACAAAGCTCGAGACAAATGGGACTCTGTGCCTTGTCTTCCTTCGGCCCCCCCCTAACCTCCGCCCCCCCCCCATGGGGAGGAGCAGGAGTTGCAGTCGGAGTTGAGTTTGGGCCCTTGGGCTGCCCAAGGGCCAAAGAACAAGCAACAACAAGGAACCGCAGTCAAAAGAGAGGAAAGTCCTTACTTAACACGGAGTATCATTTACGCAACTATGCAGCTGTTGTTGCAGCTGCCATGAGTCTCCCAGAAAGTCAGTGAAGTGGGTGAGGTTATTCCCATTTCCAGAGGTGGAAACTGAGGGTCTCAGGAGTTATAAAACTGTCTGAAGTCGCAGAGCTAGTGAGAAACAAAGCTCCACCCTGTGTCTGTTTTTCTCAAGGGAGGGCAGAAAGGGGCCAGGGCAAGCCACACACCCCAGAACAAAACAACCATGGGTGAGGGCCAGGGGGCTGAGTGACAGGGACGTGGTGTCCTGGACATGGGGCGGGTGGAGGACAAAACCCCGGCTCCAGCCTCTCCTGCTCTGTTTGCCCAGTGCCGGTTCCCAGTCCCTGTCCATAAACAGTGTCACCCTGGGCAGTGCCAGGGGCCCCTTCCAGCCCTGACGTTCTATTTATCTGGTTTTCTGGTGTGGAAGCCTTAGGCTGGGATCCCAGTCATGTCTTCCTGTTTTGCAGGTGAAAGTGTGTTCTCTAAACACCTTTAGCGAGGTGACCTGGGGACCGTCTCCTGGGCACCCTCTCAGACAGGGCAGAGTGGAAGTGCAAGCAGCAAACACAGATGTTTTTCTTCTGGATGAAGGCGCCTCCTCACTCCTTCCCTGGCAGACAAGCAGGCCCCAGCCAGCCGCCAGGCCCCCTTCGAAACGCCCCAGGGCTCCTGGATGTGCTCGTCGAGTGGCCCCAGATTCAGGACAAAGCAGAGAGCAAACCCAGGCACCAAAGCAAGTCCCTGGGCCGTCCAGATCCAGGAGCTGTTCCCGCGTTGGGAAGCAGGCCTGGTCTGCCCCTTTGAAGTTGAGATAAATGTGGCCTTGGCAGATCTGACTCAGGACACCGTATGTGGTCGTCGACAGGCGCCTGGGACAAACTGGAAGCTGCCCCTGTGTCCTGAGCACCAACACTGAGCTAGGCGGATTTCGTTTGTCTCCCTCACCCACCCAGTGCTTCTTTTCATCTCTGCGTGTCAGCACCCTGCACCCAGCCGGGTACAGCGGATGCCCAGGAAGGCTTTGCTGAATTAAGCGGATGGTTGTTAATCTTGCTACTCAGAGCGAGGCACAGCCCATTAAAAACCCATGAGCACAGCCCGCCTGGACCAGCCCCATTGGCTGCCCGAGACCCTGCCCTGGGTGCAGGTGGGGCTCTGCTCACAAAGGTCCCCTTTGCCACTCGCCCGCAACCCCCTCAGCCCCCTTCCCTGGCCCCTTTCCCCGCCCCTTCCTCCTTCAGCATCAGGCTGCTCTGTCTGGAATGTGAACATTAAAAATCCAGGCGGGAATTTCCCACAGACTAAAGCTTTTGTCTCCTCCTAAAGGTTTCTTTCTCCCCCACAGTGTCTTAGCTGGGGCCTCCGCCCCATCGTGCGTGGAATCTCGTTATGCCAGGAGAGACCCACAGCCAGAGCTAAGGAGCGAGCTGGTAGGTATTTCTCAGTCAGATGCCAGCATTTTGTTTGAATGGATTTTTCATTCGTTTGCTGGCACGTGTTTTCGTATTGAGAGTCTCCTGAGACGGACCGTGGAGATGAATCATGAATGAGAGATGGGGTTGCTGTCCACATGTAGAAGAGCAAACCAAGCAATTAACTCCCCGAAACAAAGCACACAGGGCATGTG
Organism: Hipposideros armiger; assembly: GCF_001890085.2. Taxonomy (NCBI): domain Eukaryota; kingdom Metazoa; phylum Chordata; class Mammalia; order Chiroptera; family Hipposideridae; genus Hipposideros; species Hipposideros armiger. The sequence goes on from NW_017731687.1 coordinate 1,426,969, forward strand.
GCGGGAATCGCGGTGCCCCAGGAGCCACTCCCTGGCAGTGGTTCCATCTGTGAGTTGAGGAAGGGCTGGGGAAGTGGGATGGGCATGGAGGTGTGTGGGGGGCGCAGAGAGAGAGAGAGAGAGAGAGAGAGAGAGAGAGAGAGAGAGAGAGAGAATTTGGAAGACTGTGCTGCTGGAGGAGGACGCCACAAGTGAAGGGATGCAGGAAGTCTCTGGAAGCTGGAAAGGCCAGGAGAGGATCCTCCTCTAAGCCTCCAGAAAAGGAGCACAGCCTTTCCTGGACCTGGATTTCAGTCCAGTGCGACCCATGATCGACACCTAACCTCCAGAACTGTGAGACAATAAATTTACGTTGTCTTAAGCCACTCAGTCTGTGGTGATGTGTTGCAGCCACCGTAGGAGACTGACCTCTCTGGGGTTCAGTAGCATAAAAGAGATTAAGGTTGTGAGGAACCTAGAAATAACCTACATCAACCTGCCTGGTGCCCATGCTTCCTTACAGCCTCCCTGTCAAGCGCTCATCTAGAGTCTGCTTGCTTACCTCCCTGGATGGGCAGCTCATTACCTCCTACGGCCGCCCTCCAGTCTCTGGGCAGCTCTGACCGATACAAATTTTTCCCGAGGTGAAGGTGAGATGTGATGACTGCCTGGTGCTGCCATCCTTGGCCTAAAACTCCTGTGCCTTCTTCCACAGAACAGGCCTGTGGTGAGTCTAAGACCATGCTCATACCTCACTCTGTCACCACCACTCAGCCCTGCCCCCCAAACAGACTTGGCTCTCTTTGGCAGGCAATGACCCCATTTCTTGAAACATTTTCCCATGGAAAGTGGCTTCGAAATCCTTTTCCACATTTGCCTCACGATTTATATGTCTCTGCCCAAAGTGCTTTCTCCTCCCAGGAGCCATGTCTAAAGCAGAAATCCCCTCTGGCCAGCCCCTGTTTGAAATTCTTCCCTGGTTCCCTGAGGCCTGTAGCCTGGTGCCAGCCGAGCTCTCCAGCCATCCTGACCGGTCCTTTCCTGCACTTTTACTCAGGTAATAATGACGATCGCCAACTCTGGAAGTGCTCCCTTGCTCTGGGCCCTGTGCCAGCGTTAATGTGCTTATTCTGTTATCATCCTTCAGAGGCCACTGAGTCACAGAGAGATTAAGCGACTTGCTCCAAATCACACGTCATTCGCAATCCTTAGGATTTTTAGTTGCCACACCCAAGTGGCCTTTGACCTTCATACATGCTGTTTCCTCCGGTTCTGCTTCATTGGTTGAACCTGAACTGACACACATCCCATCAGCTCCATCTTCAAGCTGGTCCCTGCGTGGTCACAAAACGGCTGCCATCTGGGATGCTTTCTCATCCCCACCCAGAAAGGTGACGCCTCCCCCCGACCACCGAAGAAAACCTTGTGCTTTGTGCTGGTAGCAGGCCCTGCCAGTGTCTGTCTCCTGTTCTAGTCCGTATTTTCCTAGTTTGGAGCTCCTTTTTAGCATTTCTGGATAAAAAGCATTTCGCTTTTCCCTCTGGCTGTTCAGACCGGCATAGTCCAATCAGGGAAGCACATAACGTCTTTGTTCCCAGCCCTGAGGGGTTATGGGAGATTCCTGAGCCGATCGTAAGAAGTAGGGGCTTGCTCTTTCCTTGACCCTTTGTTACTTGGCTCAAACATAGAATCACCCCTTTCCTGAGTGTCCCCTCTGTTCCTGTCCTGTGCCTGCGTGTGATGGCAGCTAAGGTCGAAATGGCCACAGCCAGTCTCAGATCTCCTCTGCTGCCCATCATCCAGCCAGTAACTGTCTTTGCAAGAGGCTGCAAGAGCCCAGCGGCAGCTTCTGTTGTGTGGGGAACATCACAGCACACACACACAGGGTCTGGGATGTGACACCAGGGCCTGGCGTGGGAGGCCACCTCTGGGTTCCTCCACTCCTGCCTGCATTCTGAGACCAGAAGCTGGAGACGCCCATGCCCTCCTGACCCAGGAGTGACAGCCAGCAGGTATGTGCGGGGGGCGTAGGCTGAGCAACCAGCTGGACCGGGGCCACCAGTGTTCCTGCTGACGTCAGCGTTCCTTTGGTTAAAAGCAACACATCTCCCTCCTTTACGTGATGTGTTTTTAAGCTTGTTACTTGCGCTCTTGGCAGCCCCACGTGGAAAGTCGGCCCACATGGCCCAGAGGGAAGGAATGAAGACAAACACCGAGGTTGGGCTTGGCTTTTGGGCAGCAATTCTGAAAAGGATCCATGTTCTAGAATACAGACCCCTCTATAAGCCTCAGGACATGGATTCAAAATTTAAAGGGACACAATGTGCAGGACAAACTCTTCCCAATGTTTTCCCTGGGCCTGTTTATGCAGAAAGGACTCAGAAAAAGAAAATCTTTCAGGAAGAGTCCTGCTTGGCTTAGCAGAGAAAGCAAAGGCTTTGGGGTAATGCACACTTCCGTTTCAATCTCACAATTTTTTTTTTTCAGTTACAGTTGACATACAACATTATATGAGTTTCAGGTGTATATCATTGTGATTAGACATTTATATACCTTACGAAGGGATCACCCCCAATAAGTCTAGTCCTCATCTGGCACCACGGTTGCTACAATATTATTGGCTATATTCCCTATGCTGTGCTTTATATACTTGTGACTATTTTTATGACTGGCAATTTGTACTTCTTAATCCCTTTCACTTCTGTTTTGATGTGACTGTGCAAATCTTGTAATCCCTTGTCTTCCCCTGATGTGTGGGGTTCATCACATTTATTGCATAGTGCTTTTGGGAAGATGAAATACACATGAAACAGCTGGAGTGACCGTGGGAGCTGTGGTTTTTGTTTTTTTTAATCTTTTCTTCCTTTACATTTTTTTTTCTGGCTATAGGCCTGGTTTTTTAACTGTACCTCAGGTCAATTCTTACCTTCCCGCTGATAATGTGATGGGTACATGTCTCAGGGTGGATCAATTAGCATCCTTCCCTTGGATTAACAGGTGGGTACCCAGAGAAAGTCGCTCTCTCTTTCCCCAGTGTCCCCCGCCCTGGAGGGGGCCTCTCTGCCGGACGAGCAGGAGGGACCAGGATGTGCACAAGCAGAGCCAGGAGGTGGACGGAGGCGGAGGAGGCTGGATAGAGCTGCATCTCTGGGTCTGGTCCCCAAGGCTGAGTCCTGCAATTCCTCCTTGGACTCTGTAAGTGGCCTTGGGGTCATTTCTTGCTCCAGAGCTGGTGTTTCCTTTTGGCCAGAGCTGCTTTCAGGGAGGTTTCTTCCATCTCTAGCAAATGAAAGAGTTCTGACTCAGACAGTCCCCAGCAGAGTCCCCAGCACAGAGCCGGTGCTCACCACTGCTGCTTTCTCTTGGATGAGTCATTCTTTGTGGCAATCATTAGTGCTGGTCATCACAGATGTCCGGGCTCCTTTCTCCCAGACCCACATCAGGGCTGAGCTTTCCTGCCCCCTTGAGGTTACACGTGGCCTGGGGAGTTGCTCTGTGCAGGGGCACATGAGGGGAGATGATGGGTGTTACTTCTGGGCAGAAGCTTTCAGAGCCCTTGTGTGCTTTGCCATACTCTCTTTCTCTCTGCTATGGGACCACCTGAGTCAGAGATGGTGGCTGCTCTGCCGGCCTCCCGGTGAGGTGGACAAGACCTGGACGATGCCCCAGCTCACCTGTGGTGTGGACTCTGGTTTGTTTGTTTTCACAGCAAAACCTAGCTCAGCCTGACTGTGGAAGGTAGAATTCTACGATGACCTCCAATGACCCCTGTACGGCCCCGCCCCCTTGAGGGGGCGGAGCCTGTGCATCAGATGAGACGTCACTCCTGTGGTTAGGTTAGTCATATGGCAAAGGGACCTTGCAGATGTTCTAGAGCAGGGGTCGGCAAACTTTTGAGACGGAAGAGCCAATCCTGTCCCTCAAGGCAATTTAAAAATTATTCGGGAGCCATAAAACAGATGAAATCACCATTATAATGATATTCTTTAAAAATTTTATAAATGAAACTATGATAGTTTGATTTTCATTTTTAATTTTACTTCAGAACCATATGTGGCTCGCGAGCCACAGTTTGCCGACCCCTGGTCTAGAGGTTACTCAGCAGTTGACTTTGAGTTAATCAAAGCAGATGAACCAGGTGAGCCTCATGCAATCACTTGAACCCTTTACAAGCAGCAGTTTCCTCAGGTTGGTAGCAGAAGGGGAGGTCAGGGGGTGGAAGGGTTCTGACCTGACGTTGCTGGTTTGAAGGTGGAGGGGTCAGCATAGGAAGAATGTGGCAGCCTCTGGGAGCAGACACTGGCCTTCAGCTGGCAGCCAGCAAGGAAATGGCGACCTGAGCCCTACAGCCTTAAGACCTGGGTTCTGTCAATAACCTGAGTGAGTGTGGGAGTGGATTCTTTCCCGGAGGCCCCAAATATAAGCCGGGTCTGTGAGACCCAGAGCAGAGAGTCCAGCTTGCACCACGCTGGTGTCTGCCCTCCAGACAGAGCTGTGCGCTGATGAATGGGGGATGTTTTAAGCCTTCAAGTTTGTGATCATTTATTATGCAGCAATAGAAAATGAATGCCCTGAGCAATACATTACTATGTCAGGTTATTCACTGAGGGTTATAATTTTTCAACTTAATTACACATGAAGTGCCTTACAATGGTTTATTTGTCAGACTCAAGGTTTCCTGATGTCGGGTGCTGAGCTGGTCATTTCTGCGCTCTCTGGGCCAAGCACAAAGCCTGGACAGGGTGCTCTGAGATGCTGCAAGGTTGACGCTTGGCAGAAATTGTGAGTCGATGCAACTTTTCCGCCAGCCTGCCCCATCCCACTGTGCGCGGTTTGGGGACCTGGAAACGAATGACCGCTAATATGGATATGGAGGCTGCTGGGTGCCCACTGCCTTTCTTAGGGCGTTGTGCACGTTCACCCAGGCAGTCCTCATTAAAAACCCACGTGGAAGGTGCTGGTATCATCATGCCCCCACTCCACAGACGAGGCATTAATAGGCAAAAAGCTAAGCGCTCAAGGTCACACAATGACGTAGTTCTTACTTGTTGAAGGACAGGGAGAAGGCAGGAAGGAAGAAAATAACGTACTTAGATGCTAACAGGCTGTGTGATACTGGGCAGGTCCCTGGTCTACCTGTGAACTTTCATTTCCATGGGAAGTGAGGGGTGATTTTAATTAAGGTGCTGTTTTGCGTTTTTCTCTATTCTCCATGTGGCGATTCATTGCTTTTCAGGGGCCAGCCAAGGGCCTGGGAGTCCTCTCTGCCCTGGGCAGTCTGAGTTTGCGGGGTACATGGCCAGAGCTGGGGCTCATGGGCCCGTCAGGCTCTCGCCCGCTCCTGTGCCAGCCTGCAGTGTTGGGAAGACGCTCGACCCCCAGGGTCTCAGCATCCACAGGCCCCTCACAGAGCCGTGGGCGTGAGGGTGTAAGTGGGGTGCTGCTTCAGGCAGAATGGGGGACGCTCAGGAGTAACACCCCCAGATCCTGTGTTCAGAGCACTTGGGGAATCTCCCAGTTGTTAGCAGGTATCATGTTGTCTTAGAGATTGTATTCAGAGGCCCAGATTTTTTTCCCTTCTGTTTTGTTTATAGGATGTTAAATGATTCACTTAACAGATTCTTTTCAACACATTAATAGAATTGACTTAGCTGAACAAATACGCTGTTGGACGG
>NW_017731687.1:1437337-1446330 GCF_001890085.2 Hipposideros armiger
AATTGCGCTCAACAGATCTCTAGCAAGAGTTTAAATGTATCATATTGAAACTGGTGTTTTGATGGGTTAGAGTGGTGGACTCTCCCAGCGTTAACACCACTGACATTGCGGGACGGATATTCTTTGTTATGGGGGCTGTCCGGTGCATTCTAAAATATTTAGCAATATCCCTGCTCTCTCTCCACTAGATGCCAGTAACACTTCTGGACTAGAGGAATATGCCTCATGCTACAAAATCAGCATCTAGCCACATGTATTGAGCGTACTTGGCAGGCCGCAGGCACCGTGTTGGGTACTTGGAGTCAAAGTTCCCAATCATGCTATAAGATAGGAAAAATTATCCCCATTTCACAAATGGAGAAATTGAAAGGAAATGACTTGTTCAAGTTAAATGACTGAATAATGAATGAGGGGTCCAACAGCCAGTGGTGGGTTCAGATCACAACCAACTCTTCTCATTCCTGGCAGTAACTCTGACCCCTCCAGAATCCCAGGTTCATTGCTAATGAATGACAATTGCTCTGCGGACATAGGAGGTGGACCTAGACTGAGGAGGCCTCGAGGACTCTGAGAATTGGCTCTGACAGGTGAATGGTGAACTTTCCCAAAGCAAACCAAGAACCCCTGCTCATGTTAAAGTTGATGAAGATAAAGAGAGCTCTTTTCTAAAGACCAGCTCTGGGGCGACTCTGAAGACTAAAAGATTGAAAAGCTTACCATGTTTAGCCTGTTTCAGCTTCCATTCAGCCACACATGGTTTTTACTTATCATTGCACCGTTTTCATTGGTTTGTGAATGTTGCATGGGGGCTTGTGCAGTTCTGCACCTGCTGGTGCCTGGCATGTAACAGGCGTGCGTGTTTGTTGAGTGAATGAATGAGTGACTGTAAGGTGGTAGGAGACAGGTCCGTCTTAGACCCTCCCTTCCCCATCTTTGTTTTGTAAACATTCAGCTGGGACAATGCCAGTCACCACTGTGCTTTCCAAGTAACCCTCAGCTCTGAGAAACAGGATTTTAGTATTGGAAGGATACTTAGATATGACCTCATCCATGTCCAATGTGGCTGGTTCGTGAATCGTCCTTATACTATTCCTGACTGTTACGCCCATTTGGGTGTTCATTTGTTCATTCATTCTTTCAGCTTGCTGGATGCCTGTGTGTGCCTATGTTGTTCTGGATCTAATTGGGTGGGGGGGAGGATAATGACAACGATGACCATGACATTCATCCAATCTGTATTAGTTAAATAATGGGCTAGATCGCTGAACCAAAGAAACCCGCAAATTCAAAATACATTAGTTTAACTATAATAGTGCATTATTCTCTCTTAATGGTTCAGAGGTGGGTAGGCAGCCCAAGTGCAGTAGGGCATCCTGCTGCATGAGGTTAGACAGGGCTCATTTTTTTCTGTTTTTCTGTTACCCCCTAGGGTGTGGTCCTCTCCCGCAGGACTGAAGCTGGCTCACACTACCATGTAGGCATTACAGCCTGCAGGAAGGGGAAGGGAGAGTGCAGCTACTACTACATCATTTCTCACACCCTATTGGCTGGAACTTAGTCACATGGCCACTCTACCTGCTAAGGCAGCTGGGAAATGTAGTCTCCAGTCAGGTAGCCATGTGCTCAGCTAGACCTGGATGTATGAGTAATCTGTTTTTTAAAAAGAAGGGACAAGTGGATACCAAAGATCATGTAGCAGTCTTTGCCATACAGCACAGCTCCTTCAATCTTTCAGTTTACAGATAGGGAAACTGAGGCCCAGAGAGGGGAAGTAGCTTAGCAGAGGTCACATAATGGGTCTGTGGCAGTAGAACTTTCAAGGTCTCTCTCCTGCCTCCTAGGCCACATAATTTCCCCCTCAATACATGGTGCCTTTTAGTAGATCGTTATTATTGCTTCTGCTACACGTGGCTCTGCTTTCTAAGAAGAATTTATTCTCCCCGATACAGATTATTCTGTTGAGCCGTGGTTCTTAGTCCCTTTCTTCCAGGGGAGGGGTGGATTCATGGAGCCTCTTAAGGAACTGGGAAAGGCTTTAACTCTCTCCCCATAAAAATTCTCAAATGTGTGCGCACACACACACACACACACACACACGTTCAAGTACAGCTTCAGAGTGTTCATGACGACTCCTTTAAACCCTTAAGAACCCCTATAAACCCAGGAGGGAATACAATGAAACACACTCCATGTATGTTGCTTTTGGCACCTACAGACTCTTCTGACCCAGCCTGGTTCACATCACAGCTAGAACTCTCTGCAAACACTTACTTTGAGGTCACCATGGAGCTACTATGCAAATTGTTTTCATGTAAGAACGGAGCTCAGAATTGCTGGGCTACCAAGTTCCAAACTATGACAATGCCTCCAGAGAAGTTTTATAGTGCCAAGAAATGCAGACACACCACATTAGTAGCAATTTATGGACCTTTACTTTGAGTGAGGGTGCGTGCGTGCGTGCACACAGAGACTCAGTAAAAAGGTCACTCTTGAAATTACTATTTTTTTCATCAGCAGAGATAATTTGCTATCTGAGTGAAATGATTTTCAACCACAGAACCGAATGTGCAGACTTTTCCTTATCTTGGTGTGCCACAAAACAGCCTCTCTTATTTTTTTTTTCTTTATGATGTACAATGCTGCCAAACAGAACATATTGAAACAGAGTGCAAGCTGAGGGTATTTACTCTAAGTGAACCAGAATCAAGTTTTAAATAAAATAGGCTTACCGGGAACGATAACAAAATCTGATCTAGCAGACTCTAAAAAATGACTTGGCACAGAAGACGACCTTCCCCGGGGGAATTACATTAGCCTGTATAGCCAGCACGATCAAGTTACATGGAATGAAAGGTTACGGCCACTGGAGTTGATGGTTCCAAGTTCAAGTATGGTGAATGCTTGATCTGTTCTCAATGACAGAATTAGCATTCACTAATTCTACTCATGACAATTTAAGTCAGAGACAGAATCCAAGTTCTTCTTCCTGTACCCATATTTGGGATTTGAGAAGTAACACAGAATCACATACTGGATCCCTTGTCAGATTTGTTGGGGAACCCCTGGACCGTAACTTCCAAGATCTTCCCACCGTCAGCCTTCTGGGAAAGCCAGATATGCTCAGCACAGAGAAGCAGATGGCTTTTATTTTATTTATTTATCTATTTTACATATAGTTAGAAAACCGTACAAAGCTTTATCAGTTTGTGGGCCAGGCAAGAGGGCAAGACCTGGAGTTGGCTTCATCTAGAACACATGAAACCAAGTTCAGCCATTCTCTCTCAAGGGGACTGGATGGTTCTCAATGTTGCGTAGGAAGTCGGAGAGGATCGTGCTTAATTTCACAATAATTCAGCCAGATGATGTCAGTAGGGCGTGACCAATTCCTTCATATTGAGTATTGAGTATTACATATTGAGTATTACAGTTTTAATACAGCTTTTTCCTTTCTTAAAATGTATATACATTTTTTGGCACCCTCTGTATACATCAAACCTGAAAGAAAGAGTGGGTGGAAATAGTGACTATTTTGGGAGTTATGAAATTCAGATCATTTTTTTTTCTTTTTAAATGCTTTTGTATTACTTTACACTTTTTTTAATAACCAGTAAAAACAGTAATAAATACTTTCATTTTGAAAAAAATCTTGTGAACACTAAACCACACCTGATTTTGTGAGGCGTGTTTCACAGTTCATCACTACAGTGACTGTATGACATGAGGAGCGCGCTATGATCATCCCCACTTTACAGACGGAGAAAAAGAGGGTCAGAGGGTCAAATGGCTTGTCCTTGATGCCAGAGTTATTGTATTAGTTTCCTATGGCAGCTGTAACAAGTTACCACAAACTTGGTGACTTAAAAAAGCAGAAATATATTTTCTCACTGTTGCTTCTCGGAGGCCAGAAAACCAAAATCAAGGTGTCAGTAGGATGGGTTCCCTCTGGAGGCTCTGAGGGAAGATAAGTTCCAGGAATCTTCCAGCTTCTGGTGGCTCCGGGCACTTTTTTTTTTTTTAAAGATTTTTATTGGAGAATTAGGGGGATGGGAACAGCGCTGGGGAATTGGGGGAAGGGGAACAGACAAGTTGCTGTCGTTTTGTTCTTCAGTCTAGTTGTGGAGGACGTCGCTTCACTGGCCCAAGTTGGCACCATCATTGCGCTCTTCCCGGGCGAGGCAGATCAGTCGCCGGCTTCTGGACGGCCGCTCACTGCGGCTGCTGGCCGCTCACGCTGGCTGCTGGCTACACACCGTAGCCCATGGCAACCCACTGCCACAGGGGCTGCAGCCTATGCCGTTGCTGGCGACTCATGGCAACCCAGCTCCAGGTTGAGCTGTTGTTCAGCATCTTAGCTGTGGAGGGCAGTGTCACTGGCCCTCATATGTGGGATCCGAACCGGGGCCCTCTGGCGTCCCAAGCCAGTTCTTAACCATCGCGCCACTCGGCCGGCCCCTCCGGGCACTTTTTTTAGGGCTGCCATTTTTGCTTTAGGGCTTTTTTTTTTTTTTGTATTATAAAAGCATAAATCCTCTTCGGGTTTCTTTCAGTTAGTGAAAACAGGTACAAATAAAGGTCTTTCGTCAAATATCTTTGTGATATAAAGCGAACTTTTAAAACATGGGGGATACTCGCATATTGTAAGCAATCAAAACATGTTTATGTTGGCCATGAGGACAGCCCAAGAAGTAGACCTGATTAAAACCTAGTTCGAGGTAATATGTAACTGCTCCTGGCGAAAGCCTTTCTCACTGTCATTAACTGCTGAGCTTGTATTTTGTCAGACACTGGGCTTGGAGAACTATGGAGCGAAGTAAGCAGCAATATATCCCACCAGCCTCTGTGATACAAGGTATCGCGGAATCAGAGCAAGGACACTTTATGATCAGTCTCTGTGTCTAGTGTATACAAAGTAGTCATTTGTTCCAAGGGTTACGTGACATATATAGCTCTAGGTTTATGAGAGCTAGAAGTGAAACTGTATGCATAATTAAGAATAACACATGGTAAATATGCTTTAAAAGCTTAGTACAAGTATGTGTTTTTATTCCAAATAGAGGCAGCGTGGGCCGGCTGAGTGGCTCAGTTGGTTAAGAGCTCGCACGAGCGCTGAGCAACAGAGGTTCAAGTCCCGGCCCAAGCTGAGCTGCCTCTGAGCTGCCAACCGGTGGCAGGATGGCTCAGCTTAAAAAAAATAAATAAAATAGAGGCTGCAGCCCCTAACTCTTCCTATCGATGGCTCTATAAAATACCCACAGGAGGAAACTCTCCAGGTAGTTGGAAAGGACTGAAATGGGAGACGCCATAGACATTTGTAGCCAAAAGAAGACAGGTGAGAACTCCATTCTCTTGCTGGTATCTGGGTGAGAGCTGCTTCTTTTATCAGGAGGACATGGTCACATATTTAATCTGACCACCCTAACCTGGGCTATTCTCCCTGCCAAGGCTCATTTCCAACGAGAAAGGTCTCCAGGTATGGAAAGGGGGGATGGATGACAAAGTGGTACCCTGCCTCTCTCACTCTGGTCTCCCTAGCAGATAGCTGAGTGTGGAAGCCTCCAGAAACCCTAGTCATGATTCAAAAGATGAATACAAAGTCATATTTGATTTCTGCAATTACAAGAGGTGCTCAAAGTGGTTACCATCAGCATAATTTTAATGCAGTTTTTTCCCTTCTTAAAATGTGTATACATTTTTTTTGGTACCCTCTGTATATTTGATTTGTGGATTTAAATCTAAGGCCTACGGCTCAACCATTTGTCTGCAGTGTAGCCTCTCTGTGCTTTCGTCTCCTTTCTATAACACCCACCTAGCAGGTTTGTTGTGGGGATTAAAAAGGTGATTCAGGAAAAGCAATTGAGATAACAGGGCCTGACACATTCTCTACAAATGGAGAGAGAAATAGGGAAAGGGGGTTGCAGGAGGGCCTCACTTCCTGCAAAGCGCTGGCACAGAGCCTGGCATGCAGAGAGCGCTCAATACCCGCACACGGCTTTGCTACCCTGATCACTTCCGAAGCTGTGTTCCAGTGACTTGGAACTGCTCCTGGCTTCTGCAGGTGCCCTTCTCTCTTGGCCTCGGCGACTTTGCAGAGGCGGCTCCTTTCTTCGTCCCACCTGGCTGTTTCCTCATTGTCCTTCTAGGCAAGCTTGGTTACCACCTCTTTCGGCATACCTTCTTTGACCCGGAGTGTGGTTCAGGAACCTCCCTGTGCCCTCACAGCCTTTGCTTATGTCCCCTCCCCCAATCAAAGTCTGACCCATTGTGTGAGTGTTGTCCTTGTCCCAGACTAGGCTCGTGAACTTCAACTCCATGAACGCAGACCGTGTCTTACTCCTTCCTCACTGGTCTGTCCCTAGCACTGGGAGCTGGCCCAAAATAAGTGTTCAGAAAATGCTTGTTCGACAGTGGCAGAAGGGGAAGGAACACATGCTTGTGACTCTTCTGTGGGGACCCTGTGCCTTCGCTGCCTCTCAGGGCTGGGACAAGTGCCTCCTGTGTTCCCAGAGCCTCCTGGGATTCCTTATACCACAGCACGGGTCTCAGTCATGGTCTTTGCATGCCTGACTGTTTAATTGATATATGTATTAGTTAGCTCTTTCTATGATAATGCTGGGAAACAAACATCCCCCCCTCCCCCAACTCTCAGTGTCTTATATGAACACATATTTTTCTTACTCATGAGCCTACAACTCTGCTTCAGGATACATGTGCGTTTCAGGTCTGCTCGTTGGAGCTCTCATTCTGGGAACAGGCTACCCAGGGCCAGGTCTTTTCATGGTGGATTGCAAAAGCACAAGACAGCTGAAACACAAGACATCTCTTAAGGCGTCACTCACTCGGAACTGGCAGGGTCACTCCCTCCAATACACCACTGGCTACAGTAAGTCCTATGGTCAGCTCTACACTGGTAGTGTGGGCCCTGGGGACTGCCTCTCACGCCAGTGAACCATGGCAAGGACTGGAAGAGAAGGAAGAATTGTGAGCAAATAGCACGACTTACACAATAGCTCATTACTGACTATAACAGCTGACGCCTATTGTGCTTGTTATGTCCCAGGCACCAACATCGATTCATTTATTCCTCACAACAACTCTAGGAGGGGGAAGTGTGATATTATCTCCATTTTACAGATGAACAAACTGACGGCAGAAAAGGCTAATTTACCACGTTAGCTGGCTCGAGAGTGACAAAGTGGAATGAAACCTGGGCAGGACAGGGCCCAGAGCCCAGACCTGTCACCATTCCTCCCGCTGCCTCTTGAGGTAGAGGTGTGTCTCCTTTATCCTGGTTCAGTACCTTACCTGGTTAGGCAGGCCGCCAATCAATGTTTGTTGTCAGAATGAAAGGCAAGAAATATTTATTGACCATTTGCTACATGCCAGGTACTATTGTTACCTTTTATAAATATTATCTGATACAATTCTCACAGTAACCCTGGGGGTTAGTACCATCCTCCCCATTGCACAGGTGAGAACTCCAAGGCTGGGTAGAACAGACAGTAAGTGGTAGAACCAGGTCTGTGAAAGAGGCTTGCCTGACCCCAGGGCCTAGCAGCTGGGGCCAATCCTGAAACTTAAGGGGGTCGCGCTGGATGGGACTGGCTGGCTCCATCTTTTCAGCTTTCCCACGTCTCTGGGAGATTTTTGCTGTTTTAGACCAAGGGACATCTTCCCCCAACCCCCGCAAGAGAGACGCAGAAAGAGATAGAGATGGGGTGCGGATGGGGAGACAAGGTGGGGCGACTCCGAAAGAACCACGGCTTTCTACCCAAGCGCAGACAGTGGCTTACGGCGCCCAGCAGATGGCAGGATGTGGCCAAAGATCCCGCAGCCGGGAGGGCGGGGAGGGCCACTGCCAGGCGCGGAAACCCGCGCGTCCCTCAGGGAGCGCCCTCTGAGGGCCAGCGCTCGCCCCACTCGGCCCCACGAGCTTCGGGCGCACGCATTGTACCCCAGTCTTTAGCACCCCCGTCACTGGTGCGTCTCCCTTCCCCCGCCTGGGTTCCCCACTCCCGCCGCCAGGGGCCCACCGACCCACAGGAGAACTGCCCTTAATCAGACTCAAGCCTGCGGACAAGCGGGAGTCCCGAGGTCCACGCCCAGCCGCTCCTGGGGAGAATGGTTTTGGGCGAACCACGCCCCGTTGGGCCTAAGCTTCCCCTTGTACAACGAAGGGACCAGATTGGGCCGTAAAAGGTCTAGTAGACCTTGTTTAATTTATTAAACACTTAGAACAACATGAAAAGGAAAAGCGGCAGTTGGAGAACCGGTCTGAGCCCGAATAGGCAAATAAGACTCAATGGGGCGTCGGGGGTGGGGGTGGGGGTGTCTCTTGGCAGCCAGGACAGACTAACTACTGACCAAAGAGCTCCTTTACCCCTGAACCTCAGTCTGCCTGACTCCGAAATGGGGAGCAGTGATTGTTCCAACCGTTGGGTTGTTGAGCGATGACCTGGGGATGGTGTTTATAAAGCGCTCAGCGCGGGGCAGGAAGAGGCGCTCACACATCGCTTGCAGCCTGGAGGTAGCGCCCAACGCCGGCATCCGGATTCCCTGGGGCTGACCCAGTACTCAACTTCGGCGGGTGCGGCGGGGAGGCGCTGGCCGTCGCCTCCTCCTCCAGGCCGCCCCCCGGGTCTGCGCTTGCCGGCGGTGCCCGCCACGCCTCCTCCTCCAGGCCGCCCTCGGGGCTGAGCCCGCCCGCCGCGCCCGCTCCGCGCAGCCCCCGCCCGCTCCCTCCGTCCCCGCCTCCTCCGCCCGCGCCGCCTCCCGACTCCCGCCCGCCGCAGCTGCTGAGGAGCGCGCTCCGTGGCCCCGACGCGGAGAGGTTCGGCCCCGGGTTCCTGGGCGGGCGCGGCGGGCAAGCGAGCGTCCCCTGAGGGGTGCCCGGGAGGAGCGAGTGCGGCGGAGGAGCCCGCGCAGCCTGGGGGGCGCCCGGGAGGAAGGGGCGCGGCGGGCGCGGTCCCCGCCCCTGCGCGGCGCGTGGCCCCCTG
>NW_017731687.1:1446570-1501567 GCF_001890085.2 Hipposideros armiger
GAATATGGGCGGGAGCCACTCCCACAAGCCCGCCGCGTTTGACGAGAACGAGGAAGGTAAGAGGGGCGCCGCGCGCGGGCGCCGGCCGGGCCCCTGCTCCCCGCTCCCAGCCCCCGCGCGCCCGGCCCCCGAGCGGGCGGCCTGGGCCTTCCCCACGGAGCGCACGGGAGGAGCGGCCTCGGCGGCCGGTCCGGCTGCGGGTCCGGCTCTGGCTCCGGGTGGCCGGGTCCCCGTCAGAGCCCGAGGCTGGAGGAGGCGGCCTGCGCGCGTGGGTCCGCGACGCGGCTGCTCTCGGGCGTGGCAGCTTCCACGCCGCCCGCCTCGCCCGCCCGGGACAGCGGAGGGAAACTTTTCTTGGTGGAACTAGACGTCCCGCTTTTGGACGGCTGCTGGTGCAGGCTGTGCAGCCTCATGTAAGCTCCCGGGGCTGGTCCGCGCGGCTCAGGTCGCTGGAGCTTGGTCCTCGGACTAGCGGGACCCCATTTCCATCGCTGTGTGTCGTGGGCAACCTACTTAACCTCTCTGAAACCTTTGTTACCTCATCAGTGAGATGAGAATTATACCACCTGCTAATCCTGTGGGGTTGTTTTGAACCTTCACCGCTGGTAACCATGTGAAAAGTGCCTTCTGAATGCAATCAGTGCAGAGGTCTTTCCGTGCTGTTGGTTATCGGCTCACTTGGCGTCTGACAGCTGGGTTTCCTGCTGCAGTGGTCTCCATTATGCCCCAAAGAAGAGCCAAACCTACTGAGCTCACACTATGTACCAGGCCTCGTGCTAGGGCTTTATCTGTGCTCACAGCAACCCTGGGAGTTGTGTACCTTTCTCGCTCCGTTTTATAGTTAAAGGGATGTGTCCTGGTCACAGCTCACAAGAGGCAGAGCTGGCGCTGAGGCTGGGCAGTCTGTGCTTCTCATCACCACCAGGCATGGGCTCGTGTGCCCAGAGCGTAGCTTCCAGAACCACCAGGGCTGAGGGTGGTAGGCATGTCCTGGGCTGGACAGCTTCTTTCAGAAGGATGCTTGAATACAGGCAATGTAACCCACATGAGCCAGGCCCGTTTGGTCCTCGTGAAGGAGTTCCGTCTAGTGGCCCTGAATAATCAGTGGCCACCCGCGGTGATAAGGGCAGTGCATGGGGCCAGTGCAGGGAGCTTGAGGACCCACGGAGGCCCACGGTGGCTTTTTGTGGGGAGCCAGGAACGGACAGAGGCGAGGTAGGCAGGGAGGGGATGGAAGCTGGTGTGTGTCCCAGGAAGAGTCTGGACACCGCGTAACTGATCTCGTCCTCAGCTGGGTTCACGTTGACCCTGAACTTCTCACAGAAGTCCGATCTGGACACTGATATCAGTATTTGAAGGTCTGCTCTGCTATGGGATAGCTGGATAGGGGCAAGCCTGTCCCGTTTGGAGCACTTCTGTCCTGCGAGATGACAATGCAGAGCTGCTCAGACCCTCTGAGAAGATACACGCATTCATTGACAAATGGAGAGGATGACTTGGGCCCCAAATGTGCTATCCTCAACAAGTCAGAGTTTTCCTATCAGTTTTTGGGAAGGGATCAGTATTAGTCTGCTCAGGCTGCCATTAACAAGATACCACAGATAGTTTTACACAGTGGAATTTGTTGGTGGTGGTGGGTTGAACAACAGAAATTTTTTTCTCACTGTTCTGGAGGCTGGAAGCCCAAGATCAAGGTGCCATCAAGGTTGGTTTCTGGTGAGCCCTTTCTTCCTGGCTTGCAAATGGCCACCTTCTCACTGTGTCCTCACGTGGCATCTTCTCCGTAAGCTTGAGGCGACACAGATCTTGGGTGGCTGTTCTTCTTTTTATAAGGACACCAGTCCTATCAGATTCAGGCTCACCTTTATGCCTCATTTAACATTAAGTGTCTCCTTGAAGCCCTGTCTCCAAATACATTGGGGGTTGGAGCTTCAACAGGAAGTTTGGGGGGATATAGCTCAGCTCATAACAGGATCCCTTGCTGAAAGCCATGGACTCCTTTCTCAGAAGAAAGCACCAACTCACACCTCACCCCTCGTTTTAGGGGTTCATGGTTCCACCCTGGGTCAAAGGTCATGCCTTAGGTCATTCTCTTAGCATCTTTTCTCTTTATTTGCAGAGGTAATGCACTGCCCTTCTATTTACAATCATCTCTATCCTTTATCCCAGAAAATGTGCTTTCAAATATGTATTGGCAAAATAGATACAGCTGGCATCGCCAACCGTTTGATTTTCCTGCTGTTGTTCCTCATTCCAAAAGGGGGTCAGGCCCAAGGTCACCTGCCTGTTTCGGGGCTGGTTGAAATACAAGGTTAGGACTCGCCTCCTTGTGCCGGTGTCCAGCCCAGTGAAACATTAACTTGCTTGATTTTGCCAGCACATTTCTCAGTTATGTCTCTGTGCAGGTACATGGTTATTTGCCACTCGTCGATGTAGTCATTTCATGGGCATTTTACTGGTCATCTTTTCCGCACCCACTCCCGTGCTGGGCTCCAGGAGGATGGAGAAGGTGAAGGCAAAGTCCTAATTCTCAGGAAGCTCCTGGAGCAATTAAATAGCCAGGACAGTGCAGCAAGCTCAGGGGACTGTGCTCTCCGAGAGGAGGGTCCCTCACTCTGGAGCAGGGAGGGGGCGGGGAGAAGACGCCCTCTTAGACTGGAGTCTTGCAGAGGTGGTCAGAGTTACCAGGGAAGGAGGAGTTGGTAGAGGGGGGAAGGGTGTTTCAGAAAGAGGGAACAGAAAGCACAAAGGCAGATGCTAAAGAGTACTCTTGGCTCATTGTGGAGATTGGAGGGGGCTTAGTACTCTTGCAGCGTGGAGCGTGAGGCTGGAAGGCACAGGAAATGAACCCTCAGTACCTGGCCGTGTGTTTGGACTTGATTGTGTAGGCATTCTGAAGTCACTGAAGGATTTCAAACAGGGGAGTGACATGGTCCAGGGGACAAATACGCCTTCCCAAACCAGAGTCGACAGCTTGTTGAAGGTGCAGACACCTACCTACCCCACCAGAACAAGTCTTGTTTGTGAGTCATTTAATGCTACACCATAGCCGAAAATTTGCCATTGCACAATCGGACCTTGACCATCTGCATTTGGACCGCGAAAATTTTACCTGCATTCCAGATAATATTAACAAATGTAACTTACTGATGCGTTGCATGGGCTGCTTTTCATACCTAACTGGAAATCGTTTTCACAGCCCAGCTGGGGAGGTCTCAGAATCTGCATTTTACTAGAAAGGTGACTGAGGACCTCAGGAAAACCTCCCAGCATCCCACGGACTGTGTGTGGATGAGCTGGGACTCACACCCAGCTCTGTTTAACTCCAGAATCTGGGACCCAGCTGTGTCCCCTGGGCTGCCTCTGGGGGCCTACAGGACAGTTCATCTCTTAGGTGAGTATGAACATGTGGAATGAGGCTAGCACAGAGATCCGGCTTCATAATAACACGAATAGGAAGATAATAACAATACATTCTGACCACACTTGAGCGTTTATAATGACCATCTCAGATAGCAGCTTCCCAAAACATTTGTTGAGCAGTCATATCATAATACAAGACCTTGGAATGAAAACAAAGTCATCTACCGTTCCAGATTCATGGCAGAATTGCTTTTAAGTTGTTTTCCCCCCTACTATCCTTATCCACGTCTAGACGTTTTTATAAGTGTACATCTACCACAAAGAAAACGACTTCTGCTTTTTCTCTTAGCATCATATGTTGTGGCAATGTCTTCAAAATTAACATTTTAGTGGGGGTATAATAGTCCATCAAATGGAGCTATCACAATTTACTTAAATATTTTCTTACTGTTAGAAATGTAGGTTGTTTTCAGTTTCCCATCTTTATAAATAAGTTGCTTCACAATTTTATACAGAAAGCATTTCGCTTCATTTCAATGAATTCCTTAAAGTGAGGTACAAGGAGTGAGATTATTGGATCAAAGGGGTTGAACACTTTCTAAGGCTCCAGAAACATGTTGTTACATTATGTTTCCAAAGGGTTTTTAATCAGTGCTTTGTCAATTTATGGCCAGCATCCACATTTGCTGGCGTCGATTTAATAGCCTCATAACCAACGCTGGGTATTCTCATTTTTGAGTGTTGTCAGTTAAAGAGGTATTTAAAACCAAGTGTTATTTCTATATGATGATCTGGCCAGGTGACTTCACTAGCAGCTTAGAACATGAAAGCGTTTTCTTGGTCCTAAACATACAACAAAAGTTGTTTTCCTCTGGAAATATTCAGAAGCCTAATCACTCCCTAAAGTTGCAATCATATTTCACCTGGAGACAGTCTTTTGCACCTGGGGTGCCTGTGTCATGTCTGATTGACACAGTGGCTGAACTTTCTACGCTGCAGGGCTCTCTCTGGACTTTGTCTCAACACGTTTAGAACTTTGGGCAAGCTCACCTGTGTTACACCTTGGTTCCCAATGTGGCTTGTACATAAGGTGGAAACCAAAAATATTTGGAGAAAGCTCAGAATTGTTTGGAATCAACTTTGCTCTTATATAGAGTGTGTGTGCAGAGGTGGAGGCTAGAGAGATGCCATGTAAGGAACGTGGGTTTTTGGGGTCGGTGTCCACATCTGTTTGAGGCATGTGCGTGTCTCATGTAGGAGTCTAGGATGTAAACCTTAGATTTTACGGACCGCACTTCATTTGAAAATGCGTTTTGATTTGTCTCGTACACGGGGATTTTCTAATGGCCATGTATCAGCAGGAGATGGTGTAGCAGATGTGAATGGCAGGATTCATCTATACCCTTCACTACGCGTAGAAAATAGCTGTGGATTTTATAAGTATAAAATGTGTCAATCATCTCAACAGAGTCAGACATGTTTACACACTATTGTCTGTCACTGATTCTAAGGCACACATTTTTCCATGTTTCAGCATCTCTGGAATTGGGCTGTGGATTGTGATCACTGCCGGTCCGGGTAGTGTAGTATTTGGGATGTAGTTTTGTTGTTTGCATGCGGTCATCACTGTTCACCCTGACAGGACATATAATGGTCTAAAAGAACTCTCTCAAATGATGGGAAAGAATCCCGTCATAGATTAGTTGGTGGCATTTCTCCTTAATGGTGCATTTCATGTGGATGGCACCTGAGATTAGAATGAATATGGCATGTCTGACCAGCCTCCTGCAGTTGCAAATGACAGAACATCAAGAAGTCCTTTGAAAGGAATGAATTGGCTCTGGCCGCTTCTGACCACCTTCATACTACCATTCTGGTCAAAGCCACGGTCATAGCTCTTGCTTAGAGTATTACAATAGCCTCCTTAACTGGTCTTAGTTTTGGTCTCAGCAGCAAGTCAAGAGAGTAAAAGTTGAAGTCCCTGTAGATGCCCACCAAGCCCTGCCCTGTCCGACCTCATCCACCCTCTCCTTGCTCTTATTATGTTCTGCCTTCCTCCACTCGGTCAAGCTCCTTCAAAGCAGGGACTTGGTGTGTTTTCTCCTCCTAAGCAGTTGCAAGCTCCTTAAAGGTAGGAATGTGGTGTGATTTATTCATGGCTGTATCCGCGAGGCCTAAAAGACCACCTGGAACACAGTTCCAGGATGGATGAATGAATGAATGAATAAAGGTGTGGATTCCGTCAGCCATGGGCTGGAGCCAGGTTCCCGAATAATGTCATCGGGAATTGTCCTCCGTGGGTTCTCTGCTGTCCTCTGTGTGGCCGCATGGGGCACCTACCTCCTCCAGGTTCACAGCCTCACAGCTCCGAGTACTAAAAAGAGAGCAACTTTTTCCTAGTTGTTACAGAAAAACATCCCAGGGTCAGTTCTGATTGGTTCCGCTTAACTCTTGGGCCATTCATGGACCAGATGCTGTGACCAAGAAGAATGAGGCCCTAGCGGGCCAGGCTGGACCATTGAATCGGGGTGGCGTTGCCTCCCCTGGATGCATTTGGACCAAGTGTCTATGAAGGATTTTCCCACGGAATACGCGAGTGTTAACAGAAGGGCAGGGCGACCCCAGCCAGGCAGGTCCAAGCACTGCACAGCTTTGGACATTTATAAAAGTGCTACCATGTTTTATGGATTCTTCTGTAGTTTCCTGTCTTTGCTCAAGATTGAGTTTCTAAGGTTTATCCACACCACTGTGTCTAGCTGTACTCTATTCAGTCCCACTACTGCATGCATATAAGGGTGTATGACGCGGCTGTACCATAACTCACCGCCCTTTCTTCTGCCAGGGGGCATGAGTGTTGACTCTTATGCGCAGCGCTGCTATGAATGTTGTGTAATATGCATGACTGTCTAGGCTATACCCCCACGGGAGAGCTGCTGGGTCGTAGGCGAGGTGCGTGTGCACCTTTCTGAGACACACGATGGTAAATTGTTTTCCGAAGTGGTTGGGCCCATTCGCACGCTGACAAGCCGTGTGCAGACGTTCCCCTTGCTCACCATCGGCACTGTTCTGAAGGAATAGGATGAAGTCCCCAAATCCCGACCATGGGTGCGATTTTCAATTTTCTAGTAGTGACATTATATAGGTAAAAAGAAATGGATGACCTTAATACATTTAACCCAATATACGTAACATAATATGGTCTCAGTGCATAAGCAACATCAGAATCCTTAAGATGTCTCATATTCTTTTATTCACACTAAGCCTGTGGCATTGGGTGTGTCTTTCACACTTACAGCGTGTGTTAATTTGGACTAGCTGCATTTGTGGTCCTCTAAAGGCACGTGTGACTAGTGGCTACCATACAGGGCAGCATTCCTTTATGTCCCTGCCAGGATTCAGTATTGTTGACTTTTTTGTCTTTGCTGATTCGATGAGCCTAACGTTGTTTTTTATTGTGCATTGCTTTCAATTGCATTCCCTCACTAATGAGGTTGAGGTTTCTTCATGAATGTAGTTCCCGCTTTTGTGAAGTGCCCGTTCATAGCTTTGTTCATTTTTCTTCTGGGAGTTGTCCGCCTTTTTTGATTGATTTGTAGAAGTTCTTTACGTATTCTAGATAGTCCTTTGTCAATTGTAGGCAGATGTTTTCTTCTGTTTTGTGATTTCACTATTCAAATCCTTTACGACAGCGGTTCTCAACCTGTGGGTTGCAACCCCTTTGGGGGTCGAATGACCCTTTCACAGGGGTCGCCTAAGATCATCAGAAAACAAAAATATATTTACATTATGATTCATAACAGTAGCAAAATTACAGTTATAGAGTAGCAATGAAAATAATTTTATGCTTGGGGGTCACCACAACATGAGGAACTGTATTAAGGGGTCACGGCATTAGGAAGGTTGAGAACCGCTGCTTTACGATGTCCATTGACATCATACAGTTCTTCGTTTTTATGTCATCTTGTCAAACTTTCCTTGGGGTTTGTTTGTTTGTTTATTTTTTGTATATGAGAACATCTCAGGTCATAGAAACATTCCCCTGTTTTTATGCTAAAGGGTTGACAGCTTTGTCACTCGTGCATGCTTGTTATTTCTTGAAGCCATGTTTTCCTCTAGTTTCCCAGCCTTCCGCCTCCTGGGTTCCCCCTCCTCCTCTGGCCGCTTCTTCTCCGTCTCCTTGGCAAAGCCGGCCTCCTCTCCCGTGCAGTACGTCTTGGAGCTCCGCCAGACTGAGCACGTGGACCCCTCCCTTAGCTCTCGGTACTGTTTCCCCGGTGATCTCGTGATGGTCAGTTGCCCTGTGTAGTCAGCCGACTGAAGCCACACCCGTTTTCAAAAGTGGAAAATATAAAAAATTGTCTGCTAGTAAAATAGTTAACTATGAAAAGGAGTCAGAGAGGACTCTAGGAGGGGCAGAAAAAGCAAGTCCAGCAAAATAGCTGCCCTGTCTAGGGCTGAGGGTGAGTGAACAAGGAAAGAACCGAGAAACTTGAAAGAGGCTCCCTCTCCACGGAGGCGGTGTTTCCAGGTTCTTGGGAGAGGTCCTGGGTGTCAGAGGATCAGGCAGCCTTCTGGGAGACAGAGAAGCCTACCAGAGGGTGCTGGCAGCAGCTTGTCCATTGAGGCCACTGAGGCGAGGGCCACCAGGCCCCCTGCACACCTGTCTGCCGGCTGCCAGGTGGAAACAGCACCCTGGAAGGAGGCAGCGAAGTCCTTTTGTTCCACCCTGGTCTTGCACAGTCCTTCCTGTGTCCTTAATTGGCAATGTCCAACATGAGGCCAGCTGGAAACGGAGAAATGTCTACAGGGTCCTGCTCAGTGTCACAGGGCACTGGCTTCGGAGCTGAGAGATGACACATTAATGACTGGTATGCATGCCTGCATGACAGTGACTCAATAATTTACTTCCTTAATTCATACTTCTCCACTGGGCTCCAAATCTGTGTTCCTATGTATAATTCATTCCACTTGGATGTCGCAAAAGAATTAATACCTCAGGTTCAAAGTGACCTCAATCAAGCTCATGTTTTCCCCTCATTCCCTAGCGTAGTATGTGGTAGCATTGTCTATCCAGTTCAGAAGCCACAGTGTCTCAGGTCTTTCTTGACACTTCCATCTCCTTCAGCTCCACAGATCCAGTTAGGCACCTGGCTGTGTTGATTTTAACGCCCAAATACCCCTGAAATCTGCCCCGTCTTTCCAGCCACCCTGCCACCTCTCCCATTCTCATACCGCCCCTCGTTGGGGCCCCCGTGCGGCCCCCCAGCTGTCTCCCGTTCAGCATATCCTCCATCCAAGAACCAGAATTATAGCTTTAAATCAGTGATATCTTTAAGCTGGTACGAAGCTTAGCCTTCGTCAGTGGCTTCCATTGCTTTGGGTAAAGAGGAGGAACTGTAACATGGCCTCCCAGGTGCTGCATGGTCCAGAACCTGCCCACCTCGCCCATCTCACCTCCTCTCGTGGGTCCCTTCCTGGCACAGGTGAAACTACTCAGTGTACTTAGCGTTCTTAGCCCAAACCTGGCACTTGGTCAGTCTCCCATAGCGTTAGCTTGCTTTGTTCTTGTAACCAGTGCTATTATTTATACGCTTCAGCCACACCGGCAGTCTTTCAGTTTCCTGTAATTTGCTTGCTCACTCTGGCCCTGGGGCCTCACCACGTGTTGTTCCCACGTGGCTTCGTTTTCTCCCACTCATCTTCAAGGTGCCTTATCCGATTCCCAGACTGGGTCAAGACGCCCCCGTGAGCCCCCTCAGATGACCACGTGCTCCTTCATTGCGTTTATCACGATTTTAGTTCTACATTTCTTCATGTGGGTCCTTCATGAATGTCTGTCTTCCCATGAGAGCAGAGTTTCTATGAGGACAGGGCCTGTGACTTTTGTTGTTCGAGCGTGGGTCCCCCTGCCTTACAAAGTGCCTGGCTCTGTAGCTGTTGTCCTTGAGCGTTTGTCAGAAAAGACAAAGGGAAATCCCTGTGTAATCTACGAAAGGTAACAGGTTCCCTGCGGTTCCTGAGACAGTCTGGAGAAAGAGAAAACCAGGTTACACTGAAGACACACCTAGTCTGGGCCAAATGTCTTCCCTATGCAGTTTTATGTGCTCCTCAGAATAACTTGGTCGAAGACGTAACATCTCCATTTTCTACCTGGAGATCCTGGGGTTCTGAGGTTAACCATGTTGTCTGAGGTGATAAAATTGTGGTGCTTAGCCTCACCCCTTTCTGTGTGACTGAAGGGCAGTCTTCCAAAACTCAGCCGTCCGCACCTGCAGACGTAGTTTTTGCCAAAGCCATGCATCACCTGCACTGGTGGTGATTTAAGACTTCTCTATCTTGAAAGATTTTACTTTAATAGGACCTTTTACCAAAGAGCCTTCTATTTTTAGCGTATGTTATAAACAGATTAAAACTTCTATAGACAGGAAGTAAGGCAAAGTGAGTAGGATGCAAAATAGTGATATTCAGTGTAGGAAGATATTGTCAACCTTTTGTAGTGTGTGACTTGCTCTCCGTGGATATTTTTGAATGGATTTGTAATGAGTGAACTGTCAGTCATACTGGATGCCAGTTGTGTGGATGCAGGGTTGCGGCAGTGGACAGGTCTGCAGGGTGTGCCCAGCTCAGGTGTTTGCATGTTAGCTCGAGGTTTAATGGCAGGTCCCTGAAGGGACATTACACCACACTTTCTTCCAACTTTGGAGCTGCAGCCAATGCACTTTTCGTCAGTTCTCTTTCTCACAAACCACACTCCAGCTTCCAGCCCAGCGTACAGGTCGGAGAAGGGCCTTTGGGCTTATGTGTCTCTGGGATATACCGGGCCCCCTGCCCAGGTCCCTTATGGAATCTTCTAGCACAGATGCCCTTACATAGCAGAGTGGTTAAGAGCCCAGGCCGTGGAGTCAGACAGCCTGGAGTCCCACGCTGGCCCTGCTGCTCTCTGGCTGAGCAACCTCAAGTCAATGTCTTCACCTCCCTGACCCTCAGTTTCTTCATCTGTAAAAGGGGACTAAATGGTACTTTCTTATAAATTGTTGGGAGGAATCAATGAGTTGCTATCTATAAAATGCTTACTTCATAGTCTGGCACATAATACGTACTGTGTAAGGTTTATTAGATTAAATTTTGTGGCTGAAGGGCACTACGTGGAGGTTAAAAGCACAGACTTTGCAGTTGAAAGCACAGATTTGGGGTTTCACAGGCTCAAGTTCTGATTTTTCTACGTATTGTCTGTGTGACCTTGGGCCAATGACTTAACCTCCCTGAGCCTCAGTTTCTTCCTCTGGAGAATGGGGACGCAGTCTGACAGTGTCGCCGTGGGGCGATGTGTGTGGAGTGCTACCCGGGGGGCAGTGCTCAACACCTGGCTCAGGATGTCCGCGCAACACCTGGCAACGTAAAAATGGATGTAGGGAGAAGCCAGGTGAGGGGTGCTGCCATCCAGCCCCAAGAAGGTTCTGACTTCCTCCTGCCTGCCTTTCCATCCGTGTTGTCAGGAGGGCCTTCCTCGTATCCCTGCTAGGAAACAGTCGTTCCGACAGACTCTGCCCGCTAAGCTCCCTTGCCTGAGTCTGTCTGTCAGGACGGGCAAGGCCGGTTTTAGCCGCCTGACTCTGGCAAGTCGTGTGTGACCAGTGACTGGGGAGCAGCCGTCCTCGCGTTGGTGGTCGGTCGACGCCACCGATATGGATCAAGCCGGTACTCATGTCTTGTTTCTGCCCATCCTTGGCAGCCCCTGTGGAGGGCCTGGCGGCTGAAGGGGGTTTTAGGGAGGATTAGATACCTGGCCCCTGCCTTTCAGAAAATGTCAATCATCTTTGGTACTTGAGAGGAGAAAGGCTTTTGGATGCCGAGTGCTGTGGGTTGAACCGTGTACCCCAGGATGAGATGTGTGGAAGCCTAACCTGCAGTATCTCAGAATGTGACCTCCCTGAGAGATACAGAGGTGATTCAGTTAAAATGGGTCACTAGGGTGGGCCCTCATCCAAGAGAATTGGTGTTCTTATAAAAGGGAGATTTGGACACAAAAGCAGACACGCACACAGGGAGAAGGCCCTGCGGACATAAAGGCAGAGACTGGGTAATGCAGCCACAAGCCGAGGAACCCCCGACACCGTGGGCAGTCCACCAGCAGGCAGGAAGAGGCCAGGGGCAGATTCTCCCTGCAGCCTCAGAAGGAAACCAGCCCTGCTGACCCCTCCATGACGGATTTCTGGCCTCCAGGACTGGGAGAGAATCCACTCTGCTGTTTGAAGCCCCCAGTTTGTGGTGCTTTGTTATGGTGGCCTGAGGAAACAGACACACCTAGTTCTCCCATTATGTCGTCACTTCAATACGACATCCCACAGGAGGCCCCAAAACAGGCCTGGGAAGGGTTCCCAGAAGAGGCAATTTCTGAGACTAGTCATGACGGAGGGGCAGGTCGCATCGAAAGGGAGGACTGTTGGAAGGTAGGCAAAGAGCCGTGAAGATGGGGCTGGGAAGGCCCTTCAAGGCAGTGGGAGGAGCATGTGCAGGGGCAGAGTCGGGGGAAGGTGTTCAGTGCCCCAGCGTTAATGGGGAGTGGGTCTGGTGAGGGAAGGGGGGAGGTGGGCGGGAAGCTGTAGAGATGGGGCTGAGCCAGGCGTTGATGAGCCTAGGACGTCATGCTATGCGTCTGAGTCAGCTCGGCACATTCTAGAGACTGAGAAGCGTAAGCAACGGACGCTTGTTTCTTACAGTCCTGGAGGCTGGAAGTCCAAGGTCAAGGACTGCTGGGCGCTTTCTTCTGTTGTGTCTCCATTCGGCGAGTTAGTGAGCTCTAGGCCCTTTCTCTTCTTACAAGGACACCAATGCCGTCTTGGGGGCCCCACCCTCATGATGTCATCTATGAATGACGTCATATGAATTTGGGGGGGACACAAAGATGCACATGTCCATAACACTAAGGCTGTATAATTGGGGAGACTCAGTGCAAAATGAAAACTGTAGGGTCCCTGGTTCAAAAGCTGCAAAAATACCATTAAAGTTACTAAAATATAAAGCATTTTCCTTTCTCTTATGGCCTCTCTTTGTCTCTTGGTTTGTGATGGTGTTTTTATTTGCTACTTGATAGCAAACAAAATTTAGAAATTTAGATTATCAGCAAGCATTTTACCATTCATCTCTATGTTGCTTTAAATGCAAATACAAGAACATTTAACTCAGGGGTGGAGTCGCCGAAATCACACCGTTCATATTTCAAAAGACATTTGTACACATGTATTTCATTTTTACCAGAACCATGGAAACGTTGCACAAAATTAACTCAAACTGCTCTAGTTTTGCTTATTGATATGTGCACATTCTACCACCGTTCTCTTCCTCCAGCTTACTGATGAGTAAGGAAGGACTGAAAGGAAGAGGAACTCTGGGCTGTCCTAGCTTTTCCTTTCCTCCCGTGTCATCGTTTTCAGCATCAGTGATTAGCTAGCACGGGGAAGGAACGCAGGTGAGAAAGGCTACGTACGATAGGGTGCCTTGGTCGTCGCCGTCACCTTTGAAGCAGGGTAGCCCTCCCTGGTTGGAACAGATGCTTAGCGCATCTCTTAGGGCTGTCACTCAGCGGTAGACAAAGTGTACTTCTTGCAGAACCTCCACACATCGTGCTCCCCCAGAATTCTGTGCTCAGGGAGCATCACAGACGCGGTGCGTGAATGAGGGACACGCGTGCTGAGTGCAGAGCCTCGGGTCCTGCACATGCTCCATTGCAATCCCATGGGAAGCAACATTTCAAAGACAGAAGACGGTGACCCCAGGGTGTTAGACCGAGCGCAGGGCCCTCTGAGCAGAGCGGTGCCTGACCTCTGGGGCCCCAAGCCCATGATGCTGGCCTGTTAGCAAAGAGGAGGAGATCCTGGTGGTTTTAATCTGGGGAGCGATGTGATGAGGTTTCCATTTTCAAAAGATCATGCTAGCTGCAGACTGAAGAATGGATGGGCAGGGGGAGAAATTCGTGGCTAGGAAGACATTACACAAACCCACAAGAAAGGGGGAGTGTCGTAAGTGTTCATAATTGGACATTTAATAATTTACGTATATGTAGACAGTCACTTCTGTCACTACATACTGATGTACATGTGGATACAGAACCCCCTACAGGTGCTTTCCAAACCTAGTCCCTTGCTCCTGTAGAAAATGCCACTTATAGTTTAGTGGTTACCAGAGGGTAGGAGGGGATTAGGGTAGATGAAGGTAACCGGTGTGAAAAATATGGTGATGGAAGAAACTGACTCTGGGTGGTGAACACACGATGTGATATATAGATGATGTATTACAGAATTGTACACCTGAAACCTATGCAATCTTACTAACCGTTGTCACCCCGATGAATTTTAATTAAAAAAAAGTGCCACTTATAGGTGATGTAGCTTAGCAAATTCAACAAAGTCATGGCACAGCAGAATTTTCTGCAGTTCACTTCAGTGGTATGAGCCATTTATCAATTCCATTTAAAATGTAATTATTTTTAAGCACACGTTTTAAATGAAATCAGAAAGTCACTACGTGTCATATTTAGTAAGTTCCAATATAGTTCCTTAACCCTCCTCTCCAGAGTGTAATTACTCCGTCAATCTCCTGCGAGAATCAAAAGGAGCGCAGTGGCGCACACCTCTCAGCGCTAACCAGAATTATGCTTGTTTTGGATTTGCATTTGAAAGTGCTTTGCACTGGCCCTTTATTTCATCCAGGAAATAGCAAATGTTTCTGATCTTTCTGAGGTAGCATGGTCTTAAACTGAGGTTCTGAATGTTTCTGAGCTTCTGTTTGCCAATCCCTTTAATTTCTGTGGTGTGACGGGTAGGGAGAGAAAACAAGCCTATAATTTATGATTAGTTCTTTCTCTCTTTCTTTCTTTCTTTCTTTCTTTCTTTCTTTCTTTCTTTCTTTCTTTCTTTCTTTCTTTCTTTCTTTCTTTCAAGATTTTATTGGGGAATTGGGAAAGGGAACAGCGTTGGAGAATTGGGAAAGAGGAACATCGTGTTTTTCCAGGACCCATCAGCTCCAATTCAAGTTGTTGTCCTTCAATCTTAGTTGTGGAGGGCGCAAGCTCAGCTCCAAGTCCAGTTGCTGCTTTCAATCTAGTTGCGGGGGTGGGAGGACTGAGGTGGTAGGAGTGGGGGTGGCGCAGCCCAACATCCCATGCGGTAGTCAAGCTGGCAACCTTGCTGTTAAGGGCACACGCTCTCACCAGCTGAGCCGTCTGGCTGCCTGTTGGCAGCTCAGTGGCAGTTCAGCTCGGGCACAGCTCGCTGGCCCACATGGGAATCGAACTGGCAACCCTGTTTCTCAGAGCTTGCGCTCTAACCAACTGAGCCACCCGGCAGGCCCAATTAGTTTTTTTTCTTAGCTAACAAATCAGACACAGGGTTCTGCCCTGGGATGCAGGCTGGCGATTGGTTTGTGAAGCTCGTGTCTCTGACTTGCCCTTGTAGGAGATGCACTCACTACCCATCCAGAAGGATGCATTTGTCTGTTTGTAAGTCATGGGAACGTTGTGTTGGATTTTGATATAGATTTCTGGCAGAGGCCTATAGGGCAGAGGCCCTCCAATGTGGTGTTGGCTTGGGATGGGTTGGAAGTAATAGCTATTTAAAATACCACCCATATATTTCAAGCTGACAACTTGCTCGTCTTTTTGTGAGGCTCAGTCTATACCCCACAGACTTGATGTTTAATTGCAAACCCAAAGCTTTTACATGGATATCTAGTTGGAACCATACTCTTAGTGCCTCTCAGTTGAACTCTTGCTTTGCTGACTCATCCCCCAAATCTGCTCCCTCCCATCTTCTACTTTAGCAAATAGCAATTCCATTCTTCCAGTTGCTCAGGCCCAAACTTTGGAGTGATCCTTAACCAATATTTTTTCCATCTCTCCCTTCTCCTCCCGTTCCCCCCCGCCCCCAGCACTCCAATAAGATTCATGTCAGACCACCTGATAGTACTCCACAGGTTATTTGGGACTCTCTTAATTTTTTTCTATGTGTGTGTTAAATATATTTTCTCACTTTACTTCAGTTTGGATCTTTTTTCTATTGATCTGTCTTCAAGTTCACAGACTCTTTCTTCTGCCTTGTCCAGACCGCTCTTTCTAGTTAACGAATTTTAAAGTTTAAGATATTATACTTTTCATTTCTAAGATCTTCATTTGCCTTTTCAGGTTTTCTGTATCTCTCCTGAAATTCTTTATGTGTTTTTCCATTAACTTCATTTTTTTTTCTATAAGTTCTTTGACAATACTGCTAATTTCCACATCTTAATTGTGTGTGTGCGTGTGTGCACATGTGTTGCTGTGGACATTGTTTTCTAGGCCGTGGGACACATTCTCTTGTGTCTTCACATATCTAGTAATTTTTCTTGTATGCTAGGCATTGTAGATGGTACATTGTAGAAAATGGTACATGTAAAGCACTAACCTCATCCCTGGAACATTACTATTTTAGTATTTTTTACGAATACAGCATTTTATCCAATTAACTTTTCTCAGATATTGTATTTTTTAGTTTTAGGGTTTCCACTTGGTTACTTTCTTCCACTCAAGAGTGTGAGTTTTGTTTCAGTAGGAAAATAAATCAGTGGAAATTCATTTTGATCTTCAGAGTTTTGATTTGAGGTTTAGGATGTGTATCTTTTGGTTTTACTCTTTATTCTAGAGTGTAGCCTTTGGTTCTGTGACTTGGTACTTATTCTTACTGGACTTAACTTGAACTCCAAACTCTGTGTCTCCAGTACTGGGCAGCTGCTGAAATTTCTGCTCATCTCTTTCAGTTTTTCACCTGTTGTTTCACTGGACCGTTTGGAGCCTTACCCACTCATGCCCATTTCTGGAGTCAGTCAAGGATTCCAAGGGGAATCTGTATGCACATTTTGGGGCATTAAAATTAATTGTGTCCTGTTGAGTTATTTCTTTAAATTCCAACAGTGTGATTAATGAAATAAAGAGAGTGAAAATCTTTATAACTTTATAACTAAGACATTGGCATCCCCAAACATTTGTTTTGTGGCCACCTATACAGCATAAGTATAATAATTTTTCTCTCCGAAAAGTGTTAGCATTGCTAAATTTGTTTTCTTAATTTAATAGATTTGCTGTGCAGGTTGAGGGTTTCACTAATGCCCATGATATTGATTTCTGAGGAGGGTAAACCCTTTTTCTTCATGTCTATATTCACTATTTATGTGTCTTCTGTGAAAACTGCCTTTTTATTTGTTTGCCTAGTTTTTTTTTCTGCTGTGTTTTTGATTTAAAAAAATATATAAGTAGCTCCTACTGCTCAGGTCACTGAATGGTAGGAACAACCACTTAGTGGTTCTAAGTTGTTCTTTTACAAACTCTTATGCAAAATGGAAATAAGGTTGATGGAAAATAAACAGTTTCTAAAAAGTTTCGTGCTTGCTGGTGCCTCTGTGGTGCTGGAGGTGCAGAAAGAACGCGAGAGAGGTCCTCATGGCAGTGGCACGAGCCCAAGTGTGCAAGCCCAGATCATACTTCTGCTTGTGTCATGTCTGTTACCATCCTGTGGCTGATGAAAGTGACACGCCAGGTGAACCCAAAGTGAAGCAGTGGGGACATACACTCTGCTGACTGTGAAGTCATGACACCCACGTGGATGTGTGCTGTGACTATTTCGGAGTGAAGAGCTGTGACCAATAAGCTGATCTGCAATGATAATGGCTAAATAGTGTATTTTAACGATTTCATATTGTCCTATCGTATGAATGTACCGTAGTTTTTGAACTTGTCTCCTGTGTGGGAGTATCTAGCTTATTCCTTTTTCTCTTTTTTTTATATAAATGATATCAAATTGACCATCTTTGTTTATAATTTCTCCCCCTATACTCAGGACTGGTTTTTCACGGTTGTAACTCTCTGGAGTGGGATTGCTGGGCTGAAGCATTGGGACATTTTTAATATCTTCTAAGTCACAATTTGTTACTCTGTATTCCTGGCAAGCATATTCTCTACACTGTTTTGTTTTATTTTCATTGACTAGTAAATACTGCCTATTCACGAGGCTGATCTATACTGACATACCTGCATTTTGCATCTCATCAGCTAATGCTGCTGAAAAATGTGCTAAAAAGATATTGAAGTTTAAGCTGGTGAACCGTGTGCATGGTAATTACAGGTTGCAGGAGGGTAATGATGACAGACCCTGCATGTGTGACCCTTGGCCTTGGTTACAGTGGCCACAATTATGGGAGGAGATATTGATATCGTTGGGTCCTTGGAGCTTTTTTGTAAGTAAGTCTGGGTCAGAAAGGAACTCAATTCCTTCATTGTAAAATTTTACTGGGCAGTGATTTTTCTTTCTTTGAATTGTTATGGGAGGGCTTGGTCACGGGGCGACGAAAGGCAAGGAGAAGAGAGAAAGGGGTGCTTCCTTGCTCAGGTCTCACTGTCTGTAATGACTGGAGGACGCCCGTCTTTCAGAGCTGTATCCCTGGACTGTCACCTCCACATGAGCAGGGACCTTGTCTGCCATGTGTGCACCCAGTACCTGGGACACAGCATGGCACGCTGCACAGTAGTCCCGTGTGATATTTGTTGAAAACATAAACGAGCCTCCTAGTGTTTATAACATTTAGTGGGATTAGTCCTATGTCAGTTTACCAGTGATGTGAGAATGTCACGACGAGACGTGACAATGAGAACAAGCAGATTCCCAGCAAATATACTGTTTATGTCGCACTACCCCGTCCGCCTCCCTGCTGCACTCAGGCATTTTCTTTGATAACCCAACCCCATTTTTAGCCCTTCCTTGTCCCCCGGTCGCACCCCAGCCACTAAGATGTTGTTTGTATCAGTGTCCCCGGCCAGCTGTGAGGGAGACACCAGTAATCATGGGGCCACAGCCACTGACCCCAGCTCTGCTTCAGCGTCCTCCCCAGCGCACCCCCAAGTGGTTTCTGTCCAGTGATCAGAGAGGCACTTGATGGAAAACCTGCCCGGGTTGACCTGTTGTTCAGCCTTGCTGTGGGTGCACCGCCCAGCCGTCTCTCCAGGACCGTCTCATCTCTCTCTCCCACCCAAGGCTAAAAGCTCAAAAAAACCCCTCACTTATTTCCTGGCCTAAGACATCTGGCAGTTTTGTACAACAACCCAAACGCCCATGCAGTCCTTGCAAAGAGGCTGGTAGGAAGGCAGGGAATTGGGTTCCGTTTCTGACATCAGGGTATCTTAGGACCCTGGGGGACCCACATCGTTGTAACAGTTTCAACCTTGCTTTAGAACAGACTCTATGGCAGGAGCTTGTACTGTTAAAGAAAAAAATTATTCAGTGACACCTGTTAAAGCGTGGTTAAGAAGACTTTATTCAAGGGATGAGGGGATCATGATAGGTGTCGGGACAGCTGCAGTGGAGTCTTGCAAGTGGGAGAGAGAGCTGAGACGCAACTCTGAATGGAGCATGGCCAACGTGGAATTTATAGCCAAGAAGCAGGGTGGGGGCCAGTGAACAGAAGATTCCTAGGAGGAAACATCTAGGGTGAGGGGTGATTCTCACTAGACCGCACCAGTGGATTCCTGCTGAGGGCAGGCTGGGAGATCAGACACCACGTGGGAGGTGGAGGAGGAGGAGGAGCCCAATTGGATATTGAGGGCAATCAGATAGTGAGGATGGGGGATTCTAGCTAACCCAGCCTAGGGCATCCGTGCTAAGACTGGACAATGCAGAGATGAGCATGGAAGCTCAAAAGTCAAGCCTAGTTGAGAAGTTCAGGGGGGACAAGCAGAGTTTGGTCAAGGAGAGAATCTTAGTATCCAGTAAGATGCTTTTGGCTTCAGGTAATAGAAAACTCAACGAATAGTAACTTGGACTGTAAAGACATTTCTTGTGTAATTAACAAAAAGTCCAGAAGGTCATGGCCCAGCACTGGCCCAGGGTGCAACTGGCATCACTGCAGACCCTGGCTCTTTCTGTTCTCTTGCTCCATCATTTTCCAACTATTGGCTTTTCCCCTCAGGCTCATCGCTTAAGGTCTCAGGATGGCTGCCACAGCTTCAACATAACCCCATGGGACAGTGTCCAAAGGAGGAAGGGCGTGAAGGAGGAAAAGAGGCCTTTTCATCACTTGCCTTCCTTCACAGGGAGGATGGTTTTTCCTGATGCTACTTGCAGACTGCCCCTTGCAGCTCATTGGTCATAGCTAGGTCACGTGTGCACACCTTCAACCAATCACTGACCATAATGTATTACACTGCCATATTCATCCTGGATCAACAAGGAGTCATTCCCCAGGCCTGGCCAGAGTAAACTGGACCTTTCTGCCAGGAAGAAGATAGAATGGCCTTAGGGTAAGCAAACTATCGTGTCTGCCACTGCCTTAAAAGAACAACAACAAAAACAACCTGCCATGGGCCGGCTGAGTGGCGCGTTGGTTAGGAGTTGGCTTGGGACTCCTTCTCTGAGCAGCAGGGTCGCCGTTGGATCCCACGTGAGGGCCAGTGACGCTGCGTCCTCTACAGCTAAGATGGTGAATGACAGCTCGACCTGGAGCTGGGCTGCCGCGAGTGGCCCGCATCGGCATAGGCTGCAGTGAGGCTGGCCGGCAGCTGGCGTGCGCTTTCATCAGCTGCCGTGAGCCGCCGTGGGCACCGTCCAATGGCCAGCGATCGACTGCTTCTCCCAGGAAGAGCGCAATGATAATACCAACATGGGCCAGTGAAGCAACATCCTCCACAACTAGACTGAAGAACAAAAGGACAGCAACTTGTCTGTTCCCCTTCCCCGATTCCCCAATGCTGTTCCCCTCCCCCAGTTCCCCAATTAAACAAACAAACAAACAAACAAACAAACAAACAAACAAACAAACAAAACAACCTGCCACGATTTGATAAGTGGAGGCTAAAAATTCAACTGGGTAAAATGCAAGGCCATAGTACTGTGAAGTTCATGATGTGTGCAGGGCGAGCCCACTAGTGGGAAATTGCTAGTGGGAAATTCTGGGGGACTCGCCCCTATGTCTGAATCTGTCCAACCTCCAGATTCCATCTGGCACCTCCTGGTGGCTTTTGCCCACTCTGGCTTAAATATCATCTGGGACGCCTCCTGTTGCCAGGTTCAGGGAGAAATATTGGGGTGTTTGGGAGCCGCCTTCCACTTCCCGCTTCCCAAGTCAAGGGGCCAGCATTTTGCTGCCTGACTTCAGCCTCCCCTCCGAACCCCGCAGCTGCTCGCTTCTCCCAGAATCTCAAACTTGCTCTGCCCTTGAGATGAGGGGCCGTAGTGGAATTGTGGATATCACGGGTGTTAGTATATTTCATTTTACGTCACAGCAGCCTGTGGTATTAGGATGACTATCTTTTAAAAATGAAATGTTGCTTCATGAAATTGAATATGGAAAAGGCTCCAATTAGAAGCAAAAAATATTCTCATTACCCAGAGACAGCTGCTATGCCTTAGCCGTTCTTCGCTAAATGTGTTTTAGTGGTCTTTTTTGTTTTTCCACATTGTAGCCACACTGTATGACATCTTGTATTGCTACTTTCTTTCACAACTGTGTTTTAAACTCTTCACGAAAGTTTTTAGTGGCTGCACAGTAGTCCATTGTGTGGGTGGATACACAGTAATAGATTTAACTGTATCTGCATTTTTGGATGTTTGCGCTCTTTCCAGTTTCTCATTTTCAGAAAGAAGAATGTATGAACTGGGTGCATAAATCTTTGTCTGCGATTTTTGCTCTTTTCCTAGAATAATTACTTGAAGGGAAATTAACAAGGTGAAATTTATGAACATTGCTAAGAGTTTTGATTTTTATCCCCAAATTGTTTTTCGGAAGATTTAAGCTGGTGCTTGACTTAACCACATCTTAGCCACCAAAGAAAGTTATCATTTTTTACATCTTGGCTAATTAAGAAGGAAAAAAATAATCTTTGTTTTAATCGGGATTGTTATTGCTTAGGAGCTACAATGTATTTCCACACGATTGTTAGCTGTGTATCTGAAATTGAACTCTTGGCCTTCACCCCTGAGCTGCTCCTGCCTGCAGTTCATGGATCCTGGTTTTCCAGATGCTCAGGTCAGAATTTTGGTGTCACCCTTGACATTGCCATTTACCTCCCACTCCTTCTCCCTCACCCAGTCTGCAGGAAACCCTGTGCTGCTCCCACGGCTCCCTCCTGGACCAGGCCAGCCATCTCTTCCCTGAATCCTTGCGGCAGCCTCCTGGTTTTCCGCCGTACAGTCAGGTCTCAGCCCAGCAGCCGGGCACCCTGGTGAATGCAACTCAGATCACGTTGCTGCAGTGCACAGAGCCCTCTGTGCGTCACCACTGCAGTCAGGGAAAAAGCCGGAGGTTCGCACTCTGTGAGGCCCTTTGTGATCAGATGCCCTAGCTCCTCTCAATCACCGCCCTCTGCTTCCCCATCACTCTCTTGCTGGCCCTTGAATATCCCAAGGCCTCGCCTACCCCAGGACTTTTGCTCTTACTGTCTCCTCCTGCTGCCTTCACTGCCTTCTTGCTATTTGTTGAACACTCCGGCACGACCTCAGGTCCCTTGTACTTGCTGTTCCGGCTGCCTGGAGTGGTCTTCCAGATGCCTGCGTGACCAGCTTCCTGGCCTCCTTTAGTTCTTTTCTAAAATGTCATTTTCTCAACGAGGCCCTCCTTTTTAAATGTTTCACCCTTCCCAGCATTCACCGCACTCTCATCACTATCCAGCCACTATCTGGTTTTCTCATTTATTTCAACTGTTTGCACGTGCACTAAAATCATTCTACAGTAAGACAAGGGTTTTGTCTGATTTACCATCATACCCCAGCATCTCGTGTGCGCCAAGAAGGAAGTGGCAGCTCTGAGTATTTGAATGAATGAATCCATGTGCCTTTCCTTCCAGGTTGTTGTCTACCCAGATCCTTCTGCATTTGTTTGCTTGGGGACCCCATTAAATTGTTTCTATCATACGTAATAATACATGTTCATGATTTAAAAAATTGGGAAAAGTCCAAAATTCACACTGGAAAAAAAAAGTGACTGCTGTAATCCTAACTTTGAGAGGAAACCAATGTTAAATTTTAGTTTATCTCCTGGAAAGACTTTTTTTCTCTGCATAAGTATTTTTAAAATGTATTCATGGTGCAGTACAATTTTGCATTCATCTTTTCCACTTTCCATTATGATTGATGTGTATTTTCCATGTAATGAGAACAATTTTAACATAAAATTTTTGGGGATTTCAAAATATTACATTGAATGAGCTTACTCTGTTTTCCTTAGTTTCTGCTGTGGGCTGTTGGCATTATTTTCATTTTATTTGCTGTTGCAAATAATGCTGCGATGAATTTCCTAGAGCATATCACTTTCTCTGTCTTCCAGGTCATTTTCTTAGACTAGAGTTTCCAGAGTAGAAACAGTTTATAAATAGTTTTAAGGCTCTCCCATTTTGTCAACTTTCAGACGTCCCTCTTGGGGAGTCCAGGTGATGGCTAAAATTCAGCTTCAATGAATAGTTCCCTTTTAAGATATATTTAGAAGTCTGTATGTTGTGCTTTAGATGCTTTTCGAGACGTTTTCCTTTCTGTTTTGTGGAGTTTGTCAGAAAGGCCGCTTGTATGGTGGAAGGAAACAGGCTCTGGATGAGGTGTGTTTTCAGTTCTGTCTCAGCCCCTTGTGACTGAAAAACCTTGGACGAGTTCCTCAACTTTTGTGCCTTATTTTCTGCATTTGTCAGTTGCATGTAATTATATGTGCTTCGTGGTGAGGGTTCCACGAGATGGTGCACGAAGAGCCCTTCGCACAGAGACTGGCAAATAGCACGTGTTCAGTGCGTGGAAAGGGGCAGCGCTATGAGTTTAAACAATGAAACGACAGGAAGTATCCCTAGTGTGTGCTAGGTACAGAAGTAATAAACAGAACAGCTTTCTTGCTTCCTTGAATATATACTGCTCTTCTGTCACCTGACTTGTTAGTTTCGATTTCTCTCTGCCAGATTGTGTTTTTCAGTCAGAGCTGCCCTTCCAACCGCTATTTTTAAATCCTTGTGGTTTTACTGGATGTCTCCTATTTTAGATATCTCTTTCTTTGGTGAATTTATGGATTCTCTAAATATTTCCTCGAATCTGTCTCTATGTCACGTTGATCCTTTTTTCACTTCCTGTGGCTGGAGAAGTCGTTGCTGTACGTGGCCTTGTCAACTTGTGTGTGTGTGTGTGTGTGTGTGTGTGTGTGTGTGTGTGTGTGTGTCACTGTGTGCTTGCTGCCTGGACAAACGTCCATGTAAAAGATGGATGCTAGCATTTTGCGTGTCATTTTACATGTCATCTTGAGAAGCAAATAATGCTTCTCACAGCATTATTTGAAACTGTGAAAGATGGGTAGCAACCTAAAAAGACAACATGAGTGGAAGTACGTTATGATACTTCCCGTTAGTGGAATATTTTGAAGGCATGCAAAAAAATGTTAAAAAAAAGTGTTTTTAATGGTATGAAAAATAATTATAATAATAAAAATTATTTTTAGGGCAAGAGTCCAAGAATGAAAAGAAAATAAGGTACTCAAAATGCCAGAAAGAGCTGTGCTGACAGAAATTGCTTCTGAGTGGAAGGAATGAAGGTGTTCGTTTTCTATTCCTTTACATTTTTTGTTTCCAAAAAAGTTTCTTATACTGAGAACAATTTTTTTTCTTGGAAAAATAAATAACTTGTGCAAAAAAATTGAAGAATACAAATATTTAAGATGGATTCAATTCACTTAGTTTTTATACAATTTCAAAAACTAAAATTGTATTGTTAAATCCTGCCTCCAGGTAGAATCTGCTGGGTTTTTTGATGTAGCTAAGGTTGCCTTTAATGCCTCCTGCAGAAGAGATACTAGAATTCAGAAGCTCTTAGGTATTGATAATCTATAGGCTGAAGGACTCCATGTTTTCTTCTTCAGTCAATATTTAATGTAGCAAAGGTCTGTGGCATGATTTATGACAGCAAAAGTGTTGAGAAAAGCACGAATCAGTTTCTCAGCTATTAAGTGTGCTTTAGCTCAACATTTTCCAGGATGTATTCTGAGACACGTTCGTTTTCCAAAATTCTCTGTGAACAAATGTGTTAATGGTCAAATGAAGTTAGGGAAATCCTGCAGCAGAGTGGGCTTAGGGCACGGGCTGGACACGGCTTTGATCCATTTCTGACGGGCAATTATGGGCTGGGATAATTTGCCTCAGCTTCCTTGCCTATAAAATGGGAATAATATTATATGATGGTATGAATGACATGAGATAATAAATAGAAGTATATAGCACCATTCCTGGCCCACAGTTACCAGCTGTTACTATTTTTGCACTACACCTTCCTTTGAAGATGTATAGTGCCTTTAGGATAGCATATTATGGACTCTGAGAAATCCTGCATAAGGGAACATGTTTACCTTTATTTATTTTATTTTTTTTTAAAGATTTTTATTGGGGAATTGGGGGAATGGGAACAGTGCTGGGGAATTGGGGGAAGGGGAACAGACAAGTTGATGTCGTTTTGTTCTTCAGTCTAGTTGTGGAGGACGTTGCTTCACTGGCCCAAGTTGGCACCATCATTGTGCTCTTCCCGGGCAAGGCAGATCAGTCGCCGGCTTCTGGATGGCCGCTCACGCTGGCTGCTGGCTACACACGATAGCCCATGGCAACCCACTGCCACAGGGGCTGCAGCCTACGCCGTCGCCGGCGACTCACGGCAGCCCAGCTCCAGGTTGAGCTGTTGTTCAGCATCTTAGCTGTAGAGGGCAGTGTCACTGGCCCTCATATGTGGGATCCGAACCGGGGCCCTCTGGCATCCCAAGCCAGTTCTTAACCATCGTGCTACTTGGCCGGCCCTGTTTACCTTTATTTAAGCAGCATGTCCCAAACTTACTGCACCACAGACTATAGTACTAGCTGTCTTCCCATGAAACTGGTGTTCCAGAAAACACACATTGGAAACATAGCTCTGGGAAATTCTAAGCAAGCACACCGTAAAATTCAAAAGCACCCTCAGCCATGTTCAAAACAAACATCAGCGGGACAGTCGTGAAAGTGGCAGAGTAAGGAACTCTGGAATTCTGTAAAAAACTGGTGGAAACCATCAGAACCAATTTTTTTGGAACTCTGGAAATTAACCAAAGTTTTGTAGACATTCAAGGAGCACGTATTCAAGGAAAATAGCTGAATCTTGGTAAGAACAGCAAACTTTATGGTGTTTTCATTTACTCTAGTCTCATTTCCAACTTCCTGCCTCAGCCATAGCCTTGAAAATAACAGCCCACTCTCCCAGTACCAGAGCGGGCAGCCCAGATCCCACTCACAAAGTGCCATCATCTTTTCACCTCTGTTGGCTCCCTGGAAGAAGACTGGCTAGAAAGGCCCATTTTTATGTCACCTGACTCGGAACCTGCCCACTGCTACCTGGGGGCGTTGGTCAGAAACACTTATAGGCAGATGTTTTAGTCACTGCTGCACGAGGCAATAGATAGCAGTTGGAGTGACTAAGAGACGAACCAAAAATCTTGGGTGGAAAGGCTGGAGAATGAGATGCTTTGCGGAATGAGGGCTTTGCAAAGCTCCTGCACGTTCCTGGGAATCTTGAAGGCCACAGAAATTTCCAGAACTGTGCACATGCTTCAGAAAGACCTGAGAAGGCCCGAAGGCTCTCGCCTTTGGCTGACCTTGAAGGCCTGTACCAGCAGGAAGTGAAGGCTAAGGCAGTGTGGTCAGCTGCATGGCAGAGTGCTTAGGGTTCTCTTGCGTCATGAAGCATCTTCCGGGCTAGACCATGTATTTCAACACAAAACTAGTCTCAATAAGTTTAAAAATATTTAAATCATGCAAAGTATGTTCTGTGACCGCAACAGAATGAAATTAGAAATCAGTAACAACAGGAAATTTGAAA
Organism: Hipposideros armiger; assembly: GCF_001890085.2. Taxonomy (NCBI): domain Eukaryota; kingdom Metazoa; phylum Chordata; class Mammalia; order Chiroptera; family Hipposideridae; genus Hipposideros; species Hipposideros armiger. The sequence goes on from NW_017731687.1 coordinate 1,472,802, forward strand.
AATTCAGAAATATGTGGAAATTTAACAACACATTCTTAAATAACCAACGTTAGAAAATAGTCTGAGATGAATGAAAATGAAAGTACAACATACCAAAACTTTTGGGGTGCAGTGGAAGTGGTGCTCAGAGGGAAATTTATAGCTGTAAATGTCTACATTAAAAAAAAGAAAAGATCTCAAATCAGTAGTCTAACCTTCCATTTTAAGAAAATAGACAAAGGAGAGCAAACAGAATGGAAATAAATGAAATAGAATAGAAAAATAATAGAGAAAATCAACAAAGCAAAAAATTTGTTCTTTGAAAAAATGAAACAAAGTTGTCAAGACTTTAGCTTGAGACTGTTGGGGCATTGTTTCTTATATATGATTCCAAAAGCACAAGCAACCAAATAAAAAAAAATAGATAAATTGGATTTCATAAAAATTAAATACTTTTGTGCGTCAAGGGACACTAGAGCATAAAGACAACACACAGAATGGTAGAAAATATTTACAAATCCTATATTTAATAAGGATCTAGTATAGAGAATATATAAGGAACTTTTATAATTCAAAATTTAAAAAAGACAATTCAATTAAAAAATAGGTGAAGGATTTCAGTGGACATTGCTCCAGAGAAGATATGCCAGTGGTCAATAAGTCCATGAAACTATGCTCAGGATTATTAGTGATTAGGGAAATGCAAATCAAAACCACAATGACAAATACATGGTGATGGAAAGAGAACCGACTCTGGGTGGTGAACACACAATGTGATCTATAGATGATGTATTACAGAATTGTACACCTGAAATGCTAACAGTTGTCACCCCAATAAACTTTAATTAAGCAAACAAACAAACCCCATAATGAGATACTGTTTTCATACTGACTAGGATGGCTATAACAATTTTTTTTAAAAAAATGGAAAATAACATGTCGGTAACAATGTGAAGAATTCGAACCCTCATATGTTGCTGGTGGGCATGTAAAAGGGTGCAGGTGCTACCAAAAATAGCTTGGCAGTTCCCCCAAAACTGAAACATAAGAGTTACCATTCGATGCAGCCATTCTACTCTAAGTATCTGCTGAAGGGAGTTTAAAATATATTTCACACACAAATGTGTAAATGAGTGTTCATAACAGCATTATTCATAATAGCCAAAAAATAGAAACAACCCAAATGTTTATCAGTGGATGAATGGATTAACAGAATGTGGAATGTTATTCAGCCATAAAAGGAATGACAGAACGGATACGCCAGCATGGCTGAACTTTGAAACATGAGGCTCAGGGAAAGAAATGAGTCACAAAAGGCCACATCTTGTAGGATTCCATTCCTTTGTCCAGAATAAGCAAATCTGTGGAGATAGAAAGTAGATGAGTGGTTGCCTGGGGGATGGGAGAATGGGGCGTGACTGCTAACAGATACGGGGCTTCTTTTGGGGTGACGACATTTTCAGACGGAGGTATGGTTGCACAACACTGATGAGTGTACTCAAATCCACGTATCGTACCCTTTAAACTGGTGAATTTATGTTTTGTGAACTATAGCTTAAGAAAAATATTGTAAAAAATATAATAAAGCAAGTGTGAAAGTTAATTTGATGTGTCAACTTGACTGGCTCGTGGGATGCCCAGATGGCTGGAGGGAGAATATTGGGAGGAGGGCTAGGGGGCGTTTTCACTAACTGAGGACAGCCTGAGGGCACACGGAGGTGTGGTTGGTAGTTCGGGGCACCCTGGCATGAGTGACCTCAGGTGCCAGGCTATGGGTTTGCACTGCGACTTAATGCTAAACTTAAGGTGGTATGGCTTTAAGAACATTAATAGAAATTGCATTCTAAAAATATAGCAGGGTTTGTTCATTAAAACAATATGTATTATTCCAGGCCCTGTACAGGGAGCCTTCACTTAACGTCTTCGATAGGTTCTGTGATGTTAAGTACAATGAGGTATAAGGAACCCAATGTTGCCACAGGCTAATTGACCTAAACAGGAGTTAGTTTCCTGCAGTACCTCATCAATGTTATGATGAAATGAGCGAACAAAATGACGTTATTTGAGGACCTGCTGTACTTGGTTTTGGGTAAATGTTGGCTAGTAAACGAGACATTGTCACTGCTCATGTGGTCCTTGAGTTGTGTGATTAGCCGTCTTTGTGGCAGCGTGCTTTACAGTGCGGGACACGTATATGTCAGTATCCAACTTAGCCGAATGGTTAAGTAATTAGGGGACTGATATGATGAAATGCTATTTCTTAGTAAGTTTGGTGGGAGATGCTTAAGATTTAAGTGGAAAAGCAGGTTGCAAACAAGAACCCCCCCCCCAAAAAATACTGCCAGGAATCACACCAGTTATTTCATTGGGTGGTGGGATTCTGAGTGGCTTTCATTGTCTTCTGTGTGCTTCCCTACGTTCCCTAAGGAGGGAAATGTTTTCTACAAGCCTGTGTTATCTCATGGTGAAACATCATTTAATACGCCTTAAGAATACTCCCTAAGAAAGCTAAAGCTAGACTATTCTTTCAGAATGTCAGACAGCTGGGAGGAGGGACAGAGAGAGAGAGAGTACTATCTTAGCACTTCAGAATTTTTGTACTTTTCTGTAAAAATGGTAGTGACACACCCTCTCCTTTCTCAGCACGGTTAGCTGTTGGTGACGCTGGAGGAACCAGCTGCAATTTGCATTTCTGCAAACCCCCCTTTGGGAATGGCCACGGAATCCAGGAAAAGGGATATGCAGGTTCCCCTCACTCCAGATGGCATTTTGACAACAAAGATGAAACCGTCACTCAGTCATAGCATACACTCTGCCTGCCTCTCCCTGGGTCTGTGGGAGGGGCTGCTGTAGTTTGAGATCTTCACTTTGAATCTGAGGAGTGCCTTTTCTCAGGTGGTAAGCCTCAGTGGCTTTTCACTGTTTGGTAGCTTTTAGAAACTTGGGGTCTGTGGCACCCGCCAAAGCCAGTTGGGAACACCTGGAGGTTTACCTGCGATTATGGGAAGGGGGAAGGTGGAGGACACGTATTTCAGCCAGGGTTAGGGACCCTCAACCCTCTTTTCAGATGGGCACTTCTGTGATGCCACATAGGGCACCTGGGTGACTGTTGATGGCCAGAAAAACAGGACAGATATTAACACTCACAGCAACCGAGATCACTGCCATGATGTTGGCCGTTTGTAAGGGGGGAGGGACTAACGTTTGTTAAGCTCCTGTTAAGTGTCAGGCTCAGTCCATGTGGAAGCTCATTCAACAATCACAGTGACCCTAGGAAGTACGTGTTTTTAGTCCCACCTTAGATAAGGTGAAATTGAAGCTGAGAAACTAAGGAACTTACCCAGCTCATAAGTGGCAGAGCTGAGATTTGAACCTCAGTTGTTCTCACTCTGAGGACCTTACTTCCTCTTGTTCTGACTGAGGCTCTGTGTATGAAATGTCATGTAATCCGTTTGGCTCGCTTGCCCGTGGTACTTGTATTGTGGGATGGGGAAGGGAACGTGACAACTGTGGTGGCATGCACTAGGGCAGCCTGCCTGCTTTCTGCTGTGTGCACACGTGGTCACACTCCATTGAGGCTTGTTGAAGGGGTAGGTGGGTGATATGCTTCCAATGCATAAGCCTTAAAAATGGCACAAATGCTCTTTGTTGTTATATTCCTATGCATGTATGTATGTGTTTGCTTTTATTGTTGTGAAAACATGTAACATGATACCGCCCTTAAATTTTTAGGTGTGCGGTATGTTACTGTTGACAGTGGGTGCAGTGGTGTATGGCATATCTGGAGAGCTGATTCATTCATTTTGCTTAAGTAGAACTTTATGTCCGTTGATCAGTGGCTCCCCATGTCCCCCGCCCCCACTCCCAGGCCTCCACCGTTGCACTCTGATTCTATGAATTTGACCATTTCAGATACCTTACAAGTGGAGTCAGTCAGTACTTATCTTTCTGTGACGGGCTTATTTCACTGAGCAGAATGGCCTCAAGGTCCATCCATGTTGTCTCATATTGCAGAAATTCCTCCTTTTTAAAGGCTGGATAGTATTCCATTGTACCTATAGGACGTTCGCCACATTTTCTTTATCCATTCCTCTGTTGATGGACATTTAGGTTGTTTCCACATCTTGGCTATTGTGAATTCTGCTGTAATGAACACAGGAGTGCAGATATCTCTTTGAGATCCTGATGTCAATTTTGGATAAATACCCAGGAGGAGGATTGCGGGATTATATGCTCTGATGGGCATCCTCTGAGGGGCTGGATGGGCAACTGTCATGGGCCACAGGAGGCCGTTCAAGCCAGTGACCAGGAGAGATGGCCACTGACCAGAGAGTTGGCATGGTAGGAGCATTTGTGCAAGGGGACAGGATTTCTTTCAGCCCTGAGATGCTGTCCTTCTGGGAGGATTTGGGCATGCCGTGTGGCATCCCAGGGGGGGCTGCAGGGTCCCACAGTGTGAGGTCTGGTGACTCAGGAATGTATGTCTGCAGTTGTTTCTCTGGAAGAGAGAGGGTAGGGGTGGGAAGAGAGGGAGGAAAGAAGAAGGAGAAGGAAAAAAAGGAAGAAAGAAAAACGAAAATTACCTCTTTTGTTTATGCAAAAGAAAAGACATTTGGCTCGCGAAAAGGGGGTGGATAATTAAGACCATTATTAATATGGAAGTTCATTGGAAACTGTTATTTTTTTCAAAAATGGGATGCTAGAAACGATTCCTGTATCATCGTCTCTGATAGAATAGAAATTTTATGCCATCTTGTACCCCAATTACAGCCTATAATGACTTAGGCTTCTGAAAGAGTTTCTTTTAAAAATACAAAGCATTTCTTTAATTTGCATTTCTACTCTCTGGGACTGAATAGCAGTCTGTGTGATAGTAAAATGACAACCGAAATTCCTATCTGATGTGAATTGCTGTGGCTTTCCATCGAGGACCATGCTTCTTTATTACAAAAGCCCCGTGTAAGTCCAATTCAGTGTCACAGGTGCGGCTTGCTGAGTGCTAGGTGGTGATTAAAATCCGGGGTTCCAGTAGGGCAGGCCTGAATTCATTCAACAGATATTGGTCGATAAAGTAACTTTACATCCCAGTGTGCTGGAAACGGTCCTGTTTTTCCAGTGCCTCCTTAATTTCATGTCCCCTTTCATTCTCAGAAGTGCCCTGGTTCTAACACTAAAGTATATATATATAAGATCGTGCTAATCGTGGTGGGCTTGCTGTATGTTGGGCACTGCTCTCAGCCTGGAGGTAAGGGGTGAATGGGACAGACAGTGGCCCTGCCCTCTCCTGATGTAACTGCCTCATAGCTTTGTGACCCTGGACAAGTTACTGCACATCACAGTGCCTCAGTTTCTTCATCTATAGAACGCAGCTGGTTGTATCTACCTGGCGAGGTTGTTGCGAGAATTTGATGACCCATTGCGTGCAAAATGCATAGCAGAGCCGCTGGCACGGAGAGCGAGCTGGGAACCACGTGATTTCTCCTGAGTGGTCCAGAGGAAGAAGCGTGCGCCCAAAATGACAGCATCCAAAGGCACGTTTTATTCATTCATTCATTTAACAAATAGCTTACGTATTTTCTATTCAGTGCCCCCCGGCTCTGAACTGCCTTCTGGGATTCACTGGTGAATGAGAGATAGGCCCTCGTTACTATGGCCTGATATTGCTGTCATGCAGCCGGGGCCTCGTGCTATGTGAGTGCGAAGGCAGGTCTCTGCTTTAGCGAGAGAGGCTAGCGAGGCCCCTGAGACGGGTGGGTTATGCTCTCTCAGAATCTATATGGTGAAACCTGGACCCCCAGGATCTCAGAATGGGGCTTTATTTGGAGATCGGGTCTTTACAGAGGTGATTAGGTTAAAGTGAGGCCATCGGGGTGGGCCCTCATCCAGTATGCCTGCTGTCCTTATACAAAGGGGACATGGGGACACGGACACGCACACAGGGAGAAAGCCATGGGAAGGTGAACCAGAGATCGGGGTGATGCGTCTACAAGCCAAAGAAGGACAAAGGTGCCAGCACCCCCCCAGGAAAGTAGGGGAGAGGCATGGGGCAGATTCTCCCTCCCAGCCTCACACGCTGCTGACACCCTGATCTCAGACTTGTGAGAGAACTAATTTCTGTTGTTTAAGGCACCCGGCCTGTGACATTTGTTACAGCAGCCCCAGGACACTGATGGCCTTCCCGGAGGACCTGGTGTCCAGACACGTATTGCTGGATGAACCAGGAGCATGTGTACTGGAGGGGTCACATCCGCCCCACTTGGCTAGTGACCCTGTGGGCTGGGCCTTTCCCTTGCCCTTAGATACAGACACTCTGAGCTCGAATCCAGCCCAGCCACGTCCCAGGACTCCAAGTCAGCGTCCCGGGGTGACAGACGAGAAGTGACTCCGAAAGCGTGTACTGAGGGAGAGAGATGCGAACGATTGTCGTCCAGAGGCAAGTGACGGGCCTGCAGCAGCCGCAGGAGGGAGTTTCAGCATGGTGTCCAGCGGACCACAGCGTGGCAGTCAGTTCTCCGAAATACAGCCGCTGTCTGCAAAGTGCCCCGTCACCATGTCGGGTGTCTTTTTCTGCCACGGTCCCACCGACGGGCTGGCGACCTTGACCACAGAAGCCGAGATGTTCACGTGGACTGCAGGCTGTCTCTATACTCGTGACGAAATTGTGACATCTCAGGGGTAACCAGATACGCCCGACCCTTGCCGTTTGGAAGGGGTCGGTCTAGAGTCCTTTTCAAATCTGAGGATTCATAGATCAGATCACTTTTCTTGATCCTGATTTTTCTAAAACTGAAATGTGTCAAACATGGACAAGGAGGAAAACAACATGACGCACACCGGGGTCTCCTCCAGCTGAAGAAAAGAGTCATGGTGGACGCAGTTGAAACCCCTTGTCTATCACACGGTAATCCAGAGGTTACCTCACATGTTTCCACGGAGTTTTTTATTCCTTGGCCTGACGTTCTGTAAGCCAAAGCAATCGGTCCTATTTTTAAACTCTGCCCAAATGAAACGAGATCCTTTTGCATCTTGCTTTTTCTTGCTCTGCGTTATGCTTTATGTTTATTCATATGACACAGTCCATCTGTGTTAGCTTCTCTGCAGCGTTTCCTGTGGTCACCCACAGCTTACTCACTCATTCCCTCATTGACAGTGGATGGGAGTGTTCTTGTTTGGGTTTCCTTGTGCACGTGCCTGGGCGTTTCCGTAGGGCACGTTCCATAGAATACACACTGAGAAATAGTGCAATTGCTGGGTCACGGGGTGTGCTCCCTTGGAATTTATATGATATTGACAGGTTACTCCCCAGGACAGTAATTTGCCTTTCCACCAGCAATTTTTGGTAGTCCCTGCTCGCCCACACCTAGCCAACACTTGGTATTATCTGACTTTAAATTTTTGCCAGCGTGATGAGTTTTTAAAAATTGCATCTCCTCATACTAGTGAGGTTGAACCTCTTTTGAAGTGTTTATCATCTGTTGAGGTTTCCCAAATGGGAACGGCTATTGTCCATTCAGATCCTTTGCCCATTTCCCCATAGGTTGCATGAATGATAACGCCGGTAATAGGAGGCATCCTTATCTTCTTCCTGACGTCAGTGGCGGTGCTTCTAAGTGTTTAACAGGAACTATGGTGTTTGTTGGAGGCGTTTGGTCATTCACTGTATACCAGGTTAAGGAAGTTCACTATGTTTCTGTTTTGCTAAGAGTTTCATAAAGCATTACCAACCGGTGCTAATTTTATCTTTTTAATTAAAATGTTACATATGTAAAAGTGCAACAAGGTATAATGTAAAGCTTGGAGTATTTTTAGAACGTGAACGTACCCACGTGACCAACAGCCAATCAAAGAATAGGACATTAACCGTAATCAGTAAACCCCTTTCCTGTTTCTGCCCTCTGTCTTCTCAGAGAAAATCCTTATTGTGAATTCCAACACCATAGATAGTTTGCCTGTCTTCAAACCTTATCTAAATGGAATCATGGAATATATGTTATTTTGCCTCTGGCATCATTTCTCAACATGGTAATTTTCATCCATGTTGCTTTATGTAGCATTTGTTTGTTTTTATTTTTATGTTTCAGCATGTGAAAATAGTACATTGTAGTTCTCTGTCTGATCTTGATACACATTTGATGATAGAATAGCATTCATTGGATATATGCCTTAGGGTGAAGTTTTCGAGATCATAGGATGTGCCTACACTCAATTTCCCAATTGTACCAACTGACGTTCCCATCCACGCTGTAAGGAGGGTCTCTGCGCCACGTCCTCTCTGACAATTGTCACTGTCTGTCCTCATTTTAGCTGCTCTGGTAGGTGTATAATGACAATTTATTGCAGTTTTAATTTACATTTCCCATCATTAATGACACTGAATACCGTTTTATATGATTATTTTCATGCATATATTCTTTTTATGAAATATCTATTCAGTTCTCTTTGTTTGCGTGTTTTTCTGTTGAGCTTGTCTTTTTCTTGTTGACTGCTAGGAATTCTCTGTGTACTCCTGATATAAGCACTAACCACAGAGGTCTTAGCTGTGCATTTTTGCTCTCTTAATGGTGTGTTTTGATGAACAGATATTTTTAATTTAATTTATTTGTTTTTTATGATTGGTGCTTAAGAACTTTTTCCTTCTCTAAGATCATGCAGATGTCCCAAATGGCAGAGGATAGTGCCCATTCATAGTCTTTGCCCATTTTTCCCTAATAGGTTGAATAGTTGGATAGAATCATTTGTATAGAGTATCCTTTTCTTATTCCTGATTTCAGTGGAAATGTTTCTGGAGTTTAAATATTAAACATGATGTTTATTTAAAGTTTTTGGTTGCTAACTATTACCACATTAAGTAAGTTTATGATATTCCCAGTTTCCTCTGGAAAACTTAGGGTTTAACTGTGCATGCATGCATGCTCAGATCTACGACTTACATGGGATGAATTTTTGCATAAAATATGATAGAGGTCTTTATCACACTAAATAAAATTAACAGTAGTTATTTACTATCATTCAGTCCATATTCAAATTTCTTCCATTGCCCCAAATGTGCTTTTTTTGGGTTGCTTGTTGAAATCAGGATACAGCGTTTCAGCCACTCTGTTTCTTAATGCTGTGTCTCTTAATTTTCTTTATCTCTTTTAACTGGTAATAGTTGTTTCTCTTTAAACATTACTTGTTCATGCTATTTACTTGAGAAGGAGGTAGGTTTTCCTGAAAACGTGTTTCCTGTATTGAATTTTATTATTGCTTCCTTATGACGTCATTTAGTTTATCCCTCTGGACCTTGTATGTCCTGTAAACCTTAAGATATAAAGTGTGGGTTAGATTTAAATGGAATAATTTGGGCATGCATTCTTCACTAGTGGTGCTATACATTGTATCTAATTTCGGATGTGTCATGTTTAGTGATGCTAAGATTGATCTGCGCATTAGGCAGCGACAACCTGATCCCTTTCTTGGAAAATCCCCCACCATCCTGCCACCTCATAATTTTACCATCCATCAATGCCCATTACCAGAACCAGGTGTTAACTGAGGAATTGCAAATGGTAAATTTCACCTCACTGTTTCTTCTGCGTTTAATAAGTGAAAGAACTCTACCTCATCTTCACTGCTATTTTGTTACCCTGGAATAAAATTTATTGTAGAATGGCAGAATAAATGCTTAATTCTTTCCTTTTCTTCATCAAATTTCAGAAGAGTTGGTTTCTTTGTATCTTCCAGTGTAATTCAGTGAGTTTCATTTTGTCTCCTTTTTTGAGGCTTATTATGAACTCAGTTTTTGTAAAATCCATGCATTTTCATAAATGTCGGTCTTATTTTTATATACATTTTTATTGCCCATAACATACATACACATGATTGCACCGATCATTAAGGTACGGCTGGAGGTAGTTGTCCCCAGGTGAACAGACCTGTGTGACCACTGCTCACATCAGTGAACATGACACCGTGAGGCCCCAGGAAGCCCCATGTGCTCTCTTCTGCTCACCTGCCCCTAAAGGTGACCACTGCCCTGCCTTCATCATTCCCCCGTTTAGTTTTGTCCTGGTTTGGAATGTCTATAAGAAGCCCTGTTGTATGTCTTCTTTTGTGTGTGACTTTCGCATTCAGCATTTTTTTCTGAGGCTCATCTGTACTGTTTCAGGTACTCGTAGATTGTTTATTTGTGTTGGTACGTTGTATTCGGTATGTGAATATCTTTTTTTTTTTTAAGAATTAATCGTTAAATTAAAAAAAATTTTTTTCTTGGGGAACAGTGTGTTTTTCCAGGACCCATCAACTCCAAGTCAAATAGTTGTTTCAATCTAGTTGTGGAGGGCACAACTCAGTGGTCCATGTGGGGATCAAACTGGCAACCTTGGTGTTATGAGCACCGCGCTCTAACCAACAGAACCAACTGGCCTCCCCCTGTGTGTGACTATCTTGTAGTCCAGTCATTCTTCTATTGATTTGGGATTTGGGCTGTTTCTAGTGTGAGGTTGAAACAAATCTGGTATATGTCTTGCACATGTTTTTTCTGTATCTACAGGTATTTTTTTGGATGTATACTTTGAAGAGGAATTGCTAGGTGATACGCAAATGCTCAGCCTCTATTGGAGCTATCAGATGGTTTTCCAAAGTGCTTTTTCTTTTAGTAATTTAAACTCCCTCTAGGAATATATGAGAATTCTAGTTCTGTGTCTTTGCCAACATTTAGTATTCATTACAATTCTCTATAATTTTAGAGTTTTGGTGGGATGTACAGTGACATGCCGTTGTGATTTCAATTTGTGTCTCTCTGAGGGGTGATGAAATTGAGCACCTTTTCATTTGTATCAGGGCTGTTTGATACGTCTTTAATGAAGTATCTGTTCAAGTCTTTTGCCAGTTATTTTTCAAATTGGGTTCTCTCTCTTCTTAATGATTTTTAGGTGTTTGGTGTGTTTGAATAAGAATAATTTATCAGTTATATACATTGCAAAATGTTTCTCACATTCTGACTTTTTCATTCTCCTGATGGTATCTTTTAGTGAACAGAAATTATTACTTTAATATAGCTAACATAATAAGTTTGTCCTTTGTAATGGTTAGATGCAGTTTGTTTTCTATTTTAAAAAAATCTTTGCTTCTAGTAAGTCACAAAGATTATTATTATTATTTTTTGTATGTAACCTTTTGAAGGTTTATATTTTTACCTTTCATTATTGATTTTCATCTGGAGCTGACCTTGGAGTGAGGGGGTCACAATATTTACTTCCAGTCAACCCAGTACTGTTTATTGAAAAGACTATTGCAACAGCTTGCTATCACTGTGTAACAAAAACCACCAAAAACTTAGTCACTTAAAACAGCTACCACTTATTTTGGTCACAGGTCTGCATATCAGCAGTTTGGATTGAGGCTCAGTGATATGTCTGCCACCAGCTCCTGGGCTGGTGGTGGCCCCTTTTCATGTGGTGTGTCAGGATAGCTCGGGCTGGTTCACATGGTGGCTGAGCGCCGAGGCGGAAGAGGAAGCACGTCATGATGTGAAAGCACTTTCCCGTCTCTGCTTACATTACATTTACTGTCATCCCTTTGGCTAGAGCAAGGCCAGTGGTCAACCCCAGACTCTCTGTGGGAGGGGACTGCCCTGTGTCATGGATATAGGGAGGTGTCCGTTCTGCAGCAACCTACCAAAACCATGCTTTCTCAGAGGAACTGGCCGTGTGTGCGTGAGCCTTTTTGGTTTCGGGAGTCTCTTCCATTGTTCTGTCAGCTCCAGCGCTGATGACATGTTGCCTTAATTCCCCTCACTTTGTAACTTCAGATATGGCACTTGAACCTCTCTGACTTTGTTATTCTTCTTTAAGATTGCCGAGAGCCACTGACTCCAGGATATAGGCTCATCTTTCTTGCTCTTAGAATCACAAGTAGAAATAACGAGGAAAAAAACAGGAGAGTGACTAAAACAGTAATTAGGAGAGAACAGTTATGCTTAAGTGTGAAACACTCATTAGTTTTGAAGAATGGAAACCTTAAAAGGCAGTTTATGTGCACACGCTCCCAACGCGAGGCTTCCCTCCATCCTTAGCCCCCAAAGACCACCCGGAAAGAGCACGCTGTCTCTTTCCCTCTTCCTTCCTTCCTAATTGCCGTGCTCTCCCAGCTTCCTTGTCAAATTAATGCGACTGAAGTCATGTTTTTATCCAGAGGCTTGTCCAGCAACAAAACCACGAGCCTCATTATTCCGCCAGCCCCTGACATCTCGGAATCCCTGGATGTGAAAGCCAGAAGCGACCTGCTGGGTGCCTCATTTTCCTAACGAGAGGGCGGGGGTGGGGCGAGGAGAAGACACACTCAGGGCTAGTCCTTCATTCATTTACTCGACAGGTATTTATTAAGTAATTATCGAACAACTACTTTACACTAGGCCCGAGGGAAACCAAGGCAGACAAGTACCCTTGTTACAGACGATGCACTAACAAATGGATACATGAAACTGAGAGAACATGGTGCATGCTAGGAAGCAAGTGTGCAGGGTCCCGTGATAGAACACGACGTGCGTGGACCTCTTTGATGGGGGCTGTCTGAGTGGGGATTTCCCTAGAAGCAGACCCTGAGGCAAGGATCCCTGTGCAAATAGTTTATTTAGGAGGTGATCCCAAGAAACCAGGAAGGGAGGGCAAGTGAGTCCGGAAGGGAAGGCAGCAGGTAAAACGTGCGTTATTGAGCAGGGTACCACCGTGGGCACCCGCAGACGTGGGGAAGCAGTGTAGGATGTCCCTCAGGTTCATCCCCCCTACGTTTAAGGGAGCTGAGGGCATTGATCCGCCCATGCCCACCAGTCACTGGTTGAAGACTGCTCTCAGGGTGCTTTCAATTCTGGGCGTTTCCCACCTGCTGTGCAGGGCAGAACAGAGCCCCATCACCAGAGAAAGCCCTTTAGCGAAGAGATGCAGGTGCTTACAGTGTGTGCATTGAGTCGTAAGGACCGAGGGGAGATGGACGGGACACCCACAGTCGGCAACACGCTTGTATTAGGGAATACAGAGAACCAGGACCAATAGGATGATGGAGGGATGGATGGATAGATAGATAGATAGATAGACAGATGATAGACAGATGATAGATAGATAGATTATAGATGATAGATAGATAGATATAAAGAGATTTATTATAAGGAATTGGCTCAGAAGGCTGAGACATCCCAAAACAGACAGTCAGAAAGCTGGAGACCCAGGAGAGCCAATGGTGTAAGTTTCCGTCTGAGAGCCAGTAGGCTTGAGAGCCAAGGAGAGCCAATGTTTAGTTAGAGTCTGAGGGCCGCTGACTTCCCAGCTTGAGCTGTCAGTTGGAGGAGCTCTCTCTTAACTTGGATGAAGGTCAGCATTTTTGTTCTGTTTGGGCTCTTAACTGATTGGATGCAGCCCACCCACGTTGGGCAATCTGCTTAACTCACTCAACCGATTCACATATTACTCTCATCCAAAAACACCTTCACAGACACACCCAGGATAATATTTGAGCAAACATCGGGGCACCTTGTGTCCCCATCAAGTTGACACATCAAGTTGACCATCACAAAGGTGGTACGACAAAGCTTCTCTGTGGGGGAGGGTTCTAAGCTGAGAATGGCAGGGGGTCACTGAGAGCTGGGGGGAGCCTGGCTGGCTCCAGGGCGTGACACATGGCTGTGACTGACCAGAGTGAAAACCTTCATTGATTCAACAGATATGAATCAGTGCCTACTGCCGTGCCAGGTGCTGGGGAGAGGGGGTGAACAAAACAGACAGATATGATAGTTTTTAGGAGACAGACAGAAGCCAAAAGAATAAAGTATCTGGTAGGTCGCTGGAGCCCCTGTCAGCCTGGGTCACTGAGCGCGTGCAGTAAGCACAGCTACCGACTCCTCAGTGTGGACAAGTAGCACGAGTGAAACATAAACGCTTACGTTAGAAGCCATCAAGATTTGGGGTTTGTTTGTCACACGGCATAACCTGGTCCATACTGATGGTTGAAGCATCTTGCTAAATGACAAAACAGATCATCTCATGGCATCCCTTTAACACACACACACAGACACACACACACACACACACACACACGCATGCACACACACATATATACACATATACGCATGCATGTACATGCACACACACACACGCACGTGCACACATGCACACGCACGCACGGGATCCCCTCTAACACTCAAAACCCTATAGCACCCCCATTGCCTTTGGGATACAGAATAACATCTGTGTCCAAGCCTCAAAGACCCTGCATGGCCCACCCCTGCCACCCCTCCAGTATCCTCTCTCACCACTTGCCCCCATCCCAGCGTTTTGAACTTGCTATTGGACTCTCTCGCACTCTCCCAGCCCTACCCCTCCTGCCCTTCCCTCTGTCATTGTGCTGCACCCTCTGGTCTCACTGGAAAGTTCACTTCCTCAAAGAAGCCACCCCTGCCCCCAGGTAGATTCCTTCCCCTGGCACTTCTCCTTGTCACCCTCGGCACTTCCCCAAACTACGGGTGAAACCCCTGTTGGGTGTCAGGCTTCCTGTTAGGCCTTAGGCTCCCAGAAGGCAGGGATGGCGTTTGTCTGGTTTCTCCTGGTGTCTCAGCGCAGAGCACGGACGATGTCAGAGAAGAAGCTCCCTGTAAATATGCGTGGAATGAATAAAGAAAAGGCCTTTCTGACATATTTCCACTAGAGTGCTTTGTTAAATGCCAGATTTTCTTTTAAAAGGAGTCTTGAGCAGAGACTCACTTTTGTTCAGTACAAAAATTTTCCAAGGACTCCCTCCCATCTTTTAATAAAGAGGGAGAAGTGGGCCGGCCGAGTGGCGCGATGGTTAAGAGCTGGCTTGGGACGCCAGAGGGCCCCGGTTCAGATCCCACATATGAGGGCCAGTGACACTGCCCTCCACAGCTAAGATGCTGAACAACAGCTCGACCTGGAGCTGGGCTGCTGTGAGTCGCCGGCGACAGCGTAGGCTGCAGCCCCTGCTGCAGTGGGTTGCCATGGGCTACCGTGTGTAGCCAGCAGCCAGCGTGAGCGGCCAGCAGCCGCTGTGAGCGGCCCTCCAGAAGCCGGCGACTGATCTTCCTCGCCCGGGAAGAGTGCAGTGATGGTGCCAACTTGGGCCAGTGAAGCAACGTCCTCCACAACTAGACTGAAGAACAAAACGACAGCAACTTGTCTGTTCCCCTTCCCCCAATTCCCCAGCGCTGTTTCCATCCCCCAATTCCCCAATTAAAAAAAAATCTTTAAAAAAAAAAAGAGGGAAAAGTTAGCACCCAGGAAGCCATCTCCTCAAGAACCCCCATCCCTCCTGCTGTGGCTGATAGCCGTTGGGGTGGGGACTGCAGGGCTCTAACCGGGGGCGGCTGGGAACTCATTATTTCATGGCCAGTGGCGCGCTGCGTGTCACAGGTTGGAGCCTGCCATTTGTTTGGGATTACTGGGCAGCCCGGCTCTTCCTGCAGCCCTGACCCCACATTAATGAACCAAGTCAGGGAGAGGGCCATGCGTCAAACTGTGTGAGGCCGCAGGCTGCAAGAAGGCTTCTCTGCACTGGAGAGGGCAGCTGGAGACATTCCTGAGTCTCTGTCATCTGTTTCAAAGATAACAATGAGACTGTGCTTTGATGTGGTTGGAAGCACAGGAATTTGGGGAACTCTCAAGGGCCGTTAATGCTCTGTGCATGTCGCATGACAAGCTGACCTGCGTTGTTGGTTCGCTCTGCCCTGTTGCTTTATCATCCAGAGGGGTGGGCCCATCCCCCTCTCTTCAGGCCTCTGCTGGTCACGTGCTGTTTGCACGCAGTTGACCAGTTGAGCCCAAACCCAGCCCCATTCCCTGGACCACGCTTTGCAAACAGCCCTGCCCTGGAAAGGATCACAGTTAGTGGGGGAGACCATGTGGAGAGCTTGAAAAAATGCTTTCTTACCATATTCCAGGAAAGATTAAAGTTGGCTCAGCAGGCATTTGAAGTATAAGAGGATGGAACAAATGAAAATATGACTGAAGACAGGAGAAAACCAAGGGATGGGGCAGAAATAGTGTCAGTGAGAAGCTTGGTATGTGTACCTTAAAAGTCCCCACACAGGGGCGGCCAGACGGCTCAGTTGGTTAGAGCACGTGTTCTGAGCAACAGGGTTGCCGGTCGACTCCCGCATGGGCCAGTGAGCTGCATGCCCCCCGCAGCTAGATTGAAAATGGTGATTGGACTTGGAGCTGAGCTGCACCCTCCACAATTAAGATTAAAGGACAACAACTTGACTTGGAGCTGATGGCTCCTGGGAAAAACACACTGTTCCCCAATAAAGTTAAAAAAAAAAGTCCCCACACGGTTTGGAGCTTCTTCATAGCCAGCTTGAAAAGTGCACCCAAGGCGGTTCCCCCTTCACAGGTCTGTACGGGGGAACTGGACCTGGTGCTGAGAAGCACAGGACTCCTGGCCCCAGGGACGGCCACTGGACGAGTCGCAGGACAGCTGGCTCTCGCTGAGCTGCTGTGGCTTTGCTGGTCTCGGGGACTTGGCCAAGTCCCTTGGCTGCTCGTTAAACCAAGGTCTAGTATCTCTGCTCTGTCTTTTTAAAGATGGCCCCATGAACTTCCTGTCCTGCCTCACTCCCATGATTATGTTACATTATAGTGTAAAAAGGAGATGCTTTACAAAGTGTGCTTGTGACTGCTGCTGCCGAGTGCCATCCAGCGGAAAGACAGGGACCTTCAATATGGGAAGCCGCATGTTAAACCTCAGTAACAGTGTGTGACAAGTTTCAGCTTGTTCGGTGCAGTCAGTCGGGTGTGAGCTACAGTTGAGAGAAGGTGTGTTTTAAAGTGTGCTGTAAATCATCCTCCATCATGACAGTGCTCTGTGTCACATATCAGTTCTGGTATATGGCAATTTCTGTCATATAAAAACATTACAGAGTGTCCTCATCCACCTTATTCACCGGATCTGGCACCAGGCGACCTCTGGCTCTTCCCCAAAGTCAAAATGACGATGAAAGGTAAACGTTTTGAATCGATTCAGGACATTGAGACAGCCACAAAAACACAGCTAGACACACTCACGACAGAGGACTTCCAGAACTGCTTCAGAAAGTGGCAAGAACGATGGGATAAGTGTGTTCGAAGTGAGGGGATGTATTTTGGGGGGGCATTAATGGCAATGTGCCTTTTACTGTAAGAAATTTTTAAGATTTAAACGTTCACCGTATTGTCTGATCACACCTCGTAGATGGTCCTAACCTAATCTAATCACACGAGTCCTCTAAAAGCAGAGATTTCTCTGACTGGTCGATGCAAGGAAAGTAAGAGCGATTGGTGCATGAGGAGGCTTTGCTACCCTATTAGAAACCTCTAGATGCTTGGAGAACTCCTGGCTCACAGCCAGGAAAGGAACAGGGACCCCCACCCTACCACAGGAGCCTAATTCTGCAGGTCTGCCTCCAGGCCGCCCGGGCTCCCCGCAGGCCTCCCCGCAGGACTGTCTCCTGTTCCCATCTAGGCGAATTGCTCAGGGATCTGACCCCAGCCCTCTGCCCAAAGGCTCTGGCCTTGACTTAGGTTGAGGGTTATTTTTTGACTTAGGGATGTCCAGTTGCTTCAGCACCATATATTGAAAGGCTGTCCTTCCTCCATTGCGTTGTTTTTTCACCTTTGTCAAAAATCAACCGGGCATATAGACTGGGTCTGTTTCTGGGTTCCCATTCTGTACCGTTCATACGTATGTCTGTCTCTCCACCAGTACCATCTTGGTTTCCATCATAGGTATATTGGATAGAGCCAGCTCTCTCACTTTATTCGTCCTTTTCAAGGGTTTTAGAAACTATAACATCTCACCCTTCTTAGGGCAGCCCTTCAGCCCTGTCTCCCTCCCTCCTTTCTTGCCTTGTTTCTTCGCTCCCTCAGTCACTCCCTCTTTCTCTCCCCCTTGATCCCGTTCTCAATAGTGCCATGCAGCAAGCCACCCCAAAACTAGTGGCTTACACCAGCAAGCCCTTAGCACCCTCACTAGCGTGCAGCTTGGCCCTGCTGACCTCAGGCGGTCCCTCTCACTGGTCTGGGGACGGGCTGGTTGTCAGATAGTCTGGGATGGCTTCGCCTGGGACGGTCTGGCTACTGGGGCTGCCCCGTGCCTCATTGTCCAGAAGGGAGCCTGGCCGTGCTCCTGCCCTGAAGGTGGACACCCCAAAGAGGAAGTGGATACACACAAGCACTTCCTCAGGCCTCAGCTTGAATCAGGCCTGCTAACGTACCATCAGCTAAATGAAGTCATATGCTGTGGCTAAACGGAGACTCTGTGGTGGGGAAATATAGCTCACCTCCGAAGGTCACTTCGCAGAGGACATGGGCGCAGGCAAGGGGGGAGGATGCGTGTAGTTGATGCTGTCACAGCCCCAAACTCCATGCCCCCCTCCACCCCCACTGCCCCTGCCTTCCCAGAGCTGCCCTGGACCTGGGTCTCAGACTCTAACACCAGGCCAACCTCACTGTTAAAGATTTGGTCCCACAAGTTGAAAGTCCAAGGTCTTGGTGTGATAAATACCAACATATACAATGAAGACATTTAAAATTTCCAGGACCCTGAATATATGGCAGCTAATGGAGGATGTTTGCTTATGTTTAATGAGAAGATAAAACGTCATCATCTGCACCCAGATACTAGCTTGTTTATTCTCGCCTGGCTAAGTTC
Source organism: Hipposideros armiger (assembly GCF_001890085.2). NCBI lineage: Eukaryota > Metazoa > Chordata > Mammalia > Chiroptera > Hipposideridae > Hipposideros > Hipposideros armiger. The sequence goes on from NW_017731687.1 coordinate 1,491,453, forward strand.
CCTTCACTGCTCATGATAAAAGCACTTTGATAGAACCCATATCCAGGGTGCCCCGTCTGAGCATCGAGCATCAGATCAGTGGTGCTGCCATCTGTGCAGAAGGAGAAGTAACAGACATTTTTTTGACTCCGTGCTGTCACCTCTTCCCCATCCTGCTGAGTGGTAGAGGTGTTGAAAAACATCAGTAGACTCTAAACCACAAACTAGGTCCCTGGGCTTGTACTGTCTTCCCATAAAAGGGCCAGGACATCGATGACTTGGTTTTTGGAGAAGTGGGCATGCTCTAGGTATCTGCAGAGCTGTCTTTGAACCACCATGTTGAGAGCTGGCGCGTACCTAACAGGTGATCTAGCCACCTCACTTTCTTCCCACGGGATTTGTCCAACATCGTCCCAGAAGAGAAGCTGGTTTGAGAAGGTGACCAAAGCTTGCCTCTCCCTGAGCAGGTTACACAGCGCCGATTCCACTCTACCACGATGGAGAGCCGAGTGACACAGTTTTGTTTCTACCTCAGGCAGATCCCGGTGTACACACAGGTGTGTACGTACAGGTGCACACGAATGTGGGCTCATTTGTTCGGTCATTCTTTCATCCACGCAGGCATCCTTTATTGACCCTCCCCTCTGGGCCAGGTGCTGTACTGGGTGTACTGGGTTGAATAGTGTCCCCCCAACGTTCATGTCCACCTGGACCCCAGAAAGTGACCTTTGGAAGCAGAGTCTTTGCAGATATAATTAGTTAAGGTGAGGCCGTATGGGATCTGCACCCTAATCTAATGACTGGTATCCTTATAAGAGGAGGAGAGAGATAGAGAGACAGACGGGGGAGAAGGCCATGTGATGACAGGCAGAGATTGGACGGGCACAGCAGCCCCAAGCTAAGGGACAGTAAGGATGACTGACGGCAGCCGCAGCAGCTGAAGAGGCAGGAAGGACCCTCTCCTTGAACATTTGGAGGGAGCCTGGCCCTGTCAACACCTTGATTTCAGAGCTCAGACCTCCAGAACTGGGAGAGAATGTATTTTGGTTGCTTTAAGCCTCCTGGTTAGTGGTTCTTTGTTATGACGGCCACAGGAAATTAATACGCTGGGCATAGAGGAAGCAGATGTGTCTGAGACAGCCCGTGCTCTCGAGGAATTGTCAGCGTCACTCTTTCTCTCAAACATGTGTTTGACACTTTCCTTATCGTGGGTTCCACATTTTTGCCAGCTTCCAAATTACCTTCTGTCCTGAGATTGTCACCACATAATATTTTCGTGTATGAATTGGGCATGTAATTTCCTGAATGCTTATAGGTTCAGTGTTTTTGCCGATAAGAGTGCAGAGTGAGCAAAAAAGCCTTTTGGGCTTTAGGAAACACGTTTATCCACCAGGAAACAAAGCAGTTTTTCATGAGGCTAAAAGAGGTGGTGGCAGCTCAGTTTAGCAAAACACTGGCTGTCTGCTCTGTGCCGGGGATTATGAAAAGTCCACGAGCAACAACTGGTCCAGCTGTGGCCCCGGCCAGCCAGAGCGGACGCTGGCCAGGAGCTACATGGGTGTGTTGAGCTGAATGTTGGCCCTGGATGTAGCCATGGATGACACCTGCACCCTGGGCCAGAGGAACCAAGGATGAGCGACGGGGACTGTGTGCAAAGATGGTCCCCCCAGGGCCATGCATCCTAGGGCAGACCCGTGAACGGGATGTGGGGGTTCCCGGGGCGCAGCTAATAGTCTTCAGCATTTGGAGTGAATGTGTATGGGGTCCTCAGTGCAGCCTCTCTTCCTGGGCGGAGAGCTGTCCATTCCAGGTTTCGGATGGTATTAACGTTTAACTCTGATTCGCTCAGAACTTTATGTTGGGGCCTGGTGGACGGAGAGATACTCATGTGTTTTTATTTTTGTCCAAATAACCAACCAGTTCTCCCCATCCTGCTTACTGAGAAACACTTCTCTTCTCTGCTGGAGTCAGGCCCGGCCTGTTAACCTGCCAACTGTGGTCCTTCCTCCACTCCATCCTGAATCTCTGGTGGACAGTTTTCGTGACTCAGTTTCCCAGTAGAATACGTTTCATTAGGGATTATGTGTTTTTGTTCATCGCAGGCATCTTAGCATGTGCACAACTCTTTCTTGAATGAATGAGTGAACTCTGTGTTGTCTTATATAGTAGAACACGACTTTTCTCCTCAAAACCTGTTTGGCAGAACATTTTACCCTATGTTTGGCTATTGATTCTCATAAGAATGATTTTGTCAATTTTGGGGAACAGCCTCCAGTGTGATTATGTTAAATGTGAGCGTGACTTTGAGGGGAACTAACAAATCTCTTCTTGTGTCCCGAGCCTTTAGAGCCTTGTCCCTTTCATCACCTTAGCCACCCAGTGAGGTAGGCATCCATGTGCCCATTTCACAGGTGACTGTGGTGAGATGCTGACAAGTGGAGGGCTGTTTCCTCCTTGAAGCAGAAAAAAGTGACCCTGTCACTGTTAATGTGCACAGCACTCCCTTGGACTCCTCCCTTTCAGAACTCATTCATTCACTCACTCATTCATTCAGTAGGTATTTATTGAGCACCTACTATATGCCAGGCACTGTTCTAGGTTTCAGGGACACTGCAGTGAACAAAACAGGCGAACACCCCAGACCCCCAGGAGGTGACACTTCAAGGTGGTGGTGCAGACAGGGAGACAGGTTGACAGGAGAGCAACAGCTATTTCTGTTTGTGACAATTACTATGAAGTAAAAATGGTGACAAGGTAGGGAGGATGGAAGGGGAGGTCACCCAGGCAGGTGGTCAGGGAAGACCTCTCCCTTGTCCGGGGAGGAGAGACCTGAGGATGGGGGAGCTGGCATTGGGGCACACCAGGGCGTGCATTCTGGGGGAGTGTCTGGGTGCGTGGGGGACAGCCTGGAGGCCTGGGAGGCTGGTGTGGGTGGAGGGAGGGGAGAGTGCACGGGGGAGGCTGGGAGGGAGGTGAGGACCAGGGCCTTCCAGGTCCTGGTGAGGAGCAAGGGTTTTATTACCTACACAGCCGGCCGCTGCTGAGGAACCTAAGCAGTACTCGGGTTGACGGCTCTTTGGACGGTGGGGGAAGGACAGGAGAAGGGACTCTTCTTAGTCTTGGGTGGAGGACACGCTGAGACCCTGGAGCCAGCAGATGAATTCACAGCAAGGGTGTCTCTTTATGAGAACTGCAGTGATCTCATCTCCTGTCCCAAATTGCCGCTTACGAAAACTCAAGTTCCTGGGAGTTTGAATCAGCCCCGGGGAGGGCAGCTTGGTGACCAAGGGGACATTGCTTTTCAGGCCCTGGGAGGTCTGACGCATCCTAGCCTGACGACGTCTAGTGATCTAGTGGGTTAGCCCTCCTCACCCCACTTACTCATTCCTTCCCGCTTACACCCCGTCCTGCTGTTCCAGGAGCTCACCCACTCGGGCCACTGGGTTCTTGTTTTTCTTGTAGCTTTTCCTGGAAGTCCTGCTTCTTCTCCACGCCCCTCCCCCTGCCCCATTCCTCACATCCATACTCAGGCTGCTGTGCTTTTCAACACTTTCCTGCCGGCCCCGCAGGACAGAGTGGATCCGTCTCCCGTACCTGTCTGTGCCTGATTCTGAGGCGGCCCAGCACCCTGCTTCTGTGTCTGTGGGGCCTGCGTGTGTCCCCTGCCAGGCTGTGCGCCCCTTAGGAGCAGAGCCCGGCCACCTGTGAAGTCACCTGCTCCTGGCAGGGTCAGCACACGGGAGACACAGCTGTGAGAGCCGACCTGAACCTCATCCCCGATTGTCCCTGAGACTGTCCCTGTCCCCTACGTGTGGACAGGCTGGAGCAACACTGTGGCATACTTGCTTTGCCTCTCCCTGTCCTGGGCAGCTGGCTGTGCACCCACTCTGCCTTTTTTTTTCTTTTATTAATTATGACTTTTGTTTTTAGAGCAGTTCAAGGCTCATGGCAAAATTGAGGGGAAAGTAGAGAGTTCCGGTATTCTCCCTGCCCCCCACATGCACGACCTTCCCCACTGTCAGTACCCCCCACCCGAGGGGTACCTTTGTTACAGTTGATGAACCTCCACTGACACATAGTCCCCCTAAGTCCACGGTTTACATGAAGGTTCACGCTTGGTGGTGTCCATCCTGTGGATTTGGACAGGTGTGTGATGACAAGTATCCATTGTGATGGTGTCACACAGAGTAGTTCCACTGCTCTAAACGTCCTCCGTGCCCACTTCATCTTTTCAGATAAACCTTTCTTTAGCAGACTGTAATACAATTGCTGGGAGCCCACGTCCCTAATTACCGTCATGTGGCAATTTTGTCTCCCTGAGATTGCGTCTAAATTTAGATATTTTCTTCCCCCTACTCAGAATCCTCTAGTACTTTCTCATCATGTTTAGAAAATCCTCCTGAAGTCCTAACCCCAGCCCTGTATGACCCACTCCTGATGACCCTCTGACCCCCCCGCCCCCGCACACACACACTCCCTCTGCTTCACAAGCTGCACTCCAGCCATCCTTGCCTGCCTGCCCTTCCTGGAGGCCGTCACGTGTGTTCCAGCCAAGGGGCTTTGCACTTGCTGTCCCTCTGCCTGCGGTTCCCCGCCACCAAGCCCCAGATATCTGAATGGCGCGTTCTCTTGCTTGCTTCAGGGAGCTGCTCAATTGTCCCCTCCTTAGAAAGGCCTTCCCTGACCCCCCCCTCCCCCGCCGTGTGAAACAGCAGCGCCTGTTCCTGACATAGTCACTCTACATCTGTTCACCTGGTGGGGTTGGCAGAATAACGCCCATCCGTGATGTCCACGTCCGAACGCTGGAAGCTGTGTATGTTATGTGATATGGCAAAAGGGACTTTGCAGAAGTGGTTAAATGAAGAACCTTGAGATGGGTAGATGATCCTGGATTGTTCATGTGGGTTCCGTGTCATCATAAGGTCTTTACACGGGGAAGAGGGTGGCGGGCGGATTACAGGAGGAGAGCTGATGGTAGGAACAGAGGTTGGAGTGACATGGGACCATCAGCCAAGGATTGCAGGCACCTCTAGAAGCTGGAAAGGCAGGAAACGGGTTCTCCCCTGGGGCCTCCAGAAGGAGCCCGCCCTGCTGACACCTTGACTTTAGTCCAGTAAGACCTGTGGCAGACGTACGACCTGGGGACTGTCAGATAAGAAGTTTGTGTTACGTAAGCCACTATGTTTGTGATAATTTGTTGCAGCAGCACCAGGAAACTACTACACATTGAGTTATTTGTCTTCATAGAACTTACCGCTTTCTACCATCGAGTTACAGACTGATGGGTTGTTTGCCTCCTTGTACCAGGTCAGCGCCACGTATGGAGGGTCAGTTTGTGTTCTGTTCACTGCTGGCTCCCAGTCCCCATCACAGGGCCTGGCACACAGCACACGCTCATTCATCACTTCAACAAGTGTGTATCCACTCCGGGGATCTTAATTTTCTCACCCGGTAACTATTTGCTGAGTAAGTGGCTGATGGAAGTGTTTCATGGTGATGCCTGGCGCAGCCGGGTCCTCCCTGCTGTCTGTGTGAAGGTCAGTAGTTTCCTGTAGAGNTTTTGTTGGGAAAGAATAGTTAGCATGAGATCCGCCCTCTTATAATCTTAAATGAGCAGTATATTTTTGCTGACTACAGACAAAAATACGTACAGTGTTGTATGGCATATCTCTAGACTTTATTCATGTTGCTGGATTAAACTTACGCCCATCAGTTAGTGACTTGCCATGTCTCCCCCGCCCACCCCCTCCACCCCGCAGTCCCTGACAACCACCATTCCACTCTTTGACTCGATGAATTTGACTGTTTTAGAGACCTCAGATACACGGAATCATGCAGTATTTGTCTTTCTGTGACGGGCTTATGTCACTTAGGGCAATGCCTTCAAGGTCCATCCATGTTGTAGCATGCTATAGAATCTTTTCTCAGGCTTTCATTGTGCCTGTATACCACATTTCTTTGTTCATTTATCTGTCCCTTTAACCAAGTTCACCATCTGTGCCATCGGCTACTCCCCACACCCTCCTGAGGTGTTAGGGGGTGTTGGAGGACTCGTCCATGTTTAGTCGAGGATTCGTTTGTGTTTCAAGGAGCAGCCCATCCTTACACAATATCCTCAGGCACACAATGATTTCCCTCGGGGAATGCCCACTGGGCAGTCAGTCAGCGGGGGTTATGAACCTGCCGGGCAGCCTGGTGTGGCACAGGGAGCAAGACATGCAGCCGAGAGTCAGGCGCACGAGGGTTCTCGTGGCAGCCAGGTGCAGGCTGAGCCTCTGTTTTCTCACCTGTGAATTGGGCTGTGGTGAGAATAAAGGAGATGATACAGTGGAGTACCCAGCACAGAATCCACACCTTCACTCGGTCAGCATTGATTCCCTCACTGCTCGCGCGCTTTCCCTACTAGGCAGTAGCGCGTGCGAAGAGGCCTTAACTACATGTGCTTTTCCGTAGGTGGTGGTAGCAGTAGGCAGGCACGGGTCTGGCATGGAGGGACATTTGTGGGGACATAGGCGGGGCACCGGGACAGCAGGGTGTCATGTCCACTTAAATCCCCAGAACATCTCACCATATGTGACATGTCACTGTTGATGGATGGAACGACAAGGCTTGACAAGGCTCATGATGTTGCATGGCACTCATTCTTCTGGAAAACCGTGGCGTTCTGGGTTGAACAGGAGCCTTGTCATGGAGTTTTCTCTTAAGTCTATGTCTTGTCCTGTTATTGGCAATTTGTGTTAAAGCTGATATAAAATTAGCCAGCTTAGGTTTATTTCTTCATTCTTGGATTCATTCATCTGTTTATTCACTCATCCACCCAAAGATCTATCCATTCACCCACTCACCTATCCTTCCATCCATCCATCCATCCATCCATCCATCCATCCATCCATCCATCCATCCATCCANCCCTGCCTTCTGAGTGGAGTCTCTCAGCTCTCCACTCAGGCGACTCGCCACCTTTGGGGGGCAAGCGGCCAGGGTGTTCAGGGCAGTACCCCCCCAGGGGAGGATGGTTCAGCACCCCCCAATGCAGACAGCTGGGGCTTTGTGAGAGGTTGCCTTTCTGGGAGGCAGGCACCATGTCCCCCATTTTATAGAGCGCATGAGTGAGGCACACAGAGGCCAAGTGACGCGTCCAAGGCCACCCAGACTGTGGCAGGGCTGGGTGTGGACCTAAGCAGTCTGACTCCAGCCTGGGTTCTGCTGGTCTCCGTCGAAGGTTTAGAGATAGCCCCAAGGAGAAGGTGGTGTGGGGGGTGGGGGCAGGCTTCCCCAGAGAGCAGGAGACATGCACGTCCAAGGCCGAGGAGGAGTTTCCCAAGAATAAGGGGAGTTGGAGGAAGGCTTGCCAGCCAGGTGGACCCACAGCACAGCGACACGGCAGCGTGGCGCCTCCTGGGGCCTCAGGGGAGCTGCCATGTGGAGCGCTGATGGGGGAGCAGGTGGCAAATGCCAGCAGCGGCGCCTGCCTCGCGGGACCTGGGGGGCTCATGACAGGCCATGCACAGTTCCTAGCTTGTTGCTGGTTACGTAACAAGTGCAGTCCAAGCCCATCACTCTCCCCCTTGAGTTTGGTGAGTGGGGAAGATGCGAACATGTGGAATTTCTGTTCCCGGCAGGTTATTCCCCAAGGAAACCAATCTAGGTCAAAGCACCAAGGTTTTGCTAAGTTAACCATTAACCCTGTCTTTCTATTCTAAGCACATTACGTGTTATTAGATCGCACACTCGATTCTGACTTTGGCTTGGCAGGGACACAACTTAACATAATTATCTTCTGTTGTATAAAGTTTAATATCCAAGGACCTAATGGTATCCGTTTACTTCCCCACATCCTCGTCCCCAATATGTAGTGAACTAATCAATTCACTTTATCTTTTGTAAATAACATGTCTTTCCTACTTATTGGAAACTGGCTGTAATCCAACCTAATTAAAGAATATTTCCCAAGTGCTCATTATGTACCAGGAGTTGTATTTGGCACCATGAGCATGGAGATTTTCTCTCAGTCATTCCTTTAGTTGAGGAATATTTGTTGAAGACTGAACTGTGTACTAACACTGCTAGGTGTCCGGGATACAGTGGAAGAAAAACACACACGGCCTTTGACCTCAGGGGCTTAGAGTTGGGGTGGGGGGGAGTGATCTTAATGAAATCCACAGCCCCATGTAAAGTTATACAGAATGATGTATTTTGAAGGAAAGTCCCGCAGTGCTGTGAGAGTGTGTGATGGGCAAGCAGGCAGCCTGTAGCATGAGGGCAGCTATCCTGTGTGCTCAAGGAGGAAGGAGAGGCCGTTCACAGGTGTAGGGCAAGGAGAAAGAAAGCTCGTGTGCACGTGTGTGTGTGTGTGTGTGCGTGTGTGTGTGTGTGTGGGTGTGTGCGTGTGTGTGGGTGGAGCTCAGTGGGCGTGGGTCTGGTGGAGGTGAAGCAGGGGGCGTGACAGGCACCCAATGGTGGGTGGAGCTTGCTCTGTCCCCTGAGAGCAATGGAATGGGCACTAGAGGGGTGTGAGCAGAGGGTGAGCCAGACCCCCTGCCTGCAGCATGGAGTCCGTATGTCAGGGCAAGAGAGTCCGGGGATGTTGGGAGAGCACCGTGGTGGTCCAGGCAGGAGATGATGGTGGATCCGAGCCGAGGGTAGCCCCAGGGGCAGACAGATGCGAGAGATGGCGAGGAGGTAAACCTGACCGAAACTGCTGAAGAACTGACTATGGGGTTGGGGGAAGAGTCACGGATGAGTTCCAGGCGTTGAGCTTGTGAGGTCAGGTGAAGGGTGAACCACTCGTCCTGGGTTCTGCTTTGGACCTGTTGAGTTCAGGTGTCTTGGAAGCCTCTGAGATGAGCTGTGAGGTGGCCTGGGAGGGTCCGTACAGCCTGGAGACCAGAGACGCCTCGGCGACCATCGGCAGTTAGGTGGTGATGGAAACTTTGCCGCCAGTGCGAAGGGAAAGGTTGCGTGATGGAGACTTGATGTGCTCCCGTGTTTAACGTTTGGGAGGACGAAGCTGTGTGGGCACAAGGAGCTGAAACAAGGTGGAAAAGTGAGAGGGTGCCGGGCCATGGAAGCCAAGCTGGTGTTTCCAAAAGGAGAGCGTGGGAAGGGAAACAAAAAGGTGTCTGTTGGACTCAGTGGCTACACACTGTTGGCCTGTTATGCTGTAGGGGTATGGGGAGAAGCCAGACTGGTGTGAGGAAATGGAAATAGCAAGAATACGGAACCCCATCAAGAAATACGGCCTGAAGGAGAGACAGGAGACAGGATACAACACCAGGAGGAGGGGGAGGGATTGTTGTCCTCGTCTCCCGGCGCCAGGGGTGAGGCAGACAAGAGCCATGACATGGTCAGGGCAGCTGAGGGTCCAGTCTCCATACAGGAGTCAGGGTCAGCTTCTTGGACCCTCACACAGGTAAGCTGATGTCTGCGTGTGTGAGATTAGAGTGTCAGGAGGACATGATGGGGACCAGAAGTGGGGAAAGGTCATCCGGGTGAAGGGGACAACAGCATGTACAAGAACTTGGCAATCCAAGAGTCCAAGTTTTTCTCTGTCATCCCCTCCCCTGGGCCCAAAGGATGTCTGTTATTCTCTGTACCCATCGGGGAGTGTTAACTGGGGGATGGGAAGATGGAATGTGCCGAGAAGCATCCATTCAGTGGTGGAGTGCTGCCACGGCCAATATAAGGCAATTGAAGCCATAAGCCTTTTGGAATAAATGGTTAGGTATGTAGGTAAGAACTTGCGAGAACCAACACAAAGTTTGGCACGTCTGACTTTTTTCCCCCCCTTTTTCTTTTGCAGTCAACTTTGACCATTTTCAGATTCTCCGGGCCATTGGTAAAGGGAGTTTTGGAAAGGTAAGAATGATCTTTAAAAGTTTCATCCACAAATAATGTAAGTCCCGACCCCTGGGTTTATGTGCTCATATGTGTGTGTGTGTTTGTGTATCTGGTTTTCTGGTGGTTGCTGAGCACTGGGAACGTCCCGTTTCACAGAAAGATCTGGATTTGCCAAATGTGAAATGTGAAAGGAAGTCTGAAGAGTTTCCTTTAGATTCGCCGTAATTTCATTCTGAAAATTAAATTACCACAGCAGCCCTGGTTTAGGTCAATTACAGTGGTAATTATTTCAAGAT
>NW_017731687.1:1507862-1510677 GCF_001890085.2 Hipposideros armiger
CCCACAGCTGGAGCGGGGGTTTGAGGGGACGCTGTTCAGGGGGGCTTCCATTTGCCGAGTCAGTCTTTCGCTCTGTCCTTGCCTGTGGCCCTCCCCGCAACGTGGGGACATCACTACCGCCATTTGACTGATGGGAAAATCAAGCCCTGGGGAAGTTAATGTCTTTCCTCAGTTTTACACGGATGAAAACGGTGGGGGTAGGTTTAAGGCCAGCCGTGCGGGACACGGGCCCCTCCCTTCCGCCTCTGCGCCTCACCACCTGCCCCACCTGCCAGGCCTTTTTCCACCCAGTCCAGAGGCCAAAACCTCGAATGCCTATGGGATCAGGCAGGAGACAGGGATGTGTGAAGTGGGTGGGTCTGTCCAGTGGTGAATCAGAGACGACTGTTGTCCTGTGGTCAGGGGCCGTTGTAGGGCTGGTTTCCACAGTTCTTCCACTTCTTGAAATGATGTTGGAAATCAGTATTTTGGGGTGAAATTTCCTTCGCATGTGTGACCAACCCGTGAGCAGTCTGTATGCAGCACCGACGGTACAAGGAATGGGCACCGGTTTCAGCGTTTTCGGGAGGCGGGAAAGGGGACAGTTGCTTCCTTTCTCTGCTTGATGCACGTGATGTTTAAAGGCGTGTATTTTTATAGGGTACTGACTGGGGTTGATTCTCCGTTAGAGATTGTTTGAAAGAGCAACTGGCCATCTTGAAAACTCACACTTGGCTCTCTGAATCAACGGCTTCCTGAATAGTGCGTGTTGAAAGAGTGCTATGAAATTCATTAGAAATAATTGGTCTGGTGGAAATGAGAGGCCACTGGCTCGCAAGAAAGAACAGCCAGATTTGCTCACTGTGATAATCACCATCCATAACTCATGGGCACTGATACAGTTCTAGCGTTATCACCCACGGGGTGTTTTGTCGTAATTGAATCAGATTAGCGTGTGTCATAAAGGTGGGACATGGGAAAAGGCACTCCTGCAGAATAATAGTGATCCTCATACTAATGTTGGTATCCCTCAGCAACAGGGAGTAGCTGCTCCACACCTGTCTTGGCTTTGTGCTTGTATTTCTGTCTCCCAGTCACAAGCTGGCTGCTGTGGCGTCAGACATCACATCTACCTTCATGGCACAAAGCGGTGGGACGGTGGAAGAGCCACTCCAGCTGTGTCTGTCCCTTTTCATTAGGACAACATTTTTTCTCCAAAACACCCCATTAATCCTCTGCTTAGATCTCATTGACTAGACCTGTGTCACAAGGTCACTGCCAGACGCACGAATGCCTGGGAAAATGGGGGACAGATTAATTAGATGGCTCCTGGACCATCAGTATCACTTGTGACCTTGTTAGAAATGTAAATTCCCTGGCCCCTCCCTAGGAACTCAGGAGGGGGCCCCATGATCTGCCATAACAAGCCTCCGGTGGTCCTAATGACTGTCACCGGAGTCGGTCAGTTGTAACTCAGTCCTGGACCTGGCCACACTGGTCCCTACGCACACCTGGGGTTTCCTTATCAAGGAAGAAGGGAGCGGTGACCCTGGGTGGACAAATCAACCTGTTAATCACAGCCTGTCATGACATTGTCTGTGTGACAGCCCTCCAGGCAGGTGTCACTCACTGCTCTCGTGTTTTGGGCGAGGTCGCTGGCACCCTTGGCCCTGCTTTTGGCTGTTTGTGTGCCACCCATTTCTACCTTAACAGCACACTTAGGACACTATCATCCTTGGCAACTCTTGCTAAGTGTCTGGTGGTTTGAACATACACTGCCATTCAAGACTGCACCTCACTGTCCCCTGGGCAGCTCCATGGTGCTGGTAGCTTCTTCAGGTGGGACAGTTTAATGATGTAGAAACCTACGGGGGACCACCTGTCCCGGCCCTCCCAGGACGCCGAGGTTTTTAGGGATGCAGCACGTTCAGTGCTGAAACCAGGAAGGTCTCGGGTGGTCAGGACAAGAGGGCCGCCCTAAGAAACCCACGCTTCAGCCCTCCTGCACCTCAGCCAGTTCCTCTCGCTCTGGGCCAACAACCCTCTGTGACGATGTGATTTCTAGGACGGCCTGTGGCTTGGCACTCTCACAGCTGAAGCCATTTCAATCTGCTTATCAACTAAATGTCCATCTTACCCTTGTTCCAAGTGTATTCAGGTAGGCACTGTTATGCATTAGTAAGTGTCAGTATACCAGCTCTCAGGAAGATGCGAAGTGAATGGTAAACAAGGGCCAGATGCTTGAAGTCATTTAAATCCAATCTCGTCTAATAAGGAAATCAACGTGAAATAAGTACCCCTTTGCCGGCGCGTTTCGTTAGATGCCCCCAGGAATACACATTTTGTAAGGGATATGGGTGAGTGAGATTATCTACAGCATTACAATACTGATTATTAAAATAATAGCTTTTGACATCTGCCGGTTTGCTCACTAATTAACACTCCCCTCCAGTTACGAGCCGAGACAGAAGAAGAGGCCAGTGGAGAGCCAGCCTCAGGAGGGAGAAAGTTGGGCTAGAGAGCAGGCGCCCTGGAGGCCAGCCGCGCTCGGCGCCCTGATTCTGAAGCCCTGACTTGGCCAGACCCACCGCCTGTTTGGCGGCAACCTGGACCCCACAGACCTCGCCACGTGGTGGCCGGCCCTGAAACACTCTGGCAAGAAGGAGCAGAGGAAAAGATGGCTCCGCGAAGGCAGATGCCGGATAGAGAGCAGGACGAGCAGAAATAGGCCACTGGGCCCTCCCTGCCTTCTGAGTGGAGTCTCTCAGCTCTCCACTCAGGCGACTCGCCACCTTTGGGGGGCAAGCGGCCAGGGTGTTCAGGGCAGTACCCCCCC
>NW_017731687.1:1514073-1530664 GCF_001890085.2 Hipposideros armiger
TCATCTTAGGATTCATCTCCATTGAGAATGGGTCACATTTTCCTGGTTCTTTATATGTTGAGTTGGTTTGGATTACATCCTGGATACTGAATATTATGTAGAGACTTTGGATTCTATTGTATTTCTTTGAAAATGTACTTTTAAGAAGCAGACAGGTGGTTGGACTCACACAGCTCTGCCCCTTGGGTGGATACACAGATCTCAGCCTGCTTTTTCCCTCTTTGCTATGCAGTGTACAGTCCCCCCATACACGAGATAGTTAGGGACTGGCCAGAGTTTGGGGCAGAGCTTCTGTGCCACATGGGAGGCTCCCCTTTTCTAGGAGAAGAGTTGTGGCTCAGACAATTTAGGAAGTCTGCCTAAATCTCATGGATAGTGGTGAAACAAGCAGCAACAATAAAATATTTTAGACTCCCATTAAACCTTTACGCCTGGTCAGTTGTCATCCTAATGTTGAGCATTTCATGACGTAAGGAAAACTGAAGCATGTATTTTAATCCACAGCTCCGTTGGCACCAGATAGAACCCAGAAGCACCTTGCTTTTGCCCTCATGGCATTGATGATTTTGATCCTGAGCCCTTGGCATCCATTGATGCCATACTACCAAGTCTGTCTGCATGCGGCCTTGTGATGTTTAAATTGGTTATACCCCGTCATCGTCCCTTGAAAGTTTTGTCTACCTTTTCTGCCTACACTCGTGCAGCTGTTTGCCTGCTGGTTTGGCTCTCAGGACCTGTCACCCAGAGCGTAAATGTGTCAAAATAATGGATCTTTTGGAACAAATGCAAGCTGTCTAGAGGCTCTATTTTTACGTCACTCTTGAGTCATAGCAATTTCTTGATGACAGCCATGCTCATGTGAAATACATAGAAACCTCTGGTATTCAGGATGAAGTTAGTTAATTCAAGGCAGTAGGATATAGCTTTGTTCTGGTCAGCATACCAAATAATTGCTGCCTTTCATGGTACAGCAGAAGTCTACATGACTATTACGAAATTCACAGTAGAGGTGGGCTGGCGTGGGAGGGAGAAAACCACCTTCCTCAGACTGAGTATTTTGTCTTTGCTTTCTGTCTTTGGCAGGTTCGATATCTGGCATTTATTAAGAGTTTTCCAGAAAGACATTTCATTGTTAAACTACGATAATAGCCTTGGTTATCAGGAAAAAGCACATGTGAATTCACAGAGACCTCATTTCACTTTCATGCTGGGAGAAGTCGTGTTTTCCCAGTGCTGCACCAAAGTAAACAGCTGCAAGCAATTCATTGATTTTATGAAGAATTTACTGACGTTTTTTAATCACCCTTTTACGACTGAATTCTGGGACAGTTGAGGCAGAGACGAGTGTTTCTACACATCCAGTGGAAACACTTGTGGTTTGGGGGTCAGGCTGCCTCTCTGCCCTGTGTTAGTTGTGGATTCCTGGGAAAGTAAATTAACCTCTGAAGCTTAATTTTTGTCATCTGTAAAACAGAGAGGAGAGAACTATAGTAGCTGCTGGTTTTGACTGCCCAGCATGCTTTTCAGTCTCCTGAATCTTATCATAATAACATCCTTTCCCTTGGGAGAACACGTCCCCACTCCCAGGGGACTATCATTGTCCCCTCCTCACCCTCTGAGATGGACATGCCACATGGACCCTGTTTACCTAGACCAGTGCTTGCTCCAAGGAGTAGCTGTGTGATCCAAGCCCAGCCATTAAGAATCCTTTCACAGAATTGGAGGTGAAAGGCTTGTTCTTTTCTCTTCCTGAATCATGTACTGTAAGACAACAGGTCTGCATCTGTCGGTGCCTTTTTCCTCAGCCATTGGTGAAAGTGAAGGTCGATCTGTGTAAGGTGCAAAGCAGACAAGCAGACACAGATGGTAGGGGCGGGTGGAAAGAGGGAGCCCTGTTGGGTGGAGCTAAGGCTGGGGTGAGGAAGTGAGGCACCTGGGTGCAGGATGTAAGTAGGCATCGCTCCCAGGGTCCTGCAAATGAAGGTTGATACTTGGCCTCCTTCCTTTTGTCCTCTTGGCTCCTTGCTTGCCTCGCCCTAGTGCTGGCCCTGTTGGCGACTGCCTTGGGGTCCTCCAGAAACTGACATTGGCAGAAACAATTGAGTGCAAGTAATTTATGGGGAGATGACCCCAGGGAACATGTGCAAGAGCGGGTGAGTGAGACATCGAAAGGAGGGCAGCCAATTATGGGTGTTTGACAAGGTGACTTACCGCTGTGGCATCTGAACTCACCTCCACGTGGGACCTCTAGGAGACAGTGCAGGGCGTGCCTTGAGGACAGCCGAGGTTAGAGGAGCTGATGTTTTTAGGCACAGTTTTCCATTCATCATTGGTGGAGGGCTGCTCCAAGCTGCCTTACCTCTCCTGTACTTTTGGCTTGCCCCGTTCATAGCAGAAAACAGCCCCCCAGCACAGAGTCACAGGTGTTTATAGCCTGAGGAGTGTGGAGGTGAATGACAGGGGACAGGGGCAGTCACCACCAGTGCCGCCATCTTTGTGTTCTTCTGGCCCCATGAGCTGTATCCATGGTCCTTTCCAGCTATGGAAACGGACATCCTATTTTGCTTATGCGAGATCGTGTTGGGCTCTCAGCATTTGTAACCCGGAGAGAGTCCTGACCAGTCAGAAACTCACAGTCTTTGTCCTGGGAACCAGACACCTGTCATCATCCTTGTCCCATATGATGAATCAGAGGCCTGGAGAGGACCCCACTGCCACATACGGCCTGTTTTGTTTCCATATGTCCCTCCCAAATACAGAAGTTGGATTGACACTACCTTTAGTCACATGCAAATCTGTGGGGAAAGCACTGGGGTCAGGAGAAAAGCATTGGGGTCAGTAAGAGCTTATCCGTCAATAGCCAGCAATACTGGACATTTGGGTTTTGAGGCAACAGAGCCTTGAAAAAAGAGCACGGGCTTTAGAGATGGTGAGTCCTGGGCCCGGCTCTGGCCCTGCTGCCTCTGTCCATGTGAACTTGGACCAGTTGTATAGCTTCTGCAAACCCCTGTTTTCTCTTCTGAAAAACAAGAATGCTCAGAGTGGTCTTAAAGGTTTAATGTGAAAATAAGGGGCAGAGGCCACGCAGCCCCATGTCTTTTTGAAGCCAGCGGGGCTGGGATTTCCCTGGCCGACCTGGTGGGCTCTGGAAAGGTTCGGGTATCCACCTGAAGGGACGTGCCAGTGAGAAGCCTGGCCCTCTTGGCTTCGCCTTGCCATCTCACAGCACATTTGGCTGAGGCGTGCTCTTCCGGTGCTTGTCTGCCTCCACCCTCAGACTGAGATTCTGAGAGGTCAGGTCTGGTCATTGTCATCTGCCTGGTCCTATCAGCAGCTGGCTCAGGCTCAGTGCATGAGAAAAGCTCAGTAAATGCTGCCTCCTGCATGGATGTGTGAGCGAGAAAGAAGAGAGAGAGCCCGGTCTGCACAGCAGCCGGTGATGGGAGAAAGCGTGAATTAGATCACGTGGTTGCCGCTTGAAAGAACGCTCGTCTCTTCGTGCCAGCCTGCGAGGCTCTGTCTGCAATGTGGCTGATGCCTGTTTTGCTGACACCTCCCTCTGCCCCTGTCTTCTTCCTCAGTCCTCTCCAGCCCTTCTAACACGCTGAACTGCTTTCTAGCTCAGAACCTTTACACCTGCCGTACCCTCCCCCGCAGTTACCGTCCCCCAGATCTCTGCAAGGCTCACTCATACCATACAGGTAATCGCTGAAACGTCCCCTCCATGGGGCCTTCCCTGAACGCCATCCCACTCGACCCCGCCCCACCCCAAGCATTCCCGTATTTCTGTACCTTTCTCGTGTCCTCTGTGTCGCTGCACCTGTCACTAAAAGGGACTCCGTGTGTTTGCTCATCTGTCCTCCGGGTTGTTCGGTTTCTGCACTGGAACATAAGTTCCGTGAGGGCGGCAGTGCTTCCTCACCGTTCACTGTTGTGTGCCCTCCCTACCACGCAGCGTGTGTGTGTGTGTGTGCACGCGCATATACACACATATATGTATTTATACACACATATATACGTGATGCATATACTTACATATGCACACCACTAAGCAGTATATATATATATATATACACACACGCATATATGTATTTATACACACATATATACGTGATGCATATACTTACATATGCACACCACTAAGCAGTGTATATATACACGCATATATGTATTTATACACACATGTGCTTGATGCATATGCACACATATACACACTAAGCAGTATATAAAAATGTGCACACGTATATGCATGTACACATACCCAGTAAGCAGTATACATGCACACATATATGTATATACATATATAGATATATAGGCATATATCTGCTCATATATATATATATATATATACACATGTACATATGTATATGTATATACGGATATACTCTCTAAGCAGTATATGTATATATACTAAATATATATACATATATACCTGCTAAGTAGTATATACACACATGTATATGTATATACACATATTAAAAAATATAGCCACTAAGCGGTATATATATATAGGTACATATATAGTATATAGATACACACATGTATATGTACATACATGTATATGTATAGCAACAATATACACATGCATGTGTATATGTATATATCCACATGCACATATATGCATATGTATTCATATCCACCAACTATATATGTATATATGCACATATAGTATATACACACACATGTACCAATGATATATAGAACATATATATGATATGTAATATAAGTGAGTGACTGTTATATAAATGAATATTATATGAATGAAGAACTTGACAATTAACCAATCAACTGATAAGATTTAGTTGACCAGTTTATACTGATTGTCTCTGGGTTGGGGCCCTGAGGCCAATTCCTCCATCTCCCTGGCTGCAAACACTTATTTTTCACAACTGGCCCTCTCATCACCACCCTGCCTCTCCACCCACCCACACTCCTCCTGACCCCACCGATGGTGGAGCCTGTGGAAGTTTGATTTCTGCAGCAGCAAAGAGAGTCCAGAGTGAGGCGTTCTGCTCTGAGTGAACTTTGAAGCCATCAGGGCTTCGTGATTTTCAAGGGAAGCAGGAGCATACTTTTGGGAGAACTTTCTAGAAGTTTGCCTCTAAAGTGTCTTTCTTAGAGTGGCAAGTGGACCCTCCGCTTAAACAGCCAGAGGGTTGAAGCAGAAAAAAAAACGAGGAGTTAATTAAAACTCATGGACTAGCCAGAGGGCAGTCTGCACATGAAATAGCAGCAGTGGCACAGTTATATGATAATAGCGTTTATGCCCCTCAAAGGAAGATTCTGGATGAAACCGAGCAAGGACTGCACAGATGGTAATTGTGGACTCAACACTGCCTTATTATATGATGATGATCATTTCCACACACAAGCGTATTATTAGTCGTCTCCATCCACAGTCCAGGCTTTCACATCTGCATGTGAATTTTTAGTGTGAAAAAAATATTTCATTAATAGCAGTCTAACCAATTGAGGGCCCAGACTGCAACAAATCCAATCTGGAATTAAGCAGGGATTAGATTTATTATACCGGGGGTGCCAAAAAACACGTATACAAGTGGACGCTTTGGTCAGCGTTGCTCAAGCAGTAGTTCGCCGTCATCAGAAGTGTCTGGACACTGATGGTGACCACTTTGAGCACCTCTTGTACTTGCAGAAGTCAAATGTGACTTGTGTTCATCTTTTGTTATTGGTATAATTGAGTATTACAATTTTCATGCGGTTTTTTCCTTTCTTAAAATATGTATACTTTTTTTTTGGCGCCCTCTGTGTGTGTTTATCAGTTTGAATGTTCAGGAACATTTGACTTGGGTTTTTTCCGCCTTAAAAGTGTAGTCTTTTGGAATAGTTTAAGTTGCTAGGCCATTAAGGTAATGGTAGCATGGCAGGACACATAGCAGGATTTTGAGTTGGACAGTAAATACTTATGGCCACTGTTCTGTCCTGGCATTATTCTAGGTGGTTGTGATGGTGTGACAAACAAGCTGGCTGAGGTCCCTGATGTTTAGTAGGGGAACAGAGGCACACATAGACAATAAACAAATATGATACCTCAGCAGTGATAATTGCTCTATGGGAGATGTTGAGTGCATGGACCCGGGGTGGGGTGAGGGTGGGATAGGACTGCTTTCATTGGAGGAGAGGGTAACAGAGAAAGCCTCTTTGAGAAGGAGACATTTAAGCCAAGACCTAACTGTTAAGAAGGAAACAGACCCTGTGAACACCCTAGATGAAAGGAGCAGCAGATGCAAAGGTCCTGAGGCAGGGACAGAGTTAGTGATGGGGCAGTGGCAGCAGAGATGTGTAATACACAGCCAGCACTGTGCCTGCCAAAGTGGGAACTTGGAATATATGACTGCTCTTCTCAGGAAAGTGCGAGAGTTAATCAGTTTATAGCACAATGGTTAGAGAGTCTCGGCTGGCTCCCAAGCCTGACGGCGCTGAGTTGGAATTGGCTCAAGCAGGTGACTCTGGGCAAGTTGCCTAACTTCCTGTGAGCCTGAAAAGGTGACTTGTTCTTACTTGAAAATCATTTTTAGAATTCTGGAACACGATGTGTTTATTAGAAGCCTTTATTTGTACAGGCATCTTTTATAAAGGATGGAATCCATTTCTGCTTAATGAAATATTTATTCATTTCATATTAATTAGGCTGTGTTTGGCTTGAGGCAGACTTTGAAGGAATTTGCTGGTTCTCAGGGATCACTTGATTAAGAGCTAAATATCACAGGAAATGCAGGCTCACTCGCGCATGGCTTTCAGCCTGGGCCAGAGCACATGATCCATTACTGACCAATTTGATGGATGTCATTGCTCCTTTGCCTTTTCTGACATCTTCCCATCGGGACGTCCCATTCTGCCTCTGGGTGAGCCTCTCCAGCTTGGCTGCCAGGAGACCGCAGCTTAGACCTGGAGATGTCCTGAAACCCCGTCACCCTAAGCATCCCAGAGGTGCTGGCCGAGTTGGTCAGCCACAGGTGGATGGCCACGATGGACATTTACCAACCTTTCTTTTGCTGTGGCTGCTGAGACAAAGCACCACGAAGCGGGGGGCTTAGCACAGCAGGAGGTTTTGCTCTCCCAGCCCTGGGTGCTCTGGGGAGAATCTGTTCCATGCCTGTCTCCGAGCTTCCGGCCCTGCCGGCATTCCTCGGCGTTCCTTGGCTTGTAGATACATCCTCTCTCCAGTCGGCCTCAGGGTCACATCACCCTCTCTCCTCCATGTGTGTCTTATTTTCCAAACAAGGTCGTGTTCCCAGGCTGCAAGCGTCAGGCCTTGGGCTTATCTTTCTGAGGATAGCTGTTCCAACATGACGACAGCCTGTTCTCCCTTCCTCTTAGCTTTTTTCCGTTCCAGTCCCTGTGCCTTAGTCATCCTACCTGACAGAAAGCCTGGGGGCTGCTCCCAACTGTCCTTACTCCTTGGTTTTGCAACGTGAAGGGCTTAGCCCAAGCCACCCTGGCAGGCCAGTAGACATGTCCCCCAGAGCTGCTCAGGCCTGCTCGACTGTTGTGGGGGGCAGAAAGGCCTGTGACCCTGTGTCCTGGGAGCAGACCTCCCTCACAGCTCTCCACCCTTCTTTCAGATGAATCCGTAGTGATGGTTGTGATAACAGTACTAGTGATCATAAGAACAACTGCCATTTGCCGAGAGCCTTCTGCCTGGGAGCACTCTGTGTGCAGACCCCTATGAGAAGGAAAGAAAACTCGCCTCCATTCGGTGCCTCCAATGTGCCGGCGTCATAGCACCCACCTCACAGACATTTCCTCCCATGTCCTCACCACAGCCCTGGGAGGAAGAACAGATCACTCTCATTTTACTGATGAGTAGACTGAGGCTCAGAGAGGCTGGGTGACTTGCCCATGGTCACACAGCAAAGAGCTGGAATATAAACCCTGGTCACAGTGACCCCAGAGCCCAAACTCTTTCTTTGTCTCTACCCAGTGCATTAGACTTTATTAGATTTTATTTTATTTTATTTTATTTTACTTTTGGCCTCTTTATCTCCTGGTCAGGTTGATTCGGATGTTTCTACCAGCCTCGCTTGGCCAATGAGGAAGCAAGGCGAGAGGGGCCAGGGATCTGCGTGTGGCCCCACTGAGGTCTGTAAGAGGGCTAGGAGCAGAGCCCCGCTGTCCTGACCTAGCGCCAGCCTTCTTAGCTCTGTGTCCTGAGCAACATGGAGTGTCTCTCGGAGGTCTTAGAAAATAGATCCAAGTCCTCAGTTTACCTAGGAGGGTGCCAAGGCCCAGACATACCCATTCGTCATCGTAGAGCCAACCAAGACCCCCATCAGCGGGCCTGTCTTCCTTTACTTGTAAATCCAGACTTCCAAGCTCTGTCCTACCTCCTGTACTAACAGCCCTTCTTCATCTTGTACTGAAGTCAGACTTCTAAGCTCTATTCAAATCATTCTCTCTGCTTTGAAAGCTAGAATTCTAATTTAATTTTGAAGCATCTCTTCCAATGCCACATCTGTCTCTGAGTGTCCCCCTCCTTGGGCCCCTCCCTAGGAGGTGAGAGCCGCCTGGGCACCTTTGCCCTTCATCGTAACCGATGACACTGGTTATGGTTATGACAAGAGTCAGCGAGGCCTTCATTTGAAGACCTCATGGACTTGGGAGCATGGGCGTGGAACAGACTCGGTCCAATCACAGCCCAAGGTCTTTGAGACGGATGCAGCCAGCTGGACCGCAGGGCTCCCAGCCCCGGCAGACGCGGTGTCTGCTTACCATCTCTTCTGAGAAGACAGATGAGAAGTGAGAGAGATGAGAAATCCTGATGAGTGGAGTGGCCGGCCCACCCCATGTCTGCCTGCAGACATGGGTCTCGGGGGCTTGTGCCCAGGGCTCCAGGGGTCTCTGCTAGGATCCCCACAAAGCCTGGGCACCACGGTGCTTTTGAACAACACACCTCTCCCTCCTGGCGCTGTACAGTTTCAAGTTCATTGGAAAAGGAAGCTCTATAGGCCTTTATGCCACTACTTTTACTGCCTGGAAGAAACATCCTTTTGGAGGTTTCATGAACTATGCTAATTAAGGCATTAAAATTCACATGACATTGACCGTCCCCCTAATCCTGATGGGCGCGCTCACTGCCTCAGTCTCATTTCATCTCTTTTAGTGTCACCCCGGTGGGCAGGGTGGGCTTTGCTAACTCAGTGCAGACCGAGGCTGAGACTGAGACGGAACCAAAGCTCGATTCGGAATTTAGCCTCGTATCTGAATTGTCTCATGTCTGCCTTAGATAGATTCACAGCACGTCGGGGATGAAAGGGGTCTGATTTCCAAGAGACGTGCAACCTGGGATGCCCGGAGAAAGCCCCCAGCTCCTTAGCTAGGCCCCCAGGCCCGTGACCTGGTGTTCTCTCTCACGTGCCCTGTTCTCAGGGAGGAGGTGTCATAGGTGAGGAGTGCCCATTGGGGAGGCAGAGAGTCTGGGTTTGAGCCCTGAGACGTGAGCAAGTTCTAAAACCTTTTTGTGTCTCTTCCTTTATCTGTCCAGTGAGGACCAGGAAGTAGCTACCTGTAGTGGGTTGCACAGTGTCCCCCCAAATTCATGTCTACCTGGCACCTCAGAATGTGGCCTCATTTGGAAATAGGGTCTTTGCAGATAGAACTAGTTAAGATGGGGTCTGTCTGGATGAGGGTGGGCCCTGAATCCAGTGTGGCTGGCGCCCTTATAAGAATATGGGATTTGGAGGCAGAGACAGACACACAGAGGGCAGACGGCTATGTGATGATGGAGGCAGAGGTTCAAATGCTACAGCTGCACGCCCAGGAATGCCAAGGATTGATGGCAACCATCAGAAAGTAGCAGAGGCAGGAAGGACCCTCCCCACGAGCCTTCAGAGGGGCTCACCCCGCTGACACCTCGATGCTGGGCTCCTGGGTTCTAGAGCCATGAGACGATGCATTTCTGTTTGTAAGCCCTCCAGTTAGTGGTCTTTGTGGTGGCAGCCGGAGGAAAAGAATACAGATCCTCATGGGTTGTTGGGAAGACTGGACGGTGCCGTTCTTATTAACTGGTCATGGTTAGGGCGTCCGCCCTGCTGACTGTCTCCAGCCCTGCCTCACTCGTGCTGCGTGTGCGAGGGCTCCACACCCTCCTTTATCAGTGGCCTTTCCTGGGAAGCATCGTCCTTTGTCCTTGCCGTCTTCCCATCCGTTCACGCTCGCCCTGCGGCATGAATTCCTCCAGAGATCCCTCTGACAATCCATCCTCCCACTCTGGCCTGACTGCCCCCGTAAGGGAGCCACTCAGAAGGCAGACCTTGGTGGGCTTGACTCTCTGCCCTGCTGTGTAAGCAGGCTGTTCAACTCTGGGCATGTTAATCAGTGCACGCAGGGCGACAGTGTCCTCGTGCTCGAGGGAAGATGGAGGCTTAATTCGTGAGGTCCTTGTGGGGATTAAGTGAGACAGTCAAGGAGGCGGCTGGTTCAGTGTCTGGCAGTGAATCACTCAATGCACGGGAGCTGTCCCCATTGCGTTATAGCTTCTCCGTTGTGCCCAGTGCTCAGGAGTCTTAGTTGCGGTTTCCCTAGGAGCAGGCTCTGAGGCAAGAATTTGGGTACCGGGCCCAGGAGAGGTAGAGAAAGCCCAGGTAGGTGAGGTGGGAAGTGATGAGGAAAGGAGAGGCAGGAAGACGGCCAGGAAAGGGTGCGCCATCAAGCCAGCTACCCCCGTGGGCACAATCTCAAACTCTGGGAGCTCCGGGGGCCCCAGACTTACCCACTGGATGGACAAGGGGGCTGGGGTGTAGACGCCCAGCCCCCAGCGCGGGTCGCGTGTTGCTCCTGCCGCCGTAACTCCAGCATTTCTGGTTCTGTGCATGGATCCAAAGTGGGCTCTCCTGGCAGACAGAGTCCTCCGGAAAGGAAATCAGGGCTGGTGGGTACTGTGAACTGAAGCGGGACGGGTCAGGGGATCCGGGTGGGCACTGACCCCGTATGTCTCAGGGTTGTAGACACAGGTTCCTTTGTCTGTTTGCTCCTGGGCTGTGAGCTCCTTGAGGGCAGGGCTGCTGCTTCCATCTCCTGCAACTGCAGCTCCTTTCCCAGCACCTCTACTGGCCAACACTGAGTGTAAATATCTGGCGAACATGTGAATCTGGTCCAGCTCCTCCATTTGAGGAGCAGAGGCTGGAGGTGACAGGCTGGCATGATTGACCTGGCATGGGTCACATGCCCATTCCAGATGCGGCGAGGTGGTGACACAGCCCGAGCTGCTCCAGTAGCAGGTTTTCAGAACACACATTTGAACGCCGGAGTAGGAATGCATGAGGGCTGCCGTTTTTTTTCCAGTGTTGGCCTCAATGTTCTCCCCTTTGTCTGTCGCTCAGGTATGCATCGTGCAGAAGCGAGACACGAAGAAAATGTACGCCATGAAGTACATGAACAAGCAGAAGTGCATCGAGAGGGATGAAGTCCGGAACGTGTTCCGGGAACTTCAGATCATGCAGGGGCTGGAGCACTCTTTCCTGGTCAACCTGTGGTGAGTGACACCCTCCGAGGCCCCGTGAATGCCTCATGACAGAGCCAAATGCCTGCACGGCTCTGCTGGACGGCACCTCGTGCTGCAAAGAGAAAGGGATGGGATCTTCTGGGTTCAGATATTCTTTTGGATATGTTGCAGAGTCCATGTTCTGGGGAAATCGTATGCGTGATTTTAATTCTGTTCTCTTACCGGGTGAATCAGAGTTGAAAGTAGATCTAGAAGAGAAGGGTTTTGTCTGTCTGAGAACAATGTGGAATGTGGTAAGAGAACGCCAAATAGCGTCTCTTCTAAGGGGAGTTGGACTTTTTAGAAAATCACACCCACAGAGTTGAGGGCAAGGGGGACTGAGGATGGCTGCCCGGCATGGACATGCTGAATTCCAAGTTCTGAATCCAGCCCACAAGGCCCGCTGGGACCCATGTTCTGGAGCTTTCTGTCCACCCCATCATCTCTGCTTTAAATCTGCATCCGAGAAATGCCACCCAGCTGGTGGTTCCCTGCCTCTGTGCCTTTGTGTGTGACCGCCCTTCCTGAAACCTCCCCGTCCCCAGTTCCCCGACTTCCTCTCACCAAACCCCGTGCGTGCCTTTCGTCCAGCGTATGAGGCACTTAGGCCAGAAGCCTTCAAAAGCAAGGGCTGCTTCTTGGTTCTTTGTTTCTGGGAGTCTAACCCAGTCCCAGACACGTGGGAGGCACTGACTAAACGTCCCCCGAGCCGGGTTTTGTTCAAGTGGGGAGAGACAGGCTATTACAGGAAACAAACTGTTTCATTCTGTATCTGAGTTGACTGAACGTTCATCTTAAGAACATCAAAGGCGACCCCCGGTGGGAAAGTGCAGTGCAGCCTGTACTTCTAATACCACCGGTCATTTCGATGGCTTGTCATAGAAGCACTCCAAGCACTGGGTGATTTAGAACAAAGAGGGACATCGATCGTCCCAGTTGAGAAAGTCGAGGCATTTCCGTGGGGGGAAAACCAGACTCTGTTACACACGAGAGTCTGAATAACAAAGGCAAGCTCTTCGTGTCTCTGGCAGTGATTCAAACATGGCCATTCTTCGGGGGAAATAAACCCTTCGTATTTTGATTGCTGTACAGGGAATTTTTTTTTAAGTAAATTTCTAATTAGGAAAGCATTCATTGCAAAATTCAGAAAATGAAACACATAAGAAGGCAACCACAACCCAGGACCCTGCCACGTCCGGATGACGTTTTGGTGTGTAGTTCTGCTTGTACTGCTTTTCTCATATCGATATATGTCACTGACATGAAAACACATGCATATCATTTTGTATTCTGATTCTTCAAATTCATAGTCTTCTAGGAGTTTTATCTCATGACTGCAAACTTTTTGTGAGTCCTTTTTGATGGCTAATAGCATTCCACTTGGAGAAGTTCAATGAGGTATTGAACCCTAATCCTATCATATAGGTCACGTAGGGCTGTTTCTAGTTATCTTGCCAATATAAATAATATTGAGACAAGGATCTCTGAGTTCAAACTTTCCCAGAGGAGACCCCTCAGAGTGGGCCAAGGGGGTCGGACGCACGTCGGGGCTGGGACGCGTGTTGGAGGAGGGGGGGTTACGTCAGAGTAGTCCCTTCTGAGGCAACGTTTTTTGGATGCTCTGTCCACAGTCTCCAAGATGCCAACAGGTTAACAACAGATGCTGCTTAATTCCATGAAAGTGCTGGGTAAATAAGAATATTCTGCAAATGTTGGCCTCGGATGACATTGTGTTGCTATTGTAAGCAAGAAAGGAGCAGACCTGCTGCTTGATTTTAGAGTCACCTCTCAAACTCCCCCCTCAATGTTTTACCTGTTGATGGAGATAATAATCCCGTTTACTACTAAGAGTGTTTTGAGAACTAATTGAGAGGAAAAGATATGAAAATATGTTTTCTGTACATGAAAATGTTGTTTACTATAGAAGGGTGTGTGTGTGTGTGTGTGTGTGTGTGTGTGTGTGTGCGCGCGCGCGCGCGCGCGCGCCTGCATATATATAATAATGGATGGATGATAGATAGATGATAGATGATAGATAGATAGATGATAGATAGATAGATGATAGATCCATAGATAGATAGGTAGATAGATAGATGGTAGATAGATGGTAGATAGATAGATGATAGATCCATAGATAGATAGATAGATAGATAGATAGATAGATAGACAGACAGATGGATGGTAGATAGCCCCTTCAAGCTGTAAGTGAGAATCCACTGGTCAATGGTGAGTACTTTGTACACTGTATGTTATCAGGATTTATTTAGGTATAGTGGACAGCAACTTAGACTTGCTTCAGCCCCAAAGGGAATTTCTTGGGTTCTATAACTAAAAAGTGGAATTCCAGCTGACCTGGTATCTGTCTGTCCCCTGCTTTCCCCTGCGTTCACCTCATTTTCAGAGCCACGACGCATGCTGACCGCTGGCCACGCTAGTGTCTCCTCCCAGCTAAGTGGCAGAGGCTGAAGGTCACGCGCTGGCAGGATTGACCTGGCGCCGGTGGGGAGGCGGGGGAAGGCTGGTCCCACCTGAGTCTCAGAAACAGAGAATGAGAGAGGGGGGGGCGCCCAGAGGGGCTGGGGGCTGTTTTCCTAAAACAGTGTATTGTGCGCGGGCCCGGAACCGTGGTTGCTCCCCTGTCCTTATCGGCCTTTACTGCGGTCTTCCTTGCCCCGGGGGGATTCGGGGCCCCGTTTCTCAGGGAGGCAAAGCAGGGCTCAGAGCAGCTCCTTCGCGTACCTGAATCAATTGAATTGAGATTTAAATTCGACGCGATCCCACCGGGCCTGTGGTGTTTAGTTCTTGTAGGGAAATGAGCACTGACATTTACTGGTACGTGATCAGTGTCTTCTTCGTTTTCTTTTTTAATCCCCTAACAGGCTCTTTAGTTTCCTACCATCCTAATATTACTATCCCCATTTTACAGGTGGGGTACCCAACTCACACCGTCAGTAAGTGGAGGAGAGGGGACTTGCACCCAGGCTGCCTGGGTTCATGGCCCACGCTTGCAGGCCCTCTACCACAGCAAGCCCACCACAGCCCTTCCACCCCTTCCAGCTGGGCTTCGGTTTGGCCACCTCCCTTGGCCTGGCGGGAAGGGAGCAGCGCGTGGAATTGCTTGGTGGGTTCATAAGGATACCACTGCCTTCTATTAATTATACGCCAGCTCTTCATCTCGTGAGGTGGAGCGTGAATGATCGCAGCCTCGGAAACCCTGGCTCTGCCCCCTTCTCATTCTTCTTTCTTGCTGACATGCTTTATAATTGGCACAGGCGAGGGCTGGGCTTGGATGAGTTTTCACGACAATTTTGTCTAAAGGATGAATGATGTGTGCTCTGAAGCCTGTGATGATCCAAGTTGAGTTCTCAAGTGCAATATTTTCACCTGTTCTGAAGTGAAGCTGTTGTGTACTCTTGGGCTTAAGCCAACCCAGGGCAAAGGAGAAAGGGATTGAAAAAAAAATCACATCCCAGTGAGGGGGATGCTTTAACAGGAGCCCTGCAGAGGTGGGAATGGAAAAGGAGGGGAGGGGAGAGCTGGGAGTGGAAGAGGAGGGGAGTGGGGGGCATTTTAACACCCTGGCTCTGAGGTCTGAGCTCCCAGGCTCTGATCCCAGCTCTGCCTCCTGCAGGCTCTGAGGCTGCTATGGACTGAATTGTGTCCCTCCACCCCCCATTCATATGTTGAAGCCCTAACCCTCAATGTGACCATCTGGAGATAGGGTCTTCAGGTAGTTATGAAGGCTAAATGAAAGGACAGGTAAGTACGTAATAGGGTTGCTGTAAGGACCAAATATGTATCAGGTGCCCACATGATCATCGCGAGGTAACCACGGGCTCCAAGCCCTTCATTGGTGTGGATTTTATGAACACCTGTCCTCCAGGTTGGCCTCTGGCTGGACGACGTGCTGTCTCTTTCTCTTCTAGCAGTGGACCTGATGACATGCTGACTTTGGAAGATGACTCTTGAGTTTTTAGTACCGGATTCTTATCCTGAATAAATAGCAGTGGGTGGGTAGTTCGTTTGTGTTTTTGGACTGTATTTCCAAAATCCATTTCTACTTACCTGGTTGGTTGCAGTTACTAGACTAGCTGTTAAAATGTTTTGTTTAAGATTGGGCAGGTGCCTTCCCTGGCCAACTTAGTGCTGAAGTAACTGTGAGAATGACTACCCGGCAAAATAGGAGGAGAACAGATAAACCTGGACTCAGTTTAAACAGTTCTCACAGCAAGTGTATGTTTCCAGAACCTTCCCTAAGTAGCAATGGACTCAGTCAAGACACAGATCTCTATGTGCCACTTTAAGTCAAGAAAGAACCACTTGAATGAATGGCTAATTTTTTTTTAAAGCATTGAGACCTTTGATTAAAGTAAACCTACTTTGATTAAAGTAACAGGTGTTTACAGGCAGAGCTGCCCTGGCAGAAGCAGGGGGACAGAAAAGGCGGACAAGCACTGGAAGCCGCCCGGAACCTTGGATGAAGGATAGAGCCCTTTACAGATAATCAGCAAGTGCTGAGCAGCCTCATTTGCATGCAGAGAATCATCTTTGGCCTTGACTGTTGCTACAACCTCCCACCCAGCGTTTGCACATCGAGCCAGTTACCCGTCACCAGTTGTCCTACACAGGGTGTCTCAGCCAGCTCGGGCTGCTGTAACAAGGCACCATGCACGGGCATGGCTTAGACAACAGACATTTATTTCTGGCAGTTCTGGAGGCTGGGAAGTCCAAGATCAGGTTGGTTTCTGATGAGGGCCCTTTTCCTGGTGTAGAGATGGCTGTTTTCTTGCTGTGAACTCACAATGGGGAAAGAGATCACTTCTATTCTTAAAAGGGCAGTAATCTCATCACAGGTCACCCCGTTCATGACCTGATCACTTCTCAAAGGCCCTTCCTCCAACTGCTGTCACAGAGGGGACTAGGGTTCCAGTGTATGAATTTTTGCAGGACACAAACATTTCGCTCATACCACAGGGCAGATCTTATCCAAGTGCAAACCTGAGCTCACCCCTCTTCTGCGCAGAACCCTGCAATGGCCCCCACAGCCCACAGAATAAGTGTCTGTCCATGACCTGGCCGCTGACGTTA